>NC_138194.1:52626025-53226025 GCF_964194105.1 Spermophilus citellus | reverse complement strand
GGACAAATGGCCCAATTAAGTTATGGGGAAAAAATTGGATAGGCATTTCTCTAAAAAGATATACAAGTAGCCAACTACGCAAATGAAAAGATTCTCAGCATCATTATTGGGAAATTGGAAATTGAAACCACAGTAAAATATCACTTCAAACACATTAGTATGATGATGATGATGATGATGATGATGATAATAATAATAATAATAAAATAGAATCAATGTGTGTAAGCAAGGCCCAGGAAGCCTTATACATTGTTGGTGAGAATGCAAACGGGTTCAGCTGCTTTCTGATATAGTTTGACGGTTTCCCAAATACTAAATATAGAGTTATCCTACTTTATCCTACTTTCTGAGCAATTCTATTTCTAGGTATATACACATGAGAAAGAAAACATACGGCCATTCAATAAGATATACATAACTATTCACAGCAACATTACTCACAATAACACCAACTTGGAAAAATATGAAACATTCATCAAAATGTTGAAAGGAAAAACAAAATATAGCATATTCACACAACAGAATATCATTTATCCATAAAACAGAATGGAGTACTGAAATATGCTACTGTGGATCAATCTTATAAACATTATACATTCTCATTTTAAACCTATAGACTGTCTTCATTTCAATGCAGGGTCTCCATTACAGCTATTGGAATACACCAACAAAGGGTATTCACTCTTGGACATGTAGTTCCTTCAGAATAACTTCAGTTGCCTGAGGTTGCCAAAGCTCTGACATGTAACTCTTACTCACCAGGCCTGGTCTTAAACTTTGACCATTAAACCAAGTTTGAGAGACTCAGAAAGTCACAATTGTACAGACCAACTACTGTACAATAAATCACTTAGAGAGGCAACCTCACCTGAACACCAGGGTGAGGGTCAATTTTGTGAGAATTTTCAGGTTTTAAGACAAAACTCTTTTACTTCTACAACACAGGACTTTGTTCACAAGCTGCCAGCATATGTTTTACAGAAATAAGAGAAGAGCATTAAAATGTAAAGCCCACACATTTTCATTGATGGCATAACTGTATTTGAAATTTTACTGTCATGTTTCTCTCTTCCAAACTCTAGTTCATGATAACTGTCTAATAAATAAAGAGTGTCAGTAAACTAGCACAATTGAGCCACTCAACAACAATAACAAAAGAATAAATTCAGCAGCATCTAGCATGGCATTAAATATTTTACTGGCAGTTATTATTGGGATCAGCCTTGCTCCAAAATGCCTGCCACCATGTTCCCTAATTTGAATTAATTTTGGTGTGATATCTCCAGTATGCTATCAATAATTATTTTTTCTTCAATAGACTTCAGTTATGATTCTGATTCTTCATATCCCTTATTTTTTTTCAACAGAAATCTCATACTTTCTCTAGTTCTATAAAAACTGAGCCCCAAACCCAATTTTTATTGGAATTGGTTCAATATTGCAGTTTTGCCATAAGGAATTTAACAATTTCCCTGCATTCTACCCTATGCACTATCATTAGATTCAGTCTTTTTATTTTTTGTTTTGTTTTGTTTTGTTAGTTGCAGTTAGACACAATGCCTTTATTTTATTTATTTATTTTTATGTGGTGCTAATGATCAAATCCAGTACCTCACACATGCTAGACAAGTGATCTACCACTGAGCAACAACCCCAACCCTCTTTTTGTTTTTATACCTTCAATATTTACATAATAGAGTCCTACCCAAACATTATTTTCCCATTACCCCCCCATTTTCCCAAAGTATTTATTTTTTAAGGCATTTGGGTCAGTCAGGATTCTACCAAAGATATAGAACCAGAAGGATATATACCACTATCTATAACAAGTTTTCCTTTGTCTTATCAGGAAAGGTATCGGGCAGCTATAAGGAGATTTTGTAATTGTAGATTTAATCCACTCAATGTATATATGAAGCATGGCCACATATTTAGCAATACATATTTGCTGAATGAATAAATAAGTAAATTAATAAGCAGATATATTTCCCCCTATGTATCAGGACAGAAGAAAAAAGTTAATTTTATATATATATATATATATATATGGTTTACTGGAAGGAAATGGTTTATGTGACTGCATAGGCAGGTTAGGTGAGTCTAAAATTTGAAAACAGTCATCAGGAAGGACAGGCTGGGACTCTCAGGCATGAGTTAAGGCTGTTACACAAGGATACAAATTCTCTTTCTCTGAGAAGCAAAAGTTCTACTCTTTTAAAGTCATTTAGGTCTGAATTAGTCCTGCCTTGATGGTTCAAGGCAATTTTACTTACTTCTAGTAAACTAATTATGAATTCTAATCACAGGAAAACCAATTTTGAATGCACCAAGATTGAATGCAGGACTGCCACCTTTACCTTAGCATGTCAATACACAAATCTGACTCTGGAGCATTCAAAATTGTATGAATGAATGAATGAATTAGCACCCATCTACTTGCTAGCTTACTTTTAAAATTGCAGACATACTGGAATTCTATAGGAAAATGACCAATTTCTTGTCTCTCGGAGTTGACCTATGTGTAATGCTTCCAGATCTTTACTCAGGGCCATGTCTTCACTGGAACAGCCTCTTCCACCCTGCTCTCTAAATAATAGCTTTCCTTGAAGACTCAACTTAAGCATCATTGCAGGATGAAGCTTGCTTACCTGGCGGGCAGTTTGCTGTAGAATTTCAAAGCAGGTAGGGTTTATAGCATGAATTTCACAATTCTTATCCATTCAACTTTAGAAGTATCCCCCTGCAGCTAGACTGCAAACTAAAAGAGGACATATGCAATTTTGTATTCCCTAGATACACAAAGAGGTCAGAAGTGATTCTGACCAAACTGGTCTTATCAGACAAAGAGTATGTGGTTTCATATACTCCTCTACCTTTTCTTAGAGACTATTCCAATGGTAAAATGAGCACAAATAGTGGAGAGGTAAATTCATTCTTTGTAGCTCAATACAAAGAGAACCTGTCTTTCTCCATTTATTTTTGTTTCACCTGTTCTATCAGTTCCTTTTTACCTTCTTTCACATTCCTGTGTACATGACTACCCTGCAGAAAGTCATACTAATGGCTCTGGATGCATGCATCATCTGTAGCTTTTACCCAGCATGCTTGGCTCTGCTGCCTAACATCATGCTTCATCTTAATCCATAATTCCATGATCTAGTGTTAGTCTGTCACCTCAGATTGCTTGAGTGCTTCTCCAGAGACATGCTTGATTCCTGATGATGTTGTTGGCAGTTATTTGCAAGCATGGGATTAAGGAGTAATTCCCTAAAGGCATTACAAATGGCATGTGCATTTCAGATTCCTTATTTTTGTTTTTTGTTCAGTGATTTTCATCAAACTCTGCTCTTAATTAAAGTATCACAGGTGGAAGAATATTAAAGAAGGAAAATGTTACTTGCATCAGTCTTACTAGTTCTGTTATAACATGATGATCCCTGTGGTCTGTTTCTTAGAACAGACAGACCTTAAATTACAACTAAATTATGTTATAAAGTCTAACTCTGAGTCATTTGTCTAGAAACTGAAATGTCTTTTCCCACTTAACCTGGAATGTAATTTCCTGGAATAAACTAAAACAAAATTCTAAGAACACTTAATATAGTTCATTACACTTAGTATACTAAAAATAGACTTTTGTTTTTCAGTAAACTCTACTCAAAACATGAGCACTATCTATAACAAGTTTTCCTTTGTCCTACCAGGAAAGGTATTGGGCAGCTATAAAGAGGTTTTATAATTGTAGATTTCATCCACTCAATGTATATATGAAGCATGGCCACATATTTAGCAACACATATTTGCTGAATGAATAAATAAGTAAATTAATGATCAGATATCTTTTCCCCCATGTATCAGGACAGAAAAAAAAAGTTAATAATTGCCTTTTTGGGTATTCAACAACAAGAACCATAGGGAATGTTGGATCCTATCCTCTCATTGACCATTTTCTTTCTGCTAAAATAAATTCTGAAAGAAATTCTAACCTTTCTTTGACATTGTATGTATAAACTCACCCAGAAATCAGGTAATTAAAGATTGGGTGTTAGTATAATGGAAACTGTCTATATTTAAATAGTTTGCTCAAATGAGGACTAGCATTAAAGATTCTACTAGGAGAGCTGACCCTGCCTGTCCTTCCAAAATCTCAGATCTCTCCCTGCTTCCATTTTAGAAGACTTGAATAAAAAATGCAGAACACTTAAAAATACACATTCAGCTGGAGAGTGAAGATAGAGAAAACAGGAGAAAGCTTCCTGGACTGCCACAAGGGGAGGGAGAAACCTGCCTTTTTATATAAAGCTTTGAAGCTAATTATGTTAAGGGCATATTCAGTAATATCATTTAATAATTTTTTCCAGGATATTATGAGTAATTTTAATATATACCTTTTAACCTGCACCTCATGTTCCATTATACATAATTATTCTGCTTGCTTATTATACCCTTTAAATTACAATGATTAATCATACACATTGCATAATTAAATTGTGAAAAATGATTAATCATCATTGTATTATTGTTTAATGATACTACATATTTCATTTTAACTAGAAAACAGAAAGTGCTTTAATTCATGGGCCAACCACATTGTTATATGGGTAATTAGCCTAAATTTTATTACAGGTAAAGAAAATAAGGTCCAGTTAAATGACTTATCCAAGGTGAAACAAGAATAGCCCTTGTCCTTGGTCTGAAGCAAGAATAGCTTAGAATGCATTTTTCACAAAACTCAAGAAAATCTAAAGGTTTTTCCTCTAATGATTAAGATGATGACTTTTAAAGAATTTGTGCTTTTCTCTTCTAGAATCACAGGGTTCATAGAGAGATGTCAGAAAACATTGCTAACTAACAGTTAACCACCTAGTTGAAAATAAGCCTGCTTAGATGCAGCTCACAGTCTTTGGCCCCAGACAGATCCAAAGCCTCCTACAATAGCTACTGGATGTCTTACTTCATAATGGTTTCTGCATAGATAATGTCTCGGGATGGCAGTGTTAGAGACCCCTGATCCTAGTCTTTTCTATTATAATTCTCATGCATAACGTGAAATGGAGAAAGAGAGGTTAAAAAAAGAAAAAAGAAAATGCTGATGGATACACTTTAGATTACAGGCTGGCTTTTTCTGCTTAGAGTAAATTGCACCTAATTTAAATTTATTGATAAGTCTTTTGATTATTGTAAAAATCAATCCTCAATCCTCAAAACTTAAGCCAGGAAAACTGAATCAAGAAACAAGTGAAAGAACAAAACAATAAAGTGGTCTGTTTTTATCTTTTGTGAGAAGCAATATTCACAACTCCTAAGATATGATTGGACTTGATCATGTTTCTACCCACCATAATTTAACTGGGGAAAGATAGGGAAGTTCATATGCAATAGTTGGATGAAGGAATCTGCAGGGACCACTCTGGCTTATGTTGATCATAGGACCTACATAAATTACCCCATCTAACCTCTAAAAAGTGAGTGAAAATCATTTCAAGAAGTAGATTGGAAAAGTTGTTAGGAAAAGGAAACAGAGGCTAAGAAACAAAAGCTAAAAATGAATATGCACCATATTCTAATTAACATACCGGGATTTTTAGAAATGCTTTGGAATCTGGAAAAAGCTAACATTACTTCAAAAGTTTTGCACTTATTTGTTTGTGTGCCTGTATGTGTGTGTATGTGTGTTTGTATGTATGCTTCTCTTGTGATTTACAAACCAACAACATCCAACTCTATTACTCCCCAAAGCACATCACTTTGAACAAGAAGGCAAGGGAAAACCCAGTTAATATATTTTCATTTTAAGACAATCTGTATAAACCAGTGATAACTATAGGATACACAAATTTGCTTTTAACTATTTTTCAGGTAAGAATTTCAAATAACAAATTCACTAAACAAATTATCTTATTGAAAAAATAAGTACTTTTATTACAAACAGTCTTCTTAATGCTCTCACAGGTTTCTTCTTTTGAATACTTGACTATGTACAACAAACCCAGAAATAATCCTTTTGCTTGATGTTTCTGGATCCAACATTTAACTACAGACACCATGGTTACGATGCCAAGTGTTAGGCATGAAATTGCAGGCTTTAAAATGCAGCAAATTTGATATATTGGCTTCTTAGAACACTCAGATGCATCTACAACAGATCACATATTTGTTCGAGAAGAAATGGTTGTCTGTAAGATAAGGTGATATAAACCATTAATTATAGATGGAAGCCAGGAGATAAGGGGAGAGATGATTATTTATATAACCTGTTCCCTTACCAGAATGCTGTACAGTGTAAGAACTAATAAAACAGCTCTAATAACTTTGAACCCAAGAGGTAATTTACATTTTATTAGGTGGAAGAGATTTGAAATTGTTTGTTGCAGAAGATTAAAAAGAAAGGGGAAAAAAGACAGAAAGAGACTGAAGCTTGAATCAGAAATGAGATTCATGATTTTCCTTTTGATCCACAGAATAGCAGCTGTCTGTATCACAATATAACTTCATATGATTTCCATCAGGTTGTCTGAAAATTTACTCTTTTAATGCGATGATGCTGAAAAATGGTGTCTAAGAAAAGAAATCTTTTCCTTTTTTAACATTACTATTTCCTGCAGCATTTTACTAATGAGATACACAATAAAATTAAATCACTCATGCATTATTTAACATCATACCCCCTGGATTTCCATCTCCTGATTTTCAATGACTCACATGCCTAAAAACAGATCAGCCCCAGGCATTTTAAGTTTTGAAGATAAATCACCTATAGAGTTTATAGAATGTTATTTTAAATAAAATACCAATTCTCTGGTCTCAATTATGTATGAACAAGAATATGTATTTTTGAGTAAATATAGCTTACGTTTGCAGTATATCATTTGTTTATTGATTTAATTTTTATTGAGTGTCCACTGGTACAAGTTACCAAGATAGGGGTTATGCTATTAGGAATTCATTACTCCTAGCACATTCAACTTCTCTCCTGCAAACACTTGACAGAAACACTTCAGTAAGTTGCTGATATAAATTAAAATATTTAATGATAAGGTATCTATTGTTCATTCAGAATTTCAGAATGACCTTCAATTTTAATATTTGACTTGTAAAGGAAAATACAAATTTATATGTCCAAGCTACATAATTAAATATGCGTATTTAAATAGTTGTTTACTGGAGCCAATTTGTACAGGCTCAGATGAGCTGTTGTTTGTGTCTTTTTTCAAATACAAGTTCAAAATGGTAAATTGGTGTGTTGGTAGTGGTGCAAGTATTTACATTACAGAAATTGGTAAATGCAGAAACCTGATGATTTTGTTTAGTTTTTGTTGTTGTTGTTGTTTTCTTTTGCTTTTTCTATAAATCCATGTGATAAACATTTACCAGCCTACCACTGGATTTATATACTATGTTCACAAAATTATACAACCAAAATAAAATGATATTGAAAGATCAACAATCTTTATAAAAGATTCCTAATGCAATAAACCACATATTAAATTAATAAGCACAAATTATGATATCAACTTTATTTAAAGTAATCCAATCTTTCTAAAAATGAGATGGCATGGGATCAGGGAGTAGATAAAACAAAATTGGTTAAAATATTAATAATATTATATTGTTGGTGACTGGCATAGTGATTCACTTTGCAATTTTATCTGTATGATGTTTTCTATGAAGAGCCATTAAAAGAACAAAATTCAGGTACATATATATTTACATATATATTTATATATGTATTGACAGATTATTCATGAAATATACATATTCATGTATTCGCAGGCAAGGCCATATTCTTCAAAATGAATATACATATATATTTAGTACATTCAACTATTTCCTTACTATAATATGTCTTTGTATGGGGAAGTTTTGGTTTATAGCTTAATTATGAAAAGAAATTCTTCTTTAATTTTATATATTTCCTTAATTGTTAATTCTAACTTGATCTGAGTCATGAAAACATAAAGTGTAGAATAAAATTCTCTTATGTGGATTTAGAATAAATCACCCAGGAACAAAGGATATGGTTTCATATGCATTTAGTTGAGGTATTGAGAGGTTGCACAATTTAAAACACAGTAATATCAAGGAGGTTTTTATATATTGTTGAGTCCAGCCACTTTGTCAATGAAAAAAGTTGAAATTTAAAAAGGACAAGACGCCTTCTCAAAGTTAGTTGGCCAAGTTCTTGCTACTCAAAGTGTGAACCAGAATCAACATCATATAGGCACTTGTGAGAAATGCAAAATCCCTTTCTGTTCCCCACACATACTGGAACAAAATCTGTAATTTTATAAGACCCTCAACTGATTTAATACACATTAAAAACCTAGGAACACTGACTGGGCAATAACAATTTGGGGAAACCAGATTCACTGATTCATCTGATTCCCTCATCTGATCACAACAAATTTCTAGCAAACAGATAAACTTCCATCTTCTAATTCTAAAACTGGAAGATAGACTTTGATTATTCTATTTGCATGCTTCCTAACCCAGGTTAACTTTGTGCATGTGTGTGCACAACTGCAGAGACTCAGCAAACTCCTGCCATGATTCCCTCCTTCCTTCCATCCGAAATTGGTCATTTCATGAAAGGACAATGTTGATATTCTACAAGTCAATAAATGTATCTCTTATGATTTAGATATTAAGTGTTTCCCAAAAGCTCATGTGTGAAAGAATGCAAGAAAGTTCAGAGGTGAAATGATTGGGTTAGGAGAGCCTTAACCTTATCAATGTGTTAATCCACTGCTAGTGATTAACTGGGGGGTAACCATAGGCAGATAGGTTGTGACTAAAAAGATGTGTCCCTAAGGGGGTGCCTTTGGGGTTTATATTTTGTCCTTGCTAAAGAAAGCGCTCGCTCGCGCTCTCTCTCTCTCTCTCTCTCTCTCTCTCTCTCTCTCTCTCTCTCTCTCTCCCCCTCCCCCCCTTCCTTGTTGACATATTGTGAGCTGCTCTCCTTCACCTCTCTCTTCCATCATGATGTTCTGAGCTCAGAGCAATGAAGACTGCCTTCTATGGATTAACACCTCTGAAACCATGAGCCCCAAATAAATTTTTCCTCCTTAAAATTGTTCTTGTCTGTTCTTTTGATCAGAGCAAGAAAAACTTTACTAAAACAGTATCAAACACAAAATGGACAGATATAGATACAGATGTGATCAGTGATGATAATGATGATATGATGATGATAATGATGATATAATGTTTGTATTCTACATTATAATAGGGAGTCACCCAAATCCATAAAGACTAATTATAGTAGCAAATTTCTGAAATACTGAAAATACTTGCTAATGGCCAAATACTGCCCTTAAATAAGTCATAACCTTTCTTTTGACCTCAATAGTACTTTCTCTATTTGAAGAAAAGGTGCCAGTGGACTGCATATCCTATCAGGAACAGCAAAGCCTCCGTGGTAATGCAGATGGGAGGGAGCTGCCAAGGGTTAAACCAATTACCCTACACTAAACTTAATTGAGGAATAATTTATAGAAGCCAAGAAATGTTAATTGGACAATGAATCACTTAGACTGAAGGATAAAATATATGTGGATGGATCACTAGAAAGCAAACAAAAGATTGAAAAGAGCTTAGGAGGACTTGAGTACCCCGAAACTTAAAGCCACTAAATAAAGAACTGCATGACAAGAGAACTATCAGACATCAGGCAAGAAACTGAAAGAGGTTGTCAAGTCCCAGTACATGGCCTGGGTAGTAATAGGATGTTTATGCATGTGTTCAGTTCTTCCATGGAAGCTGGGCATTGGATAAGGAGAATTTTAACATGTTTTTCAACAATGTTTTTAAATACTTTTATCCCATAGGCATATTACCCCAAGAAATTAAGACAGCTGTCATTTTAAGGTTTGGAATACATTGGTATAGTGGGAATTAATTAATTTCTCACAATGCTTAAGAAGCTGTTTTATTTCCAAACAGAAGGGGACATATTATGCACTAGCATTAAAAAAAAAAGTCACAAAAATAATCAAAAAAGAAATCGAGGTTAAAATAAAATTTTACATAAACAAAGGCAAAACCAAAGCAAATGTGGTTTTTAATTGTGTGATTTTCTTAAATGTTCAGAATATGGTCTTTCTCCCACTTTATTTGTCACTATGTTTGACATCAATTTAGTGATTGTTCTTACTCTGGGATGTGATGACCTGATTTTTCATAGAAAATTGCTCTGATTTCTTTTTTTCAGGAAATAGCCATTCTAGTGTAAACAGACACTATAATTTGTTTTTGGTTTTTGTTTTGCTAGGGAGAGGTTATGCATGCTTTCAGAAAGCATCTTTCTTTTCCACTGCTTGTTTTCCTAAGAAATCAAACTGGCAGGGTTATTTTATGGGTTACTTTACGCTTTGTGATTTTTCTATGATTGACTTCTCCCACTTAAGCTAAAGGGATTTACTGATGTTAACTGAAGTTATTTCTTTCCTATGAAAGCTAAGGCTTTAAGTAGGCAAATCTGAGATTGATAAAAGTGCTCCATATCCTGAACCTCATCAGGATATACATAGGTGCTTCCAGCAATAATTTTGGAAAATAGTTAAGAAAAGTGAAGTAGAAATATATTTGTTAACATAATTCTTATGTTCACTATGAATTCCCAGAGTTTGCTAAGAATATATTTCTTGATAAGTAAGGATGATAATTAACTGACTCATTTTATTTGGGCTTTTTTTTCCCTAGATACCTGGAGAGATTCAAACAAGATGAGAAAAATGACTTAATAAACATGAAAGTTTAGGAAACATATGAAATATTTACAAATATGCAGTAGCCAGACTCCAAGATGGCCCTAATATTGTCCCACCCCCAAATATTCAAGAGATTAGATTACTGGTCTCTTTAAATGATTGGATACTGTGAAATTTTGGTGTGTGACTTGTAAGGTGTGTGACTTGTAAGGTGATCCCAAAGAAATCACCGTGATTTCTTTGGGATCACCTACTCTAGGGGAAGCCAGTTTCTAAAACATGAATACACAAATTTAGCCCTATGCAGAAATCAATTTCATGTTCCTAATAATCCAAGGTAAGTCTCTATTGTGGCCATCAGCCAATCAGTTGTTGGAGTAATTTGTTAAGTAACAATGGTTAACAACTAGAATATGCTAGCTCATTCATTCTTTTCTCCAGTGTTATGGAGTGTCTTGAACCACAGGTTACAGACAAAGATGAAGCAATATTCAACTTACTGAGAAGGGGGAAAATAAAAATAAAAGACAGTTTTCGCAGCATACTGTTCTATAATGACTTTGATTGTAAAAGTCTCTCTGCTCTCTTTAATCTGTGATTAAGTAGCATTTATGATATTGTTAGGCAAACATAAAGTAGAAGGAAATTCCCCTCAGTAACCTGGATAAGTGCAGTGTAATTATAATACCTTTCATCTTCTTTGAAGATGTGTTGAGGCTGACTAATTGATTTGACCAAAAACATATCTTATAAACCAGAGTCAAATGTTTGGTTTTTGACACAGAAAATACTGTATTCTACAGCCAACACCCAAACTTCTTATTCTTTTTTTTTTTTTAAAGAGAGAGTGAGAGAGGAGAGAGAAAGAGAGAATTTTTAATATTTTTTTTTTTTTAGTTCTTGGCGGACACAACATCTTTGTTGGTATGTGGTGCTGAGGATCGAACCCAGGCCAGGCCGCACGCATGCCAGGCGAGCGCGCTACTGCTTGAGCCACATCCCCAGCCCCAAACTTCTTATTCTTGCTCCCTCTTTATCACAGAGAACACCAGGAGAAGGATTCACAATTAGAAAGAATAGGAAACATAAACAAGACAAAAACACAGAGATCAAACAAACTCATTATTACATATCTAACTAAATGCTGAAGTGATCTACTCTAAGTTAAAATAATAACATAACCATATGTGAGTTTCGAGAATTAAAAGGGTTGTACTGAAAAAAAAATTGATCATTGGTTTAAATGATGCATTTCATAGATATAGAAAGCAAAAGTTACAGGTAAAGTAGTTTACTCTCAGAAGTAGAATTTAGCTAATTCAAGAAGTGGAACCAGTAATGCAGAATTGCAATGCTAATTTTCTTCATAGTGACTAAGTGGCACCTTTAGAAGTTTAAGAATCATAGCTAACAGAAATGTGGCTGAACTTCATGTTTTGCAATTTCTAATTTAGCTTGAAGCTAAAGAATTCCTGGTGTTCTGGTAAGGAGTCAAATGTCTTTTTGATATACAATCTACCAAATATTAAAAGAGTTTCTTTCTTATCCCAGGGGGAAAAAAAAAGAATCTTGTGAATTTGCCAATGTCATTTCAGAAAGATGTATAATATTCCTTCAAAGACCACACTATAGATAATCCAAAGAATAGAGATCATGCCCCAGGGCAATAAAGCCCTAAAGTACAACTTTTTAAATAGTAATAGTTCCCCAAACAAGATCTGTAACAGCTCCTACAAATGAGTGGTTGAAATCAGGTGCTCTTTGATATTCAAAAATTTTTTTCACAAGAAGAATCTGACGGTTTGACAACACCATCTGTCACAGTTTTTCACCATTTGATTTTTCTGGGAAGATAAGAACCAGACTAGAATAAGCAGGTTTCCAATACTTGTTGCATAATAGGACTTGGGCTGCTGAAAGGGTCAAATGGACTTTATGACCTTCATGTTGGTTTTACTCTTAGAGAATGGCATTTACTGTTTCTTAGGTTAAAAAAATCAATATTCAGTATTTAAAGAGAAAAATTTGGAAACATCGATTTCCCAATAATTTCAACATTCAGATAGCACTATTCTATTTTTTAATCTACTAGACAGACAATACTTTTACTTTTTCTTTTCTTTGATGAAGAAAGTCCCCTTGAAAACAATTTTATTTATAGCCCAAATTTAAATCCACTTAAAGTTCAATAATTCTGCTTTCTTTCTTTGTCCCTCAAATGTATGCTTTAACATACTAATCCTTTCCCAAGTGCTTAGAATATTTGAAAATCTAGTAAATTTTTGATTATTGCCATAAAGGGTATTGGTTAAATGACTTTGCATTTTTCTTCATCAAATAAAGTTTAAAATCAATTGTGCACTTAAATTGTAAATTTTTATTTAATAAAATCTCAAATAAACTAATATATCAAATTATTTAATACATTGTAAACATATTAAATGCCAATTATATGTACGATTCCTAGCCCTAAACCAAACTTTTAATGCTTTAGGTTTGAATTATGTTATCATTTCTTTTTTTTTTTAATTTTAACCTCTACACATGAGAAAGATACTTTCTCAATAAGGAAACACTTGGACCATCTCAGACATGAGATGTGCCAACTTATTAATAAATTAGGGATAGTTAGCCAAAAGAAGTGATCAGGATGAGGAGGGGAGGGCAACATCTTTCTGGGGTGATTCCTACCAACCAAAGGGATACACCAAGTTTTTTTTTTTCATATTGGCTTTGTCGATCAAGAAGTCAAAGTCCACATTTTCTGATGGCATGATAACTTTCACAATTAAAAGTTATGCTTCCATAATTTAATATTTTATTTTATTTGATGAATGTATGCATGCCCCAATGTTGTACATGACCATTTTTCTGACTTTCCAAATTTCTTATTTTCTCATGTCTTTATTTTTCATATTCATTTACCAAAATCTATCTTAATGGCATTCAGTTGTATTTCCCATGTGTCTCATAAATTTGGTGATGCATATCTCTGAAGTCATGAAATGATATGTGAAAAAGAGGCTTGGCGAATAATCAATATGGAGGTGCAGAAATCAATGACACCACAAGAGGTAGGACTTTCAGTAGATTTGTTACCATCACTGAGCCCAGTCTCATAGAATGGCTGAGCCGAATTGGTTTCCCATGAATGCTTAAGACATCTTGCCATAATGGGATCATTCAGAGTGATGATACAGTGCTGCATCTGAAATTCTTTATGTCATTTCTGTTGACTAGATAGACCATATTCCCTTATCTAATTGTTTATAATTGTCACACACAAGGGTATTATTAAAATTTGTAAATTCAACCTTAAAAAGATTCTTAATGGAAGTTAAATTACTGCCTCAGTAGTCAGAAGAGAAAAAATGGAAATGAAATCATGTACAACGGACAGGTTATAGTTCTTGTACCATTTCAATGAGCAACTGAACAATTTCTTAAAGGAGACAGCCCCAGAGAGAAAGCTGTCCTGAAAAATAAGCCTTATTAACTACCAATAAAGAGCTCAGCAAAGATATGCACTGCCTCTTGCATTCATTCTATAGGATTCATTTTATAGGGTTCATTTTAGAGGGTCTCCCATACCAAGTACCAGAAACTGAATGACTTAAACAATAGAAATATAATTTCTCACCATTTCCTTCCAATAAACCATATATATAATTAACTTTTTTCTTCTGTCCTGATACATAGGGGAAAATATATCTGCTTATTAATTTACTTATTTATTCATTCAGAAAATATGTATTGCTAAATATGTGGCCATGCTTCATATATACATTGAGTGGATTAAATCTACAATTACAAAATCTCCTTATAGCTGCCCGATACCTTTCCTGATAAGACAAAGGAAAACTTGTTATAGATAGTGATATATATATATATATATATATATATATATATATATATATATAGCTTTATGGTTCTGGTTCTATATCTTTGGTAGAATCCTGACTGACCCAAATGCCTTAAAAAATAAATACTTTGGGAAAATGGGGGGGGGCGGTAATGGGAAAATAATGTTTGAAATATGTAAGATGAGATGCTGAAAGCAGGTTAGAAGACTATTGAAAATAGCCCTGGGTATGGATCAAATGAGTGTATTTACAGAAGGGTTAACTCAACAGGGCTACTGTTTTGGGAATATTACTTATTTTACATTCATTTCATGTTTTAAAATTTAAACAAGAACAAAAGAATTCTCAGCTTTATCCAAATATAGCATAAGGACACACAAGAGGACATTTGTCTACTCTTTGTGTTTGTATATTTTTAGAGGTAGGTATATATGGTCACTAAAATTACAACTAAGTACCATTTTATTTAACAGAATTTGATTATAAAAAAATAGAATTTAAGCTAAGATCTCTTTGATTTCCAAAACAGGGTGTGGCTCTAGAAACATAAGCACCATGATTTGGTGCAAGTTGAGTTCTGATGTTATAATTTTTATTCCATGACCTTTTTTGTTCTGATAAATTAAAAGAACTGAAAGGCATATATACTGTGACTCAGTAATCAAGGCAACTGATTACCCCCTTGACCTAACTACCAGTGCCCTCAGCTCTGTCCCTCAAATTTGCCCTACACATCCTTATCAATACTTAAGTCTTCCCAAGCGGTTTTGTTGTCCATCTTCAATTCAGACATCTACTTTCTCAAACTTTACTTGTAATTACATAAGCACATTTACCACAACGTTAGCTCTTCTGTCCCTTCCCAACCAGTCAGTGGATCTCTGGGCAAGTCCAAGAGCTGGTCTCACCTATGCAAATCCTTTGGAAGATAGTTCCCAGATTTCTGGGTTTGGCACTGGTGCTCTGCTGCCCCCTACTGGCCCTAGGCCAAACCTTCCCCCAAACTAAACCATCTCAAGACAATTCTTTCAAGAAATCAAAGATCTATAAAGTTGACTAATAAAGAGAAAAGGTTTGGTGTGTATTAAGAGCTTAATTTCCCAAACACTATACTCGGTCTTTTGTGTATAGTATGATTTAACCTTCTTGCTGTCCTCTTGAGATAATTGTAACTCACCAGGTGAATTGTTTGAAGAGAATTGGCAAGATTAAACAATGTGCCTGTGAAATTGAACATAGATCATGATCCAGGTTTTGACATTCGAAATTGTCTCTACCTGCCTTGGTAGGACTCAGGACATAAGTTCACTAACTCCCTTGACACTGAGAAAATTCTTAAATTACCCAAGGTACCACTTTCCTATGAGAATTAGTTCTCCTGTGCTTAGAATTCTTTTGTTCTTGTTTAAATTTTAAAACATGAAATGAATGTAAAATAAGTAATATTCCCAAAACAGTAGCCCTGTTGAGTTAACCCTTCTGTAAATACACTCATTTGATCCATACCCAGGGCTATTTTCAATAGTCTTCTAACCTGCTTTCAGCATCTCCTCTTACATCTTTAAACCATTGCCCTCAGAGAGATCTGTCCAAAATCAAATCTGACCAGTTCACTTCCTTTGTTTTAGAAAGTACTTTTAATTTATAACTTTCACCCACAAGTCTAAAGTCAAATCTCTTTTGAGAGACATACACGGTTTTTCATGATCAAGTCCCTGCTTATCTCTTTAATGCCCCCTTTTTACTCCCCACCATACACTTTGCAATTTGGTCATGAAGAACTGATGACATTTCCAGATTATAATATCACATCCATTTGTCTTTGTCAACCCATCCATTTCTATTCCTGGGCTTCTCTACAACCCTTGTCTTTGTTTAAGATTTTTTTACTTCAGCCTCCAAAAGCCAGAATCACCTCTGGAGAGAGCTATCTAGGAAGTCTTTCCTAAGCCTCATCACCAATCTAAGCTCTTCCAGTCATGCTGATAGGCTTATTTATTAACAATATAATTGTAACTCTATGTTAAGCAAGTTTCATGCACTAATGATGTTAAAATTATTATCCTTTTATGAAAAATGAAATAAAAATATAGGAAGGCTAAAATTTATTTACCAAAGTTCACAATTGCAAAGTTGAGAATTCAAATGCAGTTAGTCTAAGTCGAGTCCCCTAGCATTAACCTCTGTGTAACTGATACTTTCCATGTACACCACTACTCTGATAAGATCCTTTCAGATCTCCATCTCCCCAACACAATTTACCAGGGGGGAAAAACCACTCATTCATATTCCTATCTACAGCACATTATATGTCACAGTGTTCAATAAGTGTTTGTTGAACTGAAATCTATCTTTTAAAGTATGTTCTTTTAAAATAAGTATAACTTTTCAAGAGCAAAGTGCATACCTGTTGGAGTGAAGAATATGCAACATATATTGCTCTTCTAAAAAGAACCTGAGATAAAAGAATAAAAATCTTATAAAGCTAATAAATTTGCAGGCAATAAAACATGTAGTTTTCTCAAATGTTTCTATAAGCCCTTGAAATAATTTGATGAAAACATTCATGAATGACACCTTCCTAGGGGAGGCTGTCTTCCCTTGGCTGTTTAGAATCAGTGGTGCAAAACCAGCAAATATATCAACCTGTAAGGGCAGTAATTAAACATTAAATTGAACTCTGAATTTTTCAGCAACAGAAGCAAAAGTAGGAAATATAATATGTATGTGTATCCTTCTATACCTAGGGAAATTTTTAATTACAATTGAAACATTTTAGGGGCTGGGGATGTAGAATAGTGGTAGAGCTCATACTTAGTATTCAACACACTGGGTTCAATGCCCAATGCCAAACAACAACAACAAAATGTAATAATTGATATCTACATTGATAGTTAAGTTATAATTAATATATTTCCAAGTTATTTGGAGAAGGCAAACAAAATGTTAATATTTTAAAATTACAACTATGTGAGTGTATGTATGTGTATATAGATATCTTTCTTCTTATATATTTTAAATATTTAACAGACAATATTTTATATGTATAATATGTATATACTTACTTTATATTAAATATTATATTATTGTATAGATAAGTAGCTATCTCTACTTGTATAGTTAAATGTAGTGAAAAAAGACAAAATTATTTTCTCTAATTGGTCATGTACTGTATTACAGATTTATATCATATAATTATTTGTTTTTGGTTTTTTTTTTTTTTGCTTGAGGTAGGTATATAAAGAGTTCTAATATCTAATTCTGAAAATAACAAATAAATTATTTAAATATAGTACTTATGTTGGCTATTTTAACGCTTCCAAATTACTCAGAGATAATAAGGAGAATTTCAATGTATAAAAAGTATGTATATTCATATATAGACACATATATGCATATACATAAACATTTTCAATTTCTACCATAATGTGGAGTCCTACGTGGGTAACAACTTAAATTTCAGAAAAGTTTAATATTTTGATTGTTTTGAGTATTCCGACCAGACAGACATGGTCATGTGCTACATCTCTAACGTGTAATATTATAATATATTATATTATAGCTATAATAAATATAATGAAATATGTAATAATATAATATAGTGAATAAATAATATATAATATGATAAACATAATATTCACGGAGAAAACATAAAACTTTCTTGAATATAATTCTTATATTGAAATTAGACATTCATCTTTTATCTGGTGAAGAAAAGTGAAAGAATAGTTTGCTCTAGAGAAGTGAGAGAGAAATTGTTGTGGTGACAAGTACCTGAGATCCCACCCAGTTTCTTTTTTTTTTTTTTCATTCCAGTGTTTCTTTTTTTTTTTTTTAATTTATTGTTGGTCGTTCAAAACATTACAAAGTTCTTAATATATCATATTTCACAATTTGATTCAAGTGGGTTATGAACTCCCATTTTTACCCCGTATACCGATTGCTGTATCACATCAGTTACACTTCCATTGATTTACATATTGCCATTCTAGTGACTGATGTATTCTGCTGTTTATCCTATTCTCTACTATCCCCCTTCCCCTCCCCTCCTCTCCCCTCCCCTTTTCTCTCTCTACCCCCTCTACTGTAAATCATTTCTTCACTTGTATTATTTTTCTCTTACCCCTCCTTTCCTCTTATATGTAATTGTGTATGACCCTGAGGCTCACCTTCCAATTCCATGCGATTTCCCTTCTCTCTCCCTTTCCCTCCCACCTATCATCCCTGTTTAATGTTAATCTTCTTCTCAAGCTCTTCCTCCCTACCCTGTCCTTGGTTACTCCCCTTATATCAAAGAAGTCATTTGGCATTTGTTTTTTAAGGATTGGCTAGCTTCGCTTAGCATAATCTGCTCTAATGCCATCCATTTCCCTCCAAATTCTATGATTTTGTCATTTCTTAATGCAGAGTAATACTCCATTGTGTATAAATGCCACATTTTTTTTATCCATTCATCTATTGAAGGGCATCTAGGTTGGTTCTTATATATGACACTTATTGTTCCCACAGCTTGACTAAACTTCATCCAGGCCTCCTGACTACAGGCTTCTGACCTCCCTTTTCCTACAACATTTACTTTAGAAAACTTGCCCTTGTAATTTCTTTCTCTGCCTTTTGAAATGTAAATTTTTTCCCAAACTCTTGCCAACTCACAAGGACCTGGGAGCTATCACTTTGAAATATAATCAGAGAGAAAGAGAACACCCCCAGTTCCCAGTCTCTGTGGGAGTGTAGGAGACTAACTTTGATAGAAAGTACAAATTAGCAAAAGTAAATGGCCACCTCACATTGACCTCTCCCCCTAAACAATCTCTTACCAGTGTCTTAAAGCTTTCCTTCCCTTTGTTTCACTGGAGATGAGCCCAGTCACCCCCGAATGCAGTCATTCTCCATAGTCTTCCTTGACTGTTTAATTTCTTTTATATCTTTTTTTAATTAATATTTTTATTTATATGTAATAGCAGAATGCATTACAATCCTTATTATACATATAGAGCACAATTTTTCACATCTCTGGTTGTATACAAAGTATATTCACACCAATTTGTGTCTTCATACTGTACTTTGGATAATGATGTCTATCACATTCCACCATCTTCTAACTCCATGCCCTCCCTTCCCCTCAACCTCTCTGCCCTATCTAGAGTTTGTCTATTTCTCCCATGCTCCCCCTCCCTACCTCACTATGAATCAGTCTCTTTATATCAGAGAAAACATTCAGCATTTGTTTTTTTGGGATTGGCTAACTTCACTTAGCATTATCTTCTCTGACTCCATCCATTTACCTGCAAATGCCATGATTTTATTCTCTTTTATTGCTGAGTAATATTCCATTGTGTATATATATGCCACCTTTTTAAATATCCTTTCATCTATTGAAGGGTAGCTAGGTTGGTTCCACAGTTTAGCTATTTTGAATTGTGCTGCTATAAACATTGATGTGGCTGTGTTCCTGTAGTATGTTATTTTTAAGTCCTTTGGGGCTGGGGATATAGCTCAGTTGGTAGAGTGCTTACCTTCACATGCACAAGGCTCTAGGTTCAATCCCCAGCACCAGAAAAAGAAAGAAGAAAAATTCTCTGATATCTTATACTGTCCATAAAAGTAAAGTTCTCTTAAATGTCCCTCCTGTCTTCATATGGATACTTACAGTGTTAGAGACTACATAGTCATAAAAAGTATTTTTTGAAAAAATAACTTCTTTAACCTCCATTCTAAATGGCAAGAATGCTGTCATGTTGGATATGTTACACCCATCATGCTCAAAATAGACTTTTTTCTTAAATACGTACTTCGTAGAACAAACTTAAAATCTGGAGATAATAAATAAATCTCTGCCACCCCTTAATCATGTTTTTTACCTTTATACCTCTATGTGATTTTCCTAACTTAGTTCTCTTTGTTCATTTTTATTCTCATGATTTATATGAACATTTATTCAAATGTTTCTCACCAATGCATTCTCTCATTTTTTTGTTATTCTAATGTCATAAAATTCTTAGGAGTTCCATCATTTTTATGAAAAAGGAATGTGAATTGCATCAAAAGGCAACCTGAATAACAAATTAAAGTTTTAATTTTTTAAAAAAAAGGCAACTTGAACTGTTTAAACAGTTCCTTAATTTTTATTTGGCTCCCAGAAAATGCAGACCAATTCCAGAAATCTTTAGCATGCACATGCATAGATATATATTTAGAACTCTATATCTCTAATCACAGGAGACAGGTCAGGGAAAACAATAAATAAAAGTAAATATAATAAATAGACGAAGTACCTCCTATGTTAGAAGGCTATGAGTGTAATGTAAAAAAAAAAAGGAAGTAAAATATGTTGAGAAAACTGTAAACAAAAAGACAGAAATACATGTGCACTACTGTATGCCAGAATTTTTTTTTTTTTTTGCAATGGGGTAACTACTGACATGTCTTTCCCACCTGTTAAAGAATGCACAATAATTTAAATTTTAGATGAAGAAAATTTTTATATTATAAACTATAGCTCTATAATATTAATGATTTAGTCATGGTGTGTCTAGTATGATATTTAGTAGAAGAAAAATCAAAATGTGTAATGAGATATGACATTAAGTCAGTACAATGAATTTCATAATTTTGATAAAACAAAGATGTATTGGGAATAAATCAAATTAATATATAGGTGGAAGGACTTTAAATCATTAAAGAAACATGCTCTAGAAGAAAAATGTCAAATAAATTATGTTCTATTCTATGATCTGGTATTGATAAGGGGTGAAAGTTATTAATATTTTTATGATATGGAATTTAATTTAGGTGACAGGACAATTCTTTTTTTTTTTACTTTATTTTGTAGCTATAGATTAACGGCATGCCTTCATTTTTTTATATTTTCTATGAGGTGCTAAGGATCAAACCTAGTGCCTCACGTGTGCTAGGCAAGCACTCTACCATGGAGTTACAACCCCAGCCCAGGACAACTCTTATGTTTGGTGTGATCTCCCTCCCTTTTTCTCTCACTCTTTTCAAGCAAGCTAAAACAAATTTTTCTTTCAGGACTATCCTACAGTCTTAGGATAGTCATCATTATTTCCTCCTTCACCTAATATATTTATCATTGTGTATGAATGAGAATAAGACCTTCTTTCTCTTTTTGACATTCTTCAAAGCAGCTTAATTTTTAAAAATCAAAGGAATTTAAATTGTATACAAAGTATAATTCTGAAAAGGAGATTTTAGCTGTATTCTTTAAGATAAAGAAATAAATTATATTCAGAGATATCCCAGAGAGAAAATATAGAATAAGATGTGTTAAACAGGACTCTGTGTGTGCACACACTCACAGATGTGTCTGTGTATACGTGTCTGCATGTCTTTGCATGTGTGTCTGTGTGTGTGTGTGTGTGTATGTGTGTATGGAGAAGAATTAAAAATCCTCAGAAGATAGTCATTATAAAAACAGTGTAACTGAATCAATGAGGACCAGCAAGCCAAACAGGAAATGCCAACACTCTTGTAACTGTGAGCAAGATCATTGAAGATTCCAAAAGCTAGGTAACACAGAATGTAACTTTTGCAAAGCTCTCAATCACTAAAAAGCTAGAGTCTGGAAGGACATCTGAGTCACTGGTGAAAAAGAGGGCCTGTCTAGCAGCAAGACAGAATATGAGAATCCATGGATAATTCTACCAGTAGTTCTCTAGAGCTTGGACTAAAATATAGTCAAGAATCATATTTAGGAGAATTTAGAGAGAATATCAGAAATTGAGGGAAAGGAGAGATCTGAAAAGAAAGGCAGACAGAATGTTCCGAGTGTACCATGATTTTGGTTGTAGACTGTGTTCTTTCCTTGACTGATTGTTACCCCTATGTTCATTTTTCCTTATTTTTTTTTCTTAAATTTGGGTTATCAGGCAATAAAAAGGACTCTACATGGTAGCAAAACCAGCATAATGTTGGCATAAAAACAGACACATAAGCCAAATAACAGAATAGATGACCCAGAAATAAACCCATGTATATGTTGCCATCAGATTCTCAACAAAAGTGCTACAAGCATACATTGGAGAAAGGATAACTTTCTTTTAGCAAATGGTGGTGAAAAAAAAACTGGGTATCCACATGTAGAAGATTGAAACTAGGTCAGTTTCTCTCACCCTGTAAAAAATCAATTCAAAGTTGACCAAAGATCTTATTTAAAACCCAAAACTGTGAAACTACTAGAGAAAAATACAGGAGAAATACTTCAAGATATTGGCACAGGCAACAATTTCCTGAATAGGACTTCAGTAGCTCAGGAAATAAAGCAAGAATTGACAAATGTGACTGCATCAAATTAAAAAGTTTCTGCACAGTAAAGACAAACGAGTGAAGACTGAACCTACAGAATGGGAGAAAATCTTTGCCAGCTATTGGTCTGATAGTGGCTTAATATCCAGGATATATAAAGAACTCAACAATTTAACAACAGAAGAACAAATAATCTGATCAATAAGTACGCAAAATATCTGAATAAACACTTTGCACTCTAGGAATAAAAAAATGTCCATGAAAAAATAATCAACATCTTAAGTCAAAAGGGGACTACAAATCAAAATTTGTGATTTTAACTCACCCAAGCCAGGATGATGATTATTAAAAATTTAATAATAATTAACAAATGAGAGAAGGATGTGAAGGGAAAGCAATTTTATACACTGTGGGCAGGAATTATAAATTAATATAGCTGCCTTGGACATTATGAAGATATCCCCAAAAATTAAAAATAGAACTACCTTATGATCCAACTACACCACTCCTGGATGTCTACCCAAAGACATGAAGTCAGCATACAATAAAGATATCTGCAAACCCATGTTCATCATGCCACTATTCACAATAGCCAATTTATATAATCAGTCTAGATGCCTATCAGTAAATGAATGAATAAAGAAAACATGGTATATATAAACAAAAGAGTAATACAGCCATAAAGAAGAACAAATTCTTGTCCTTTTAGGAATATGGATGAAAATGGAGATCACCATGTTTTGCATGGCAAGGCAAGTATTGAATATTTTCTAAAAGAGAGAGAGAGAGAGAGAGAGAGAGAGAGAGATGAAGATTGATATAACCTGAAAGTAGAAGAAGGATTGTTAGAGAGGAGAAGGGATTAGGGGGAGGAGGGGAAGAGACAAGTAATAGGGAGTATGCATAAGATCAAGCACAATATATGCATGTATAAAAATGTCACAGTCAACCCAAACAATATGCATTATTACATTTAAAAATTAAATAAATGGGGCTCTAAGGATATAAGAATCAAGTGAGTAATCTGTTATTTTAAAATCTGTTATTTGAAAGTCACACTTGTCATAGTGTATTTTGTAATAGCCAAAGTCAGATAAATACACTGTAAGATCATGAAGCTAATAATTTCACAGGTAGAAAATAGAACTGAAATTTAGCATGAAACTTGCATGCAATTGAATTTATTAGTTTTATAAAATATTTTCCCATTTTTATCAGATTTATTTAATTATGGCTCCCAGATAAATTTCCTATAAAGCCTATATAAACATCTCTGGAGACACAATAACCATGATAAACATAATAAGAGTATCAAATTAATACATTTAAGCACATGTTCCTTAGGAAAAGGGAAAAATCTCAAGTGTTTTGAGACATTTCTCTCCAGTTTTGTATTTTGCCCACACAGACTTTAGTTCAAAGTTTTATCAAAAGGGTCATAATCTTTTCTTTGGTCGCTAAGAAACCAATAGAAGAGGAAGACTAAAGTAGTTTATTACCACTTCCCTGAGCTAGATCAGGTCAATCAGTGTCAAAATTGACAAGAGAAGACACGGAGGCAATATACCTTATCAGAGCTAATCTATAGGGCTCTCAAGTGAGAAAGTCTTGTGAGAGCAATGAAAAAGGGAGTAAAAAGCAGAGTGAAGACAAGGTGAAGGAATTGTGGTATTAAACTGAATGTTTTTTAAGCAACTATTGTGTCTGAAATAGAAGGTTCAATGGATAGATAGGGTCAATTAGTTCAACTTCTCTCACTAATTTTCTACTAACTTTAATTATGTATCTAATTTAATTTTTACCTCTGTGTGAGCAACCACTAACATTTGTGACCTAATCCAGTAATAAAATGAGGCCAAAGACTATTTCTTATTAGTATTTAAGCTTTTAGATATAAAAGAAAGTCCAATGATAAGAAAATGGATATAGAAATGGAATAGGTAAGCTATTGGTCTATGAAGCAAATAAACATTCAAAAATAAATCTTTGAATATTTAAAATTTTGGACAAATGAAGCCTCTTCCGTTATAAAAATGTTACATCATTCTTTAAAATATAAAAATTTCTAACTATACCAACATACAGATAAACTGCAGCTCAACTAACAATGTAGATAAAAAAACAAGATAGAGTTGGACAATTACATGACAATCTTTTCAACAGGAAGAAAAACTACCAAAATAGAGAGGGAGGAGAGAATGAAAGAGAGAGAGAGAGAGAGAGAGAGAGAGAGAGATTTTTATCTGTATGTGTATGTGCTTCTCCTAGGTTATAAAATAGTTTATGTGATATGAAAGGCACATAACTGGCTAGAGTAAATGGTATACAACCTAATGGATAAAAAGCCATTATCTACATAATTAATGTTTCAGATAAAGTCAAAAGGAAAAGATGAATACCCCAGTAGAAAATGTATGAAATGTGTAAAGGATATTATTTGATAATTTCAATATTGAAAATACCCATGCATCTACAGTCAATTGACTTTTAACAAATTTACTAAGAACACACAATGGAGAGAGGACATTGCCTGCAGAAGAGTACAGGGAGACCCCTGTCATCCACCATTTAGAAAAAAACAGCTCAAAATTTGCTAAAGACTTAGAGACCTAAAATTACAAAATTATGAGAAGGACACATAGGGGGAACACTTCATTGGAATGGGCAATGGCTTTTTGAACAAAACCCCAAATCATAGAAACAAAAGGAAAAATAGAATTGTATCAAACTGCTATTCAGCAAAGAAAACAACAGAATAAGGAGAAAACTTACATAACAGAAAAAAAATTGAAAACTGTAGATCTAATAAGTGGTTAACATCCAGAATATGTAAGAAACTCCAAAAAGTCAATAACAAAGAAGTGAAAAATAACCCAACTGAAAAAATAAAATAATGGGCAATAGACCTAAGCAGATAATTCTCAAAAGCATTCATACAAATGGCCAACTGGAGTATGAAAAAAATGGCTTAACATCATTAGCCATCAGAGAAATGCAAATCAAAACCACAATGAGATCACTCTTCCCTTCAGTAAGAATGACGATTATCAAAAAGACAAAAGATAACAAGCGCTGGCAAGTATGTGGAGTAAAAGAAGCAGTTATATGTTGTTGATGGAAATGTAAAATAGTACATCTGTTATGGAAAACAATGCAGAAGTACCTCAAAAAATTAAAAAAAAATAGAACTAGGATATGATCCAGAAATCCAACTACTGAGATATATCCAAAAGAAATTAAATTGTTATGCTAATGAAATATTTGAACTTCCATGTTTACTATAGGACTATTCACAATAGCCAAACAAGGAAAATAATCTAAATGTCCAATCCACTCATGGTTGGATAAAGAAAATGGAGTACATGCACACAATAAAATACTATTCAGCCATAAAAAGAATGAAACTCTGTCATTTTTGACAAGATGGATGGAAACAGAGATCATTATGTTAAATGAAATAGGTCAAGCACAGAAAGAGATGTACTTCATGATTTCACTCATATGTGAAATCTAAAAACGTTGACCTTGTAGATGATGAGAGTAGAATGGTGGTTCCCAGAGGCTGGGAAGAGTGAAAGAGGGAGGGATAGGAGAAACTTGATCAATGGTAATTATTAATTTACAGTCAGAGAGGAGCAAGAAGTTTTGCTGTGCTATTATGGCAAAGTAGGTTGACTACAAATAATAATGTTATGCATTTGAAAGAGCTAGAAGAAAAGATTTTGAAGATTTTCAACAAAGAAATAATGCATGAGATAGATTTGTTTAACATGATTTAAACATTGTACAATGTGTATATGTATCAAAATCTCAGTTATCTTAGAAATAGTTTTATGTTTTTATATATTAGTTAAAAATGAATTTACATTCAAACCAAAAAAATAAAATACTGAGTATAATAAGTACACATGAATATCTAATCTTTTATTTACCAACATTAATGCTAATTTTAATATTTTTAAAATAATTTCAATATTAATATCAAACTTTGGGATGTGTTGGTGGAATGGGACAGTACAACTTTCTGTGAAAGCAGTTTGAAAATATGTATCAATTGATGGATTTTACAAAATCCATATGTATCAACATGTATCAAAAATATTAAAAGATGTTTGATGTTATCATTAGGAATTAATCCCAGGGAAATAATTATAGATGTGACCAAAGTATTAGAGTTAGGATATATATTGGTACACTGTTGACAATAGCAGAATAATGAAAACAACCATTCTTAATATGTATGTGGAATTTTATAAATAAACTATAATATGGGCATATAATGGCATGATGTATGGTTAATACAATCCAATATTTTAGATAATAAGTGCATACATCTTACTCATCATAATTTTTGATGTGTTCTGCAAGATATTATTTTTTGATATGTAAAATATAAAAGTTAGAAAGTCAAATCTAAGAAAACTTTCTCTCATTAGTAGAGAAAGAGAATTAAGCTAACTTGTTTGAAACCTTTAAAATTTGATGATAAAAAGAAGCTGCTTTATCATAATGGTTTCTAGGCATACTATCTACCTATATTCTTGACAGTGGATTGCCAAAGAGCTGCAACAGTCATAGTTCGGAACATTTCTGATTTATGAGTCACACCTTTACAAGTGGTAGACTGTGAGAATAAAATGACTCATGATATAATAAAGAATATTGACTGACCATGCATGTTTCTTAAATGTAAAATGCAGAATTTCACCTCTAAGTTGGAAGGTCTGAGTTCCTTTGGATCGTGTGTGTGTGTGTGTGTGTGTGTGTGTGTGTGTGTATTTCTTAATTTTAAAAAAATAGTATATAAAGGGAAAAATGATCCTTTCAAATTATAGGCTGAATGTTTGTGTTCTCTCAAAATTTTTATGTTGAAACCTAACCACCAATGTGATAGTATGAAGAGGTAGAGCTTTTTAGAGGTCACAGGGGAGTGTTATTGTTTGGATCTTTAATTGAATCCCCCAAAGCTCTTGTGTTAAGCAATGTAGGAATATTAAGAGGTGAAATGGTTAGATTATGAGAACCATAATTTCACTAGTAAGTTGATTTATTTTATGGATTTATTATTTGAATGGAGCATTAGGTGGTAAAAGAAGTAGGGTATGTTTGGAGAAAACAAGTCACTAGGAATATGCCCTAGGACTATATGTGGTCCTTGGATCCTCTGTCTCTCTCTCTCTCTCTCTCTCTCTCTCTCTCTCTCCCTCCCTCCCTCCCTCCCTCCCTGGATGTCATGAACTGAGCAACTTTCCTCTGCCATGTCTTTCTGCCATGATATTTTTGCCTCATTCAGGCCCAAAGCAATAGATTCAGCAGATTATGGACTGACCCTCTGATATCATAAGCCCCAAATAAACTTTAACTCCTCTAGGTTGTTCTTTGATCACACCAATGAAAAACTGAATAGCTCAGGAGCTCTTGTGCACAGATTAGTTCCTTTATATATGACACCCCAGAGAACTGCCTTGCCCCTTCTACTATGAAGACACTGCTAGAAGGTACCATGAACTAGGAAGGAGACTCTTACCAAATACCAAATTTGCCAACACGTTGACCTTGAAATTCTTATCTTCCAGATCCGTGAGAAATAAATTTTTGTTGTTTATAAGCCACCCAATCTATGGTATTTTTGTTACTGTAGCTTTAACAGATTACTAAAACAGGAATATATATAATATTTTTATAGAGATCAAAAATATCATAGTCACAAATTCCCAAAATCTTGAGGAATAAAACATGAGAGGAAGAGATGATATGGTCCTACTTGGTAGTGTACCAACACCCATGTAAAACCTTGCTTTTGGAGAAACATGGTTTTAACTCTCAACATGAATTGAACCACCCTCTTGGGAAATGTTACTAGTTTAATTTTTTTTAGATGCCCAAAGAAAGGAAGACAAAATTTCCGCTAAGCCCAAAAGTCACCTTACATTATGAATTTAAGTCAGTAACTTTCCTTAAAAAGGAAAAGAATATATATTGATCCCATCTTGCATGTTGGAATATTTCCAAACACTAATACCAAAACTAAAATAGAACAGTTCTATTCTGTGGAGTGGATATTTCAAAGTATTATGTCTATATCAAAGTAATAATTCATAGCATTAATATTGTCTTTAAACTGTAGTCAACTTTTATATTAAAGATATACAAGTGAGAATCAGTATTTATTGGTATTTAAATATAAATACTGGTTTCTTTTAAGAAAACTGGAAATTTTAAATTATTTAACCATAAATATTGCTCATCAATAACCATAAACAAACTACTCAAGAGGAAAAAAAATGCCCACCATATTGAAAGAACCCAGTCAATGGCCCTTGAATGAGGATATTTCTAGTCAAATCACTTTAAACCTTTTTCTTCATTGCATTGAAAGATGGAATATAAGTATGCTATTAGCCTCCAATGAGGGTCGGAAGGTTAAGTTGTCCCTTTCCTCTGGAAAAAGAAACTAATTTTTACTTTGCTAATGCTTCATGATAGTGCACATCCAAATCTATTGTGAAAGGAGAAGAGAGGGATATGTTTTCTCATTTTTGTTTTTAGGAGTGGGAAAACCACAAGTGGAGTTTGGTCAGAAAACCTAGAGAAGAAAGCAAAGTATGAGGGTTGTTCACAGACATACTAAATTCTTTGAAATGAACCAAAACAAGTTTCCCAATTAAAAAAAATATATAGGTATATAGTTCTGTAAGAGTCCAGTCAATGAATCTAACAGAATAGGCAACTTCAAAATTCTTAAAGGCCTAAATCCTCCAGCTCTAGCTCCAAAGTTTCAGGAACCTCAGCCTGATGACATGCCCTGTGTTCATAGGCTGATCCTGGTGATCTTTCGATTTAGTATTTGCAAATGTCACTTGCTAAAATTTACTTATAACCTCAAAATCCATACTGGTTTCTCTTTCTCACTCACTATTGCTATGTCCAAAGTGACAAAAAGTTGTCTGCCTTCATATTCTAGCTCTCTTATTTTCAACAAATGTTCCTCACATAGTTTGTTTATTACTACTTTTTAAAGAATGTTTGTGTTGTTGTTTTTTTTTTGTTTTGTTTTGTTATTTCACCATGTAAAATGCCCCAAATGTTGTGTTCAAGTACTCAACATCAAAAAAGGTCTTATACCTTATGGAGAAAATACTATATACTACATGGAAAAAATGTTATATAATATTGGCCATGAGTTCAATATTTCTATGTCAATAAATTATATTTATTAAATAAAGTTACTTTAAAAGCACATAAAGCAATGTTATATATTGATTGCCAAACATATTTTTTATTGATTGTATAAAAATATATTTTCTACTATTTGTACATATATAAATATATTTATACTATATATGTGTATATATATGTGTGTGTATATATTTATGTGTGTGTGCGTGTGTAAATATATGTGTATGTGTATATGTATATGCATACACACACACACACACACACACACACACACACACACACACAGAGGGTTCACAGGAACCTAACCCTGTTTTCAGCCTGGAGCCATGGTTCAGTATTTATTAATTCAATGGTTCAGTATTATTCAGTATTTAGTGTTTGAAGCAACTTTATAAAACAATACTATTGAAAATAACAACAATCAACTGCATCATCTATCTACCCATATCTATCTAGTTTGATGAATGCATATCTAAGACAAACAAATCTACAGTATCCTTTTTCAGAAACCAGGATGTCTGAAAGCTTGACCCATAAACTCCAGTTTTCCAAATTTATGGAAACAAAACAATGAACTTTGAATTAATCAAGAAGTCAAGAAAATAAATCAAAGTAAAGATTAGAACGCATTTTAATGAAATCAAATGGAAAAAAACAATATATAAAATTCTCTGGTATAAAACTACAATTTAAAGAGAAATATACAGCATTCTATGGCTGCATTTGAAATAAATATTTCTCAAACAGTGATCTCAAAGACTACCTTAACAAACTAAAAAAAAGAGAGGAAATTAATGCAAAGAGAAAAGAAAATAATAATGATCAGAGTATAAGTGAATAAAACAGAATACAGAGGGGCTTTCAACAACTTGTTTTATTTTAACAACATTTTATTTTTACCAACATTTTATTTCCATCATCTTTTACATTATGTTTTCAAATCTACATATATTTTAAAACCACATATGATGTTATTATGGTATACAGTTAGAGTGTATTTATATTTACCCATCCTTTACCATCCCCAGTGATCTTCCTTGAATGCTCATATTTTTGCTTGGAACCTTTTGTCTTCTTTCTTTTATATATTTCATATTTCATGTGGTTCATGTCTGCTGACTAGAAAATCTTTTGTTTGTCTAAAATATTTTTATTTCACCCTTATTTTTAATGAATATTATTGCAGGGTTTTAATTCTATGTTGGCAGTAATTTCCTTTTACCACTATAAAATTGTCACACTCTTGTCTAATTTGTGACCTGTTAAATAACTTTGTCTGCTTTAAATATACTTTAGCTTTGATTTTTAGCAATTTTATTGAGATATGCTTGGATGTTTCTGGAATCTGTTGTTATTATCTCTCTCATCACTTTTGGAAAAGTGGCAATTAGAATCACTTCAAACTTCACTTTTGTCTATTCTCCTCTCCTTTCTCCCTGCCATGTTTTCTGGGATTTAAGGTACATGTATATTAATGTTTTACACCATAATCTATATATTTTCTTATAATAATCTCCTTATTTTTCCATTCCTTTATTTCTATTCATACTTTCAGTAAAATATCTTCTATTTTTTTGATTTTGTTATTTTTATTTATTTATTATTTATTATTTGTGTGTGTGTGGTGCTGGGGATTGAACCCAGGGCTTTGTGCATGCAAAGCAAGCACTCTACCAATTGAGCTATATCCCCAGCCCTCTTCTACTTTATTTTCTTCAAGTTAACTTATCTTTCATTGTGTCTAATCTAGTTTTAAACTTACGTATTAAGTTCTTCATGTCAGTTGCTATGTTTTCCACTAGATTATCTTTGGAAATTTTACTTCTCTGACAAAATTTACTATAATGTTATAGGTGTTCATGGAAATGTTAATCACAGATATTTTAATCTGAAGAGGATGTTAAAATATTTGGCTGCAGGTTTGAGTTTATTACCTGTTTCTCCTTCTGCTGTTTTTAATTCTTCCGCAAAGTATGCCTGGAATAATTTCATCAAATTCCAGAAGTTGTGTAAAAAAATATAAAACTCTTCTCTGATTATTATTTTACCTTCTTTCTGAGAGACCTTAACTTGCAGTCAGATTGGAGCAAATTGACAATTTAAATACTGAAAAACCATTTTGCTCCAATCAGGAGTACAAAATGATAGGAACTGAGTGGTTAGTCTCTGTGAGGGACAGTCTGTTTCTGATTTGTCTAATGGTGAAATAGTCTCCATGAAATACTTGAGGCAATTTCTTGGGCCCTTCCTCTTTCACAGATCCTAACCTCCCAATTTACATAGTAAAGTAAAGGGACAACTAAAACAGTGAACACAAAATCAAAACAAGTTACAATAATCCATTATTCCACTGAAATAGATTTTTAATATCAAAATCTCTAAGTATCCAAACAGCATGACTCATAGGATGATATATATTATGGTCTTTCAGTTTTCATAATTAACAAATGACATGAAATTTGCAATTAAATTATTCATATTCTTGAGATTCATCCTTATTTACCTAGAATCTAGGAAATCATTAAAGATTAAGCTAAAGCAATATAAAAATAATATTTGTTAATGTATGTAATATCTTGAGTCCTAAGAACATTTGTATTACTTTGAACAATGGAAAGACTGAAGACAGTTATAAGTTACAAGTCCCTATTCAATCTGCATAACAAAAGTGAGTGGATCAAGTATAGATGTTCAGGGCATGCCTGGTCCTGTGTAAATCAATCTGCCTCAAACAGCCTCTCTTTGGCAATTTCATGTATAATTAAACATTAATCTCAAGTTCAACCAAGCACATAGTCAACTAAGATTCTAGTTGTTCTCAGTCACAATTTACCATGCCCCAAATATCTTGTCCATTAGCAAAGATCAGTGATGTAGTTCATAACCATAGCTGATCATCCCATATCCACCAAAGACAGTGAAAGTTTTAATTTCCTTGCAATGTAAATACTAGACTATGCAGTTTATATATTATATATGAAATTGTCTTCATCATAAAACATTATGTATCTCCTCATTAAAAGTATGTTTATCAAACAGTAAAATGAATCAGCCACAACTTTTCTATGCTTATACATGAATATACAACCAGTGTAACTCCACATCATGTACAACCACACGAATGGGATCAAAGTTGGAATGTGTTGCACTCCATGTATATATATCATATATATGTATAATATGTCAAAATACACACTATGATCATGTATATCTAAAAATAACAATTAAAAAATATGTTTACCACCTTGAGCTTACTTTCACAAATCAAAATAGGTATTTCCATAATATTATATCACCATTTTCCTCTTTTCCAATGCTCTTTGTCATTAACTTCAAATTTGAATTATGGGTTAGCAACTTTTAACCTTGGGAGACTATCTTTGTGGTCTTTGCGTTGGCTGGACTCCAGGCTGGGATGCCCTTATGCCACAGTGCATTTCTGTCAATGATGTAAAGTGTTCATACCTTTGCTCTGGTTCTCAGGGAGCCCTTGTCCTAGATTGTATGTTGCAGCAATTAAAGGTCCGAAGTAAAATTTTCTTGAGGAAGGCAATAACATTACAATACAATTTTCATAATCATATTTTGTTTTTAATTAAAACTTTAATTATAACATATAATCACTTTGGTCAGAGTTTGGCATCCTGTACTATGATATGTAAATAAAAAATCATCTTTGATGATAAAATCACATTTTAAGTATTTTCTTTTCTAGTCTCTGATGGATGGTACACTACTTCTTAATATAAATTCAACTCACAAAAGTCTACTAAGTATTCCAATCTATATTTGTGAGAAAGATATTATGCTTAGTTGACATATTTTCCCCCAGAAGGAATATTTTCTGATGTTATGACAATGAAGATCAGAATGAAATTCTGGGACTGCAGGGAGGAATCATAAGATAAAACTAAAGAAGTACAAAAATAGATTTATCTTATGGCAACTTCTCATAATTTGAAGAAACTATTATCCTAATCCTTGGATATATTTTTTTATGCCCATTGTGGTATTTTTATATTTCATTGATGTTTATCATGGTTTTTTTTTTTTCTTGGCTAAATTCAAATAAGCTCCAAGCAAAGTGGAATTACTTAGATATCTACCTTCTTGGGCAGACTTGAGACAGACTGTATTCCTAACGGCAGCCACTCTTGTTACACATATGCCATCTATAAACAAGTATTTAAAGAGTTCAGACTAAATTGGTTTAAGTGTCAACATTTTACATTTAGCTTCTCTAACCTTAGTTTCTCTACCTATTAAATATTCTATGGTTTTAGGAAAATATAAAGAATGTGGGAAAACCTACTACAGTACTCGATGTAGTAAACATATTGGGTATTATTTTATTACAGGCATTATAGCTTATCTTATTATTAGGTACATATAAATATTTATGTAGTTCAATAAAAAACACTCAGATATTTTTAGAAGGATGTAAGCATCTGTATAGCTCTACCATGCCCTTCAGAGCTCTCAAACTCTGCACATTTAAATGGTTCAACATGAAAAAATTCAACACTCATTTCCACTTGTAATTTTCCATTTATAAGCTTTTGTAAGTAAACACTGATAATTAAGAACACATGAAGCTAGCTGTAAATGTGTACATCTGTAATCCAAGTGACTCGGGAGGCCAAGGCAGGAAGATTGCAGGTGCAAGGCCAGCCTCGGCAATTTAGACATTATCTCAAAATTAAGATTAAATTAAAAAGGGCTGGTTGTAGTTCAGTGATAGAACACCCCTGCATTAAATCCCAAGTACTATAAACAGACACACACACACACAGTTTTGATTTTTTAAATTTTGTGCAAAAAATACAATTACACTGCAAATTTGACCTAGCAAACTCTTTCGGTTGCCAGACATCCTTCCAGTTCAACAGGTATTTGATGTTCTCATTTGTCACACCACCTACTATTCAAGCACAAAAGCTAGAAAACTGAAAAAAATATTTTGTTCTCCTTTTCTCTGCCCCTACATTTGTTTCAATCACCAGATTTTAACTACTTATTTAATCAAATCACCTATATAAACACTCAAAATTTCACTCACTCAAAATCTTTATGGCTATTTCATTACTCCCTAACTGGACTCTGCATGAAGAGTTAGCATCAAATACAAACCACGAACCACACATTTTGGACTCTATTACATCTCTGCCTTTCATAAGGCAGTTCTTATTTATGTCTTCAACTTCTCTACCACACTTCCTACTTATATTCTATCTTCAAGAAAATTATAGTACTTATAAATTTTCCTGTCTCTTCCTCTCCATATGGAATCTCCATTCTCTAAACAGAACACAGGTGAAGCATCACCACCCCCTGGAGCAGTCTCACACCTCTGCCTCTGGACAAGATGTCATTCCTCTGAGCCCTGTGACATCTTCTTCGTGTGTCTACCAATTTTCATGTCACATTTTGCTGCATATTTACACACACACACACACACACACACACACACAGAATCTATTTAGGGGTTTTCTGAAGTCATGAAAATTTATTTTCTTTGTATTCAGTGTACATTTGTAGTCCACAAGAGAGGGTGTTTTTAAGCCAAAATAGTGGATTTCAGAAGTCCAATGAACATTGTCCAGTTTCTTTTTAGGTCCTCAGGATTGAGAGAAAAATGAAGGAGAAAACTCTAATGTCTCTGTGTGTGTGTGTGTGTGTGTGTGTGTGTGTGTGGTGTGCGCGCGTGCACATGTGTGTGTAACCAAAGTATAAGATTACAATATCCTAAATTGAAGAATAAAGATAAAGAAAGTAAGACCAAAATTCAGGCAATAGTATGAACATTTTAGTTTCTAAAAGACGAGATAACTACATGACATGCAAGTAGAGATGTATGATACAGAGTGAAATACAGAAGCTTAAACATCAAAGAAAAAGACAACTATGGTTTAGAGAAACAGCCACAAGATTTTCACTGTAATAATCAGGATTAAAAGTCTCCTAAGGGGAATGGGGTTGTGGCTCAGCGGTAGAGTCCTCGCCTAGCATGTGCTAGGCGCTGGGTTCGCACTGGGTTCGATCCTCAGCAACACATAAAAATAAATAAATAAAATAAAGGTATTGTGTCCAACTACAACTAAAAACATATTTTTTTAAAAAGTCTCCTAAGATAGTGTAAGATGAAAAGAAGGCATTTTATAATGCAATTCCTATCTTTTTCCCCGCATAGGGTGCCATTACTGAAGGGATGCATAGGAGATGAGAAGGAGGAAGGAGAACTGAAGAGAAACAACCCAAAGATAGCATTAAACCATCACTCAGACTCACAGTGTCAGCTGCCTGTGGTTGTCAGGCTTCTTAACTTACAAGAGGAGGAGCTCCTGCAAAAATTCTGGAAGTGTGGTACCATTGCATTTTATTCCCAGTTCTGCAGTTGGGGCTGCCTCAGTGTCACGAAGACATAAGGGTTATGTTACTGAAAAAGAGCTTTACATGAAGGAGATGACAACTTCAGCATTATTGGATGGTTTCCATGTGGAGACATGGAATCTTTGTTGCCTAGTCATCTCACTTATCAAGAGAAGTTGGAAATAAGATTTTTATGCCAAATTATTTCATACCAGGGATTGAACCAAGGGGCACTTAACCACTGAGACATTTCCCCAGCCCTTTTTCATATTTTATTTAAAAACAGGGTCTCGCTGAGTTGCTAAGGCCGATCTTCAACTCACAACTCCCCTGCCCTAGGCTTCTGAACTGCTGGGATTACAGGTGTGTGCCACCATGACTGGTCCCTACTTAAAAATTTTTAACAATGCTTAAGATGAAAAAATCTATATCTATAGTTTAGTTTCAGTCTGGTAATAATGGGGTTTCTGTATTATTTTATAAAAGCAATGTAGAAACATAATTGAAATAAAAGTAATTCCAATTATGGGCAATAATTGTCTTAATGCATTTTCAAAACTTTAAAATTCATGTAAACAGCAATGTAGCTAAAAGATGGCCAGAATGGGTTTCAGAAAACCTATGTTTTCATCCTTATTATATTATTTAATATATGAATATCTGCCATTTATCATATATTTGATGAGAATAAAATAAGAAACAGAAAATATTTAAGAAGTCATAATAAAATAATTATGACATTATGATTAAACTGTATTAGTAATTATGGTTTATTTGGAATTACAGACTTCAAGTAACATTGTAATTCATATTAATGCATATTTGAATTGTATATGGGCTATGTAGAAATATACAGTAATAATTCATATCATCCTTTCCACCTTCCATCCTAACCACCACTCCAACATGGTTCTTCTCACTCTGTTTCTCCATTTAATAAAGTCAGAAAAACATTCTGAGGAGGAAGGGTGGTTATGATCTCACAGGTAAGTTAAGTTCTTCCAAAATACATTAATTTACACTAACATGTTTAGTTCTGGTTAAGATAAATTACATATATGATTAATCACACAACTGAAGATGATTTCTAGGAGATATATAGAACCGTATTTCCTGAATTATAGTTAGTCACCTTCCAACCCAAATCCCCAAATCATAGAAGATTTCTGTATGACTTCAATGTCATATTTAGTAAGCTAGAACTTGAGGGGAAATATTCTAAAGCTTCACAAGAATTGGGGGAAAAAAGAAACTTCAAAGAGAAAATGTAATCATCTGAAAAAGTGTGATAAAGGATGCTCATTGGAATTGAAATGGTCCTTGGTTAAAAAGTTTAAGAAAGTAAATTAAAATGCCAAGCACAACGGATAACTTTAGCAATAAAGAACATTTCACTCTCATTCACACTGTAAAAGGAAAAGAGTTCAGTCCAATTAAATATTCATGAAACAAAAGATCAAGGCTTTAAGTCTTAGATCAAGTTCAGGACTGGGCATGAACTAATGATCCAATAGTTTATATGAATATTAAACATTTAGTAGAAGAATAACTCAGAACTTTGGAACAGATTCCATTTTAATTTAATTGACTGAAAGTTAATTTCACCAATTCTGAGTAAAAAACTGATTGGCAGCTATATCCAAAAACCACATACATATTGAGAATTAGTCAATTAATGAGTTGCCCTGAGTCTCAGACCTGATTGTAACCAGTTTGTAGAAGCACTGATTGTTTTTATTATATTAAGCTCATGTGGTTCTTTCTCAAAACTTTTACCATCTCATATTTATGAATGTTAAGTATAAGCTAATAGGCTAAGATATTCATGCAAATTTAGTGACCATTATTTATCTCAAAGGGTGTCACAGATGTATTAGTTTTAGCCTGAGTTGTTGGTGAGAAAGACAATGCATATGTTCATCATTTAAAATGAAAGCTCCTTCCTGCACCTTTTGTGGGAACAGGAGTAAGCAATTTCATTTCAAAAGATTAATAGAATAGAAATGCACCCAAACAAGTTTTGACCAATTTGACATCCTCTTTTTAAAAATCCAGGAAAAAAGTGAGTCTAATCCAGCCACAGGCAGAATGTTTCTTGAGTATATAAACTGGTGAGATGTGCAGGAAGCCTGGTAGGCTGTGGAGAGGTCCAGCGAAAATAATCATCAGCTCTTCACGCCAAGAAGTAACAAGCACTGCAGTTAAGATAAAGTTCCAGACTCCAAATCCATCCTCAGCACAGAGGCCTGTGGCCATACATCCCTGGAGAATGCGCCTTGTCCATCACTACAATCAGTTCAACCACAACAGTATATCCAGTTATTTATTTTCAAGTTGTTGATGTTTTAGAAAGCAAAGGCAGATGAAGCTGCTACTAAAAAGCCTAAGGGATCTGTTATTTCTTTCGAGGAAAATGACCTGGAATCATTTTTTTTTTCAAAACTACTAATAAAAAAGCTCTGAACATCATTATGCTGGCTGAACCAAAATAAATATTTTCAAGTACATAACACAGTAATATGATAAAATGCACTTAAAATAGGAGGAAAAAAACAAATGACAGGAGGCTAAATACAATGTAATTTACTATTAGATGAGTTTAGATGAATTTATTTTCATTTGCTTAGCAAAGTCTTTATTCACAAAATCTGGAGCTTTTACAGAATTAAAAACTGGAATTTGAAATTAGACCATAAGCTTTTACTGAAAATTCTTCGAAATGAATCACTGAGGTAACAATTCATGTATCCTCTTAAAGATTGCACGGAGCATATTTTAACATTTGCTTAGCTTATTTTTCACATTATGAGCAACTGGAGCGTGAGATTTTAATATGATTTTTATTGTACACACCCTGCATTTTAATTAATGCCACATAATGGGTGTTCAACAAATGTTTCTTGGTTGTTTTAATAAATAATTTTTTAGATCAAGGGGTCTCAACTTTGAGTCAATACAAGACTTTCACCAAATCTATGAGCCTCTAAAATTGTACATAAAATGCATGTAGTTGATGTATGAACATTCATTCAATTCCTGAATATAAAATGCCCATATTTCATCAGATATTTAAAGGGTACCATGACCTTACTCTCATAAATGGTTGTCTCTTTTCTTTAAAATATAAAGACATAATTTCTTAAGGCAGTAAGATATAATAGAAAAGCCTAGTACTTGCCAAAATCCCTCAAGGACCTCATACTTTGAAGTGATTTGTTAGAAACTTTTCTCTTAAATTAAAAAAGAAGACAATGATATTGATTATGACCATTTGTTTCAAATTGTACTGAGGTCTTATTCAGTGCAATTGCATGAGGTTAAAAAAAAAGCAATAATAAGAGGCATACAGATTGGAAAGAATTGTAAATAAGAGTTTTTATGTCTATGTTACAGGATCGCCTATATAAAAACAGAATAATTGTAATAATTATATAGAGAATTACTAGAATTTATGAGTTCAGCCAAACAAGGAAAATTTCAATGAACTGAGGCCAAAGGAGAACACATAATTTAAGAGTCTCTTCACAAATATAAATCATTATTAACCCTGGAAGAAACCAAGCACTGGAAAAAAATATATACTTATATATGAAAAAAATGTAAAACTATATAAAAAGCACAAAGAACAGACATTAAATAGAGATTTTATAAAATTAGTACTAAATAAATGGGAATTTTAAAACCCATGTAGTTTCTTTTAATAAGGCACAAATCAAACTCAGTAATATTTAATATAACTATAGTGATTATATGAAATGAATGATTCATTTGACAATTGACCTCATTTTTAAAAGGCAGTTTCTAATAAAGAAGAGATATTTTCAATGTATGCAACTGGTAAAGATAGAATATGTTACAAGTATTTATGAATCAATAATATTCAATAACTATGTAGGAACTCAATACATGGTGGTAGTGGAAACAGACATAGGAGGAAGAAGAGAAAAGCTTATAGTAATAATAAGTTTTGCACCATCATTATTATGGTTATTTTGAAGATCAAGTGTGAGAGTCTTAAGAGCTATTGCTCAATCACAAAACTTGCCAAAACTAGAGCACCTGATTTTTTTAAATTCCAAATCATTTTTGTTCTATTATTACAATACTTATTCCATTGATTCCAAATTACTACCAAAGTAAGTGCTTTTCTAAGCAAAAAATAATAATAAGAAGAAGATTTGACCACATGTGAATAAGGGAAAACACATCTTTGCAGCATATTGCAAGGGGAATCAGTATAGAAAAAGATGGCTTATCAGAAATGTAGCAGAGCAAGCAGTGGCTAGTCATTATAGCAAAGGTAAAGCAAACCACAAATTAAAAGTCTGGGACAATTTATCATTTTAATAAACCTTATCTGTTAATTTCATGATTGATAGCCATAAATAATAAAGATTTATAAATTGAGCAGTAGGCATTTTCATTATATTTCTTAGCACTAAGATTAATGATGTATGTAACACTATAAACTCTGAAAGTATTTGGAATTTTTCAAAGTATAAATATGACATAAAAATGCATTTCCATTGAGATTTTGTGACTTGAATTGGAAAATATTTTACAAGTTTTTGAGTCTATGAATTAAAGACTTACTATGATTATATTATAATGTTTGTAAAATAAGTTTTCATATATTTTTAACAATTTGGATATCTTTTATATGAACCTCTTTGTAAATATTAACAATCTTTGATTATGTCTATTTACCACATATTAATTTACTTGTAGTAGAGAACATTTAATGTTTGGGGGTTTTTTATTCAAATTTTAAAATTTCTAATATTTTAAATATAACCATTGAAATAGTAATTAGTTGGGATTTATGCTTTTATGCAGTCTATTTTTGGTTTTATATGGGATATTTCTTTCTTTTTTATATAATTTAATTACTGATATATTTGGGTCTATATTGAATACCTTTTTATCACTTTCCATTTATTTCTCCTTTTCTAAGTTTTGTTTTGATTTTTTCATCTCTATTTTCTTACCTTTTGGTTGTCTTTTAAATAGGTAACTTATTTATGTTCTATTTTACCCTACTACGTTATAATATATATATTCTCTATTTTTCTCCCAGAATTACTCTAGAAATTACAACCCACACATATGACTTATTAATGTCAGAATGAATCAATCCATTTATTCTCTTCTTGAACAATACATAGATCTCAATTAATACTACTCTCCCAATTGTATGTCATTGTTGTTGTTTGCCTTAATGCTCACATTATTATTTTATTTTTGTAAGGGTGATCTAAACTTACTACCTATATAACCACTTTTACAATTCATTCCTCCCCACGATCTCTGTTTCCCTGGAAAATGTCACTTCACTTCCCTTTCTGGCACATCTTTTAGATTTTCTTTTGAGGATTTTCTGATAGGAAGATTTCTTTCTTCTGATTTTATTCATTTAAAAGTGTCTTTGCTTTATCTTCATTACTGACATCTACTTTAATGTAATGTACAATTCTGGCTTGCACTTTATTTTCACCCAGCACCGTGTGGATGTCATTTCACTGTCCACTGTTGCTGTCCTTGGTCCTGAGAAGTAAGTGGCAATGTGACTGCTATTGTTAATTCTGTGAACTGGTTTTTACTTTATTTCCAAAGAATCTCCAAGAATCATTTATTCCAATGGCATTGCCTCTTTCAGCCAGGGAACACAAGTCCTCCTTGTTCATCTTCCCTTTCCTGACTAAAGATTGAAAACTTAAACTCAGATTCTCCAGGTTTGACAAAAGCCCCTAAGGAAAAAAAACAATTTATTTTCTTAGTACAATATTCTGAGTTTCCACTTTCATTTAGAATTTTATCTGATGATGCCATAGTAGCTTGTGGATTTTTCATTGTTTTTAAGGATAATTGAAAGATATGTAGTTATACATAATTTTAAACAGTGTTCAGATGGGAAATGTCAATTCCCTAAGCAACAGCATCTACTGTAACTGTTAGGACAGGTTGCCACACTTTCAGAATTGGTCAGCAGCAGACAAGCCCAGAGAGATTTAGACAGTGTGTTACTTACACAATTGCAGGCAGAATTAGCCTCATGTGCACATTGGTTACTCTGGTTTTACCAAGTCTCATGGGGACAATGCAGAGTTTGGCCAAGGTGAATACTATGCACATGGAGATTTATTACAGCCTAAGATTCTCAAAATTAAGAAACTTCCAGTGTTTTAAAAGGACTAGTAAACCTGCCATACCTTTACCCCAAGGGGATGCATTATGTTTATAATCCTCCTCAGGAAAAAAAAATTATCTGTCTCTACCTTCTAAGGCTGTCAGTAACTCAAGCATAATTGCAAAAAAATAATTGTCAGTGCCCTTTGACCAGAAGACATAAAGACATAAAAGAATCACTTCACAAAAGAAATTAGGTTTCAGTATTTAGCCTGCCATATTAATGAGAGTAAAAACATCTTGTTGAACTGTAATTTTCTATACATAAAGAAAATATGTGATGATACATGTAAGTCTAAATACTAAACAAGAAACATTCATGTACTTACCATCAACCGACATTCTGAAGAGAATGAATATATATGTCTACATATATGATATATGTGTGTTTGTGCATGTGTATATATATAGACTGATAAAAGAGAAACATTTGAATTTAAATTGATCAAGAATCATTGAAGTCATTCATTAAGTCAAAAAAATTTTTATGTTTCTACATTGTGCTAAATTATATGAAAAAACAATGAGAAAAGAACTGTTTAATATGTATATAAGAAAAAAGATATTCAAATGTTCACTTACTTAAAAAAAGATAAGAGGAACACAGCACTTTGCAAACCCAAAAAATAATAAATGAAACTTAACATACTGGAAGTAAGGATGGAAGTGTCAGGGAACACGGCCTCTGGAGAAGTGATGCTTCTGGCCCATGGGTAGCATTTGATATCATGATCTATTCTGCATGACTGAATCACATATTTACTTGAATTTAATTAAATTTATAATATAGAGAATCACTGCACTGTACTGATTAATGATTAGTTATAAAATAACTAATGTGTGGTTTAAATTTTAAAAAGCAATGTGAAATAATAAACTAATACTAAGCTAATGCTTTGTAGTATAGAACAGAAAACATAAATGCCACAGAGTTGGAAAAACCATCAGGCATTCCTTGAGAACAAATATTTTGTGTGTATATTATAAAAAATACTTTTTGATATCTTTATGTTTCTTATTTGTTTCTTTTATTTCTTTTATAATTGCCATGACCAACTCAAACAGGTGAGGTTAAGTAAAATAACCTGAAAAATTTTGAAAATATGAAGTCCAAATCATTTAAAGATCTATATTCAGAAAAAAATAATAGAACTTTCTTTAGATTCCAATAATTCATATTTACTTAAATAATTGAAATGCTCTGAGTTGTAAGCTTTAAATTTTTACCATAGCCACTTTAAATCCCTAATATGATTATGTGTGGTACACGTATGATTACAGACATCAGTTACAGGCCTTTGCATACAAATTTCAGGTCTAATTCAATAAGACAATCATTTTGATTTGCTTTACTAGAGTAATAGCTCTGACCAAGATTTTTGCTCATCTGATATTCCATAAACCCTTAGTACATTACATTATTTTTAATGTCTCAAGAGCTGTAGCATGTCATGAATCAGACGAAAGGCTAGACAGAATTTGTGAACATTACCCTGAAACTGGTTTCCAGACCACACTTCCTTCTTTATAGTCCAAAGAGAAAAAGAGCCAAGGAGCAGTACTATGCATTTGTCCTTTGTAAATGAATGCCCAAACTACTAGGCAGGTAAATTAAAATATGTGGAGAGCAATGTAATGTGAGTTGGAGAATTCATCTCTGTGTCATAATTTCACATCACAGAGAAAGGACATATTGGAAGTTTGTTTCACTATATCACACTTCGGCTAGTTCTTTTATTTATAGTCACATTTTACACTTTGCTATGTACTTAGTAGGCTCTGAGTGGCTCTCAAAGATGTAAGTAGCACAAAATACAAAATGATTTTAAAATAGATGAAAATTTGGGGCAAGGAAAATTGTGGCAGTGCACACAAGATGAGAAAAAGATGTTTACTATGAAATTTCAAAAAGAACACTACTATACACTAAACTATATCCACAGCTCAAGTGCAACAATGACCTTCACAGAGAAGTTTCTAGTATTATCTTTCAGTATAAGATAAGGGCAACTCACCAAACAATGATTCAATATCAGGCAATTGAATGAGAAGCCACTATGATCCAGGTACACACAACTCTAAAGTTTCTTGACCCATAATTATAGTATCTAGTGAAATGGGTGAATCAATTATACTAAAGAAGCATAAGTTGTCTTCAATATGATTTTTATAACTATTGAGCAACTCTCAGTTCCTGATCTTACTCCCTTGTGAGCATCTGCAATACAGTGGTATTTTCTGTTGTGTACACTGCCATATATATGAACAATCTGGGAGTCTAGAGATTTCTTCAGCAAAACTGAAATTTAACAAGTGCATCCCAGTTCAAGAGACAGACAGACTAGATTGCTTGCAGGAAATTTATTTTCCACCAGCACCACCAAGAGAACATTCAATAATTTTAACTATTTGTACTGTGTTTGGGCTTCCACTCTTGAGAGTCCTAATGTGCCATGAATGGCATGTAGACCTTACCAAAATTCTTTTTAGGATGCTCTAGGCTTGAAATATGATGGGGGGTTGGGGGGAAGTAAAGACAGAGTTCAATAGAGACAGAACCGATGTGTTTGACTTTATTACTTTAGGCAATAGACTTTCTTTCCTTGAATGTTTTCCCTTTTATAGAAATAATACATTCAGATCTATAATTTATAGAGATAAATAAAATTAACAAATATCATAAGAATATACTACTAAGACTGTTTTCTGGAGCATATCTTCGATGGATAAATTTCCAAATGTAGAAACTATAAATGGAGAATCAAAATAACTTAGACTACATTTTTATCATTAAATATTAGAAAAGAATACAATCTACAATGCACTAAGCTAGGAAAATATTTACTGTCACCACAATGGTAGGTCTAGGAATTTATCCTTCATACAAATATACTTGTAGCTATTGCCACAAAAATTTCTCCATAAAAAACCCATCTAAAAGTACGTTACTTGAAACAAAAAGAATTTACTTCTATTCATTTATGCTTTGGCTGAGGGAAGACAGGTCTAGGCTGAGCTTATCTGCAGCTCTGTAGATCTAAACCAGTCTTACTTGTGCATCCAAGAGACTGCTTTCTCATAACTATGCTGGGCTTCACTGCAGAGGTTTGGCTCTGCTCCACATATGTCACACTTCTCCTGGATGCAGAGTACTAACCTGTGCATGTTACCCTCATGGAGATTGCAAAGGTTCCAGAGAGCACGCAGAAACATGCAAGGCTTCCAAAGGCCCAGGCTTGGAATTAGAACACAGTAACTTCTGCCCCTAGGTAGAAACCGACCAAAGCAAGTCAAACTGAAAATCAAAGAGGAGAAAATTCACTGTACTTGTGAAGTAAGTAGAAGAGAGTTAATAATTTAATAGTAAACTAATCAAATATAGGGAACTATGTAAAACACTTGGCAATTTCTATTCATAGTAAATACTTGAGATATCCATCAATAGGGAACATATTGGGTAAAAATGTTTTCTTATAATGAGCAAACTATATAGTCACTAGAAAAATTGTTAACTTGTTATGTTCTTATTACAAACACATGATAAAATTATCTTAAATAGAGTAAAAGGAAAGTGTGAGCAGTGTTATGAAATAGTGTTATAATAACAAGTCTTTATACCCTGTAACTGTGAAAGACTGTGGGAGGAACCTCCTCTAGGAAAAAAAAAAAGTAGATGATCCAGTGTGATCCCCTGAATGTATATCAAATGTTCATTGTTGTTATTGTCACTTTTGTTTTTGTTTCATAGCTGACTTATATTCTCCCGTATACTCTTAGCAGAGATATACCTGATTTTTAGAGAGTGCATAAAGTATCAAAACTGAAATTTATTAGGCATGGCTTCTTTGAAAGTATCACATAATCTCTAATAACTACAGGAGCATAAAATTAGGACAATAAAATATATTTCTTCTAGGTGAGGCATCGATATACATCTGTTAAAGAAGAAAGGGTAGAGAGTCACACTGGGTATTTGAACATCTTGCTTCACCTAAGTGTCTTAACTGTTGAATAATGACTAGGAAAGTTTGATCTTTAGTGAGATTTCTAATTTGTATACATTTGACTTAGCAATTAGATCTTTTGTATTATCTCCAGTGTGTGCAGTGTTTTATCAACTATAAAGAATTTTCAAAGAGAAGCATAAATCAAATGATGAATAGGAATGTAAAATACTAATTATAGGTAATCAGATGCTTAAAGATACTCAAATGCATTAATGAATAAATTCTAATATCAGAATTCAACTTCTACTTAATGCTTGAGCATAGCTAAAGGGCCTTAAAGAATTAGAATTAATCTTAAATAAAAAAATCAAATTGGTACTTTAAAAACATAGTCTAGCACACTGAGACTTCAAAAATGATAAATAAAATTAAAGCAGACATAAGGAAGAAGAAAAAATGTAAACTAAATGGGAAAGAAGGAATCATAATGCTAATACTGATCTTTGTTTTTAATTAGATTGCACAATGAACAGCATGATGTAAGACAAAAAAAAACCTGACAGGATTTGAATTGTGTTTGTTATATTTATTCTCACCTACTGTGATATATTGGCAAGTGCTAGTAACATAACCAAGTGTTAATTAATAAATCATAATTCTCACTGTGGGATGCATTTCATAGCACACACACTAATTCCCAAGAAAAATATAGAAAATGTAAGACCTTTTCGAATCTGTAAACTGAAACCTCTAATTAAGTCTTGCTAGAAGTTCCACAACTTGGAGGCCTCCACAAATCTTTGCACATAGGTTAGAGGCATGCAAATGTCTTAGTGAAAAATTCTTACCTCCACCACAGGTGGTCTGAACATTAATAAACATCCAACTGAGAATAGACATCTGTCTTTTAAACTGTCAAAACTGAATGACAAGTTCATTCTTTTCCTTACTTCTAGTAACTTGAGCACAGAGCCCTTACCCAGCACAGCAATATAACAGCATGGTCATTGTTTTCCATATTTTAAGTATTCACTGGAGAATTCAGTCCTGGGGTGTATGCAATCCAGTCCCAGCCAAAAGTTCAGTGGACCATATTAGCAAACATGAATTACTACTGCATTTCTTCATTATATTCCAAGATCTATGAGAAACATTTTTTCTTCAACACTTTACAGAAAGAATGCCATTTCTTCAGAATATTTTCTCAGATTATATCCATTGTTATTCATTGTATCGATAAAAAAGTTCATCTAATCAATTGCTTAGTCTGAGAATTCTCTATTCGCATGCATTCTCTCATGTACATCCTTTTGTTGAATACAAGATTTTTTAATCTACAGGTAAATCAATCAAGACCATATAACTTTTGTGCTTAGATCCTCTAAACTATGGAATTATGCAATTAATCAACTTACTTTGGGGGCTTATTAAATGATCCAGAGACCACCTCCTTTTTCCCCCAAAGTTAGAATATACAATTTCCACTTCAAATCTTTTCCTAAAGTCAAATATAGAAAGCATTCCTTTGTTTATATTTGAAAACAAGATGTCTTTGCTTTGAATACACAAGGAGACTATTTGGCTCAAGAGATCTGGCTCAGAAATGCATTATCTTCCTATGGTTACCAGTGGTAGCAAGAAGGATGCAGTTAAGGAAGGCCTTGAAGCCCATAACCACATTTCCCTTACTCCCTAACAATTCAGGATGAATATAGAATTTATTTATAAAAATAATGAATATCCAAATAAATCTTCAAAGCTAACTAAATTATACAAATTTAAAGAGTATTTTCTATTTACAAGTGTTGTGGTTAGGTCTGGAATATGCCCCAAAGCTCGTATATAGAAGACTCGGTCCCCAATGTAGCCATGTCCAGAGATGGGGCTTTGAGGAAGTGATTGAATCATGAGGAGAGGATTCTGACCTCATCAACAGAATAATTCATTTGATGGATTAATAATGTGAATGAACATCTTCGAGGAGATGGAAACTGTAAACAGGTGGAGCATGGGGAGAGGACGTAGGTCACTAGGGGCATGTTCTTGGGGACTAGATCTCTTCTCTGTCTCTTCCCTCCCCCTTTCTCCTTCCTGGCTGCCATGAGTTGAGTAGCTTTCCTCTACCACAATCTTTCAACAAGATACTCTACCTCACCTCAGGCCGAGAGCAATGGAGCTAGAGAATCACGGACTGAAATCTCCTATGAGCCCAAATAAACCTTTCCTCCTTTAAGCAGTTTTTGTCAGGTATTTTGGTCATAGCAGTGAAAAGCTGACTAACACACCAGCTGAGGTAAAGAAGCAGCTTTAGCCTAGGCCCTAAGACCTCATTGACAAATTGTGAAGATGCCACTGAAGAATGGTTCCAACATCATGCTTTTTGCTAATACTTTCTATGAAACCCTATTTCATGGATCTGAAAATGCCATGTACCATTTTTCTGCCAACACCCATGAATTTAAGAGAGCAATAAATAAGTTTCTTATAAGTAAAACATGTTGCTAGTTTTGTAAAATTATAGACTTACAAAGTGTTTAAAAACAAGCCAGGTGCTTAGGTAAATGATGAACAGTAAGGAACATCCTATATTTTAATGTCTACCTGAGGAATCTGAAAGCCACTGCAGCCGAAGCATTTGAAATCAAATATGTTCTAAAACAAAGAAAGTACGAGAAGTAAGATAGTACAAAACAGAAGGAAAAGCTATTATTACATTTTATTTACTCGTTGGTTCTCCAAAAATATTCTCACATTTTTGTCTGATTTTTATGTGCAGATTATTAGTTAGGAATTTTCAGTGAAAGAAAATACTTGAACAAACTGAGATTCTGTGCTCAGTTGATTTTGATATTCCTATATGATCAAATCTGTGCAATGAAGGATTTTAACAAGTAGGTGGGAAAAAGCAGCAAGAAAAGGGGCAGATGGGAAAAGGGCAAGAAAAACTAATAGTAGAGCAACATGATGGAGTAAAAATATCCAACTGCAGAAATGTTTTGGATTCAAGGAAGTGATATACAACTCTATACGGTAATTTCTTATGTAATTTCCTATGTTAAAAAAACATTTTTAAGGCATAGTATTTATTTTAATGATATTTTAATGATGTTATTAGCTTTGTCTATGTTCTACAATTATATATCCAAAGGAAAAAAAATCATGTGTTGGCATTACATAAAAACATAAGAAAGGGGGCTGGGGATGTGGCTCAAGCGGTAGTGCACTCACCTGGCATACACGGGGCGCTGGTTCAATCCTCAAGACCACATAAAAATAAAATAAAGATGTTGTGTCCACTGAAAACTAAAAAATAAATATTAAAAAATTCTCTCTCTCTTTAAAAAAAAAACATAAGAAAGTATTTCCTATCAATATACTCATAGTCAGCCAAACTTGTTCTTAACTAATGATATCTGAGCATTATTAAATTATACACACACACACACACATACACACACACACACACTAAAGGGGAAAATTGCAAGAGGTATTATTACAACTGAGAAAAACATGAAAACAAAAGAAATTCTTTATAAGACTATTGGAGAATATACCAAATTAAAACATGCCTATGACCCGGACAAAGGAATACCCAAATTCTAGTTGAAGCAAATCACTTAAGCTCAGAAAATTCCTTTTACTACCTCAAGAGAGAGTAAAAACACCCATCAAAGTCATAAATAGATTTGTATGTATTTTTTTTGCAGATAGCATTTAAGAAAACTTCATCAAAATCATTTTTCTGAGTTTATTATTTCAACAAGAAGAAATGCTTCCACAGGCTTTTGTTATTAAAGAATGTGCTTATACTATGATAATTTATGTCTAGTTCATTAAGCAGGTGTTCTAGGCAAGATAATATAGGGGAAATGGCAAATATGACACACTGTTTTCCATTAACCCCTCTGGCACTGACAGTCTGAAGCTCCCCTTCTGAAGGCTAATCCATTTTGCATAATGCTTAGCATTTTCACATCCTAGCTCTGGGTGCCTGAAAGGTTTTATGTTTGAAGTACAAGAAAAGCATGTGACAATTTTGAGCACCTAGTTAGTTATCCCTTATGAAAATCAGTTGATAAAAGCCACAAGCATCAGAATTTGTGGAGTGTGTATGTACCAAATCAGGACACTTTATTCTCTGTTATAATAATGATGCTTAAATACATTTTTCTTAAATTGATGGAATTACACACACACACGCGCACACACACACATAACTGTTATTATATTGTGTGTGTGTGTGTGTGTGTATATATATATGCAATTTCACCTGTTAAAAGTTTCCCTAAACCACCATTTATAATTCATTTAAAAGACTGTTGTTTAGGAAAGGTAGGATTTTTTAAAAAGTAATAAATATGACATTTACTATATGTAAACCAAGAGTTATAAGATCACAAACTGCCTCCCTTCTCTGATCAAATTTAATTTACCAATTTGCTTTATTGACTTGGATCTGAATGGCTTTGAACATTATATATAAGTTTCAGTTGGCCACAGTTCCCACCAGTCCTGCTATAATGATTACTAATCTGTTATCCTCTTTCATTTGATACCCACAGTCATTTTATCTAGAGAATTCTATTTAAATATTTCTCTCCCTGAATTAGGGTCCAGTTACTTTCTAATATTTCAAACTACTCTGGTCTTTGGTAAAGGAGCAAAGGCAAGATAATGTCAGAAAAAAAAATAGTCATTTCAACAAATGTCACTGGAGCAAGTGGACATCCACATCATCTACTTCTAAAAAAAGAAGAATGAATGAATGAATGAATCTGGACATTGAACTTACATCCTTCACAAAAAGTCATGATCCATGAAAGAAATAATTGACAGACTATACTTAATTAAAATTAAAAATTTATCCTTTGCAAATGATACCACTAGGGAATGAGAAAATAAACCACAAACTGAAAAAACACTTACAAAAGACATATCTCCAAAGGATTATTCAAAAACTATTATCCAATATATACATAGACCTCATAAAAGGCAATGAGAAGAAAAACAATAACCTGATCTCAAAAGGTACCAAAAAGTTTAACAGTCACCTCACAAAATAAGTATAACAAGGACAAGCCTAAGAAAATCTACCTGTTAGAATAGTCAAAATCCAGAATACTGTCAAGACCCCAAGTTCAGGTGGATGCAGAGCAACAGGGATCCTCCTTGTTTTAGTCAACCTTTTTCACTGCTGGAACTAAAAGACCTGAAAAGAACAATTTTAGAAGAGGAAAAGATTATTTGGGAGCTCACAGTTTCCATAGACAGTGGGCTACCTACCACGGGGCTCTAGATGAGGCAGAATAACATGGCATAAGAGTGTGGTAGAGGAAAGCAGCTCACATCATGATCAGTAAGCAGAGGGAGAGAGAGAGAGAGAGACTCCACTTGCCAGATACAAAATACATACCCTAAAGCTGCTCCCCCAATGCCCACCTCCTCCGGCCACACCTCACCCACCTTCAGTATCCATACAGTTAATCCAGTCAGGGGATAAATTCACAGGTAAGGCTTGCATAATCAGATCATTTGTCCTCTAAACTTCTTTCATTGTTCCCATAAGTTTTTGGAGGACACCTCACACCCAAACCATAACTCTCATTCATTGTGAGTGGAACAAAATCAGACAAAATGTGTGTATTACCTCTTGGAAAAACAGGTTGGTGAATTCTTATAAAACAAAGCCTACTCTTCCTTTATGATCAAACAATTGAACTATGTATTATTTATCTATATGAGTTTAAAACGTATGTCTACACAAAAAAAAATATGGCACTTGAAATTTTATTGGAGTTTTACTCACAATTACTAACTCTTAGAAAAAAACAAGACATCCTTCAGTGGGTAAATGGAGTGCTAAGCTATAGTATACCCAGATAATGGAATATTATTCAGTAGTAAAAAGAAATAATATATCAGGACATGAAAAGAAATGAAGAAAAACGTGTATATTTGTAATTAAAAATGCAAACCTGCACAAGCTATGTGCCATGATTTCAACTATGTGACATTATGGAAAAGATAAAATTGTAAAGATGGCAAAAAAAATCAGAAGTTAGGGAAGATGGAGGAATAAAAGTTGAAGCTCAGGGAACTTTTAGGATCTGAAAACTACTCCAAATGATACTATAATTATGGCATATGTCATCACATGTATATCAAAGTCCTCAGTATATACAACAAAAAGGGTAAACCATTAGTTTTGGATGATAATTATGTGTTAACCCTGGTTCGTCAATTGTGACAAATTACCACTCTGGTGAGGAATTTTTATGATGGGTGAGGAATTTTTATGTACAGAGCTATAGTAACAAAATGGCATGGTATTGTCATCAAAACAGACATGAAGACTAATGGTACAGAATAGAAGACACAGATAAAAACCCACATAAATACAGTTATCTCATCCTAGACAAAGGTGCTATACACATACATTAGAGAAAAGATAGCCTCTTCAACAAATGATGCTGGGAAAACTGGAAATCCATTTGTTTTAAATAAAAATCATGAAATTAGACCCGTGTCTCTCACCCCCCACACACAAAAAATCAATTCAAAGTGAATCAAGGATCTAGGCATTAGACCAACTCTACATCATGTCAGCTTAAGAACCTAATTCCTCTACAACACTCCTGAAGTGCAAGAAGTAAAATCAAGAATCAATAAATGGGAAGGTACCAAACTAAAAAGCTTCTTCATAGCAAAATAAACAATCAAGAACATGAAGAGAGAGCCTACAGAAGTGGGAAAAATCTTTGCCACCTACACAGATAGACTATTAATCTTCAGGATATATAAAGAAAGCTTAACACCAAAAAACAAATAACCCAATCAATAAATGGGCAAAGGAACTGAACAGATATTTCACAGAAATATGATCAGTCAACAAATACATGAAAAAATGTTTAACATCTCTAGCAATTAGAGAAATGCAAATTAAAACTGCACTGAGATTTCATTTCACTCTGGTCAGAATGGCAGTTATCAAGAATACACATGACAATAAATGTTGGTGAGGATGTGGGAGATAAGGTACATTCATACATTACTGGTAGGACTGCAAATTGGTGCAACCACTCTGGAAAGCTGTATGGAGATTCCTCAGAAAACTTGGAATGGAAACTGAACCTGGTCTCGAAGGCCACAGAAAGACATAAGGGTTTCACCCCAGAAAATGTGCCAAATGTTACTGATAGTCAAATGAAATGAAGTATGAAGACTGACCAATAAAAGACATAGGTGGTCCATATCATACAGTAGGAAGTTTAAATATGGGGAAATGACTTACAGCTGCCTAGTGTATGTATAGTAAGTGGTAAATAAAATTGGCAATTTTTATACACAGGCTTTATCTTTATGCTAGAATCGAAAGGTAGACTTAGAGTGAGAGACAGAAACTGTTGAAAAACATCCCGTTTTCCACAGCCCCTGATTCAGATAGATCTATTCACTAGAAAACAGACTAGCTCACTTTCTAAATCCCACCAAAACTCGTTATGGTGATGACAGAACATTATTTCTCTGACCTTTATTCTCAAGTTCACCCATCCTTCTACTCTCTCTAAAAATTATCTATGTAAAATCATAAAACTCAGAAAACACCTGCCAAGATATTAGAAGGAAACTCTTAGTAGCCTAATACATATTTAAAGGAGCTTTCTAGGAATCGGTTCTAATCGCAGTTAAAAGTCTACACTCTGAAGTCAACCTGCCCGGGTGTGAAGCCCAGGTCCATCATTTATTAAGTATGTGAAATTAATGCTCTTGTGAAATAGGAAGTAATATTAATAATAGCAGTACTTATAGGGTTGTGAGGATTAAATGAGTTCAAATGTCTAATACATGGGTATATAAATCTACTAGTTCATATAAGTGGGTAAGCTTGAAAATCATTTGCAAAGACAGGTAAAAGTACACATGTCCAGGTCCCATCTAAATCTACTACGTTACAAACAGCTGGGTAGGAGCCCGAAATACTTGTTAGCAAAACAAATGTGCTGGTGGCTAGCGTTCTCTGGGAATTGCTTATGTAGTCCCCACACAGGAAGCTTATTGCAGGTGCTTAGTAAGGTAGATAATACTTGCCGCAGTGTCTGTTGTAATTATAAATTTTCATGTACAAACACATGATGGGCTGGGATGTGGTTCAGTGTTACAGCCTTGCTAGCATGTGTGAGGCTTGGGTTCAATCCCTACCAACACACACACACACACACACACACACACACACAGCTACTGTAGACTATAGAAGCACCTCTGAGAAGAGTATTGGGGCACTGTATCATTGGGTAAAGAATAAAATTTGTCCCTGAAAAATAAATGAAAACACAGAATTCACCGTATAAATAACAATAGTCTTTGTCAAATTGAGCCAAAGGGAAAAATAATGTAGCTTGGGAAAGAACATGATAAAAGAATATAAAAGAAAACACTTGAAACACCAAGTGTAGAGGAAATGTTGAAAATAAGCAAAAATCCTCAAAAAAATCAAAAAGATTAAATAAAATATTGCACATCTAAAAGGAATTCTATATGACTGTTAAAATTCTACATCAGTATATTTAGATCGGTATATCAGTAAAATGAAGTCATACAAATAATCTTTTATATGTTTATAATAGTTGATTATCACACACATAACTAATTATTATACAAAAAAGAGAAAACAAGGATAAATCAAAGAAAGTGAATAAAGTTACTATTCCAGAGCTCAAAAATAAGCAGTTGAAGTTAAGCTACTTAATGCTTATATTCATACAAGCTTGAACATGCACGTTTCTTTTATATATGTATGCATATTCTTGCACTATCTCCTGTGCTAGTACCATGGCATCTTATTGATAAAGATAAAGTTAGACACCTAAATACTTCTGAAAAAGCCATCTGTCCCCACGTTCTGCCCATTCTTTCCTCCTCCTTTCCTAACTACTCTAGGCAGGCTTACACTACTTGATTAAATTCTCAAAAGAGACATGATTTTTCTTCCTTTAGGACTGGAGACTGTCCTCTAGGGCCTTTCCCAGTTCTCTTCATTTTCCTGAATAATTCTTGCTGATTTCACACTGTAATATTTTTAATTCAATGTTTTTCAGATTAGAAACACATATAATAACAGGAATAGCACTTCTAATACTTAAAAAATAGGCAGGGTTTAAATTTTGTTTTCCTAGAAACCCTAAAGAGTAGAATAGACACTTCTGTGATATTATGTGATTAAAAATATCATAACCCCAAACATCAGGTAAGAAAGAAAAGATAAATATGTAAGAGTACTCAATGTGTCCTATATGCTTTATAGAAAAAAAATTTTTGGATGATTATCAAATAAATCACAGATATACATTTACCCTATTTTATAAATGAGAAAACTATGAGTCAGAAAGATAGTAAAATTCCAGAAGTCAAAGTGAATTCCAACCTAGAGCTCATTGAAATCAAACCATGTACATTTTCCTCCACCACTTTAGCAATTCAGCAGTTTACAGTCCACAAATAACTTTAACACAAGGCAGAATGTGATTGTCATACAAGAAAAGCAGACCCACAGTGTGGTAGGAGTGCTTTGCAAACAGTAGCTTTCAGTAGAATTCCATCTGGTTTTGAAAAACAATGTTAGGGACTCATGAAAGAGGATTCAAAAAGCTTTCCCAGGGGAGGTGGTATTTGAGTTGGACCCAGATCTTGTAATGATTCAGAAAGAACTTAGAAATGAATCATCATAGCAAAAATCAGAAAGGATCACATTAGGAACACAAGCTATGAAGGTGCCTTTTCACACTTAAATAGTTTGCACATCCTGCCCAATCCTCCTATACAACATTCCCAACTGTCACAGATGGTGGTAACTCTGGGGATATTTCAGGTGAGGCAACTGACTAAATCCTTACAGGCTAGGACATATCACATTCCTAATGAGCGCATGGGTCTACAGGAACCTGAAGGAGTGCATTTGGGAAATGTATTATGGAGTAACTGTCCTTCTACTGAGAACAGAAAGTAATGCTTCAGTGAAATGGTATCATGAATGATAATGCTTAGGTATGTGAAAGGTCAAGACCTTCTTTAACAGGATGAACTGCCACATTTTGAGACAGATTGCAAAGATGAGTTGAGGAGTACACCTTTTTTATTTTGAATTAAAATTTCACCAATTCTGTTACCCAAAATATATCAGTTACATATGCTCTTTCTAGGGTTTTTTATAGGGATCACCAATAAACATTCTAAAGCTAGTGTGTGAAACAGGTAGCAAATTTAAGTAGAAGAAGAATATAAAGTATATTATCCTTCCAAAATTTTTTTCAGGAATGTTCAAAATTTTTGATTTATAAAATGATATATAAATGTAACATTTTTCAGATCCTTATTTGAATAATAAATGACAGTCTTAAATTTCCTTGAAGTGTGTATAACTGTACACTTATTAGAAATGTGCAGATTTAAATTTTTCACATATGGTTAATTCTAACATATTGTGTACATTTTCCACATTCATATCCTTAAGTTAAAAAAAGCATATATTTTAAATTGCTTAATTATTATATGTCTCTTTTTCACTTTGGTTTGGCAGAAAGCTATTTGGGTTTTAATTTTTAATTGATACATAAAAATATAAAAATTGCACATTTCTGGTGTACCATGTGGTATTTTGATACATGTATATACTGTGTAATGTTTTACTCAGGGTAAATATATCTACTCAAACATTTATCATTTTTTTGTGGTAAAAACTTTCAGGAGCCTTTCGAAATACATAGTATGGAGACTGCAGTCCCCTTCCTGTGCAACAGAATGCTACAGCTTCTTGCTCCAGTCCTGCTGAAACTTAGCACCCTCTGATCAGCCCGTCCTCAATCCTCCCTACTCTCCCCAGCCTCGTAACCACCTTTCTACTCTCAGCTTCTGTGAGATCACCTTTATTACTTACCACATACAAGTGAGATCATGCAGTACTTATCTTTCTATGCCTGGATTATTCCACTTAACATATGATTTGCAGTTTCATCCATGTTACAAATGACAGTATTTCATTGTTTTTATGGCCAAATAGCATTCCATAGTGTATATGTACCATATTTTTTTTTTCCATTATCAGTTGATGGACACTTGGGTTGCTTCCATTTCTTAGCTATTGTGAACAGTGCTGCAATCATTATATATCTTTATTAAATATTTTATTCAATTGGGTTGGACAGAAATGACAATGACTGAGTCAGCATGTCCTCTTTCACTCTTTGCTTTGCAATTTAAACCTTCAAACTTAGTAGAAAAGAAGCATGGGACATCCTTTAGTTTCCCTGAGCAAAACTGGAGTGGCTGTCAATAAAGTAGCACTACCGTAAAATCAGTGCATCTTTCTAAAGGAGTGCCACATTGCTTCTTCTATGATACTTTCTTAAATCTAAACTGATGTTGCTCCAAGAGTGACTGGAGTTTATAGGTCTTTCTATTAAGAGATTATCTGATTCTGAGTTAGTCAATAACGTAAACTCCTAAATTCTCTTCTTGGAGCATCTGTACTGGCTATTGCTTTTGCAGAAAATGAACTTTCCCATGATGATCACGTGGCTGGCTCCTCTTCCTCATTAGCCCTTTATTTGAAGATTTCTCCTGAGAGAAGCTTCTCCTAGCCACCACATGCAGAATACTCCCCTCAACAACAACAACAACAACAACAAGAACTACACCCCCCGGCACACACACACACCTGCTATTCTCTACTATATTAGCATCTTTTATTAAATGAAGGTTCTCCCTATGTGATTTGAGAATGTCTGGGGAGCTAGTAGATTCCTTCAGGAGCACTATCATTCAAAACTATATTCATAATACTGAGACTTTTGTCTTTTAAATTCTCATTGTCTCATGAGTGTACAAGGTTTGAAAATTCATATGGTTTCAGATTTCACATACCAACTAACCTTGAAGTTATGGGTTTTTTTAATTATAAGAAATGCTTGATATATTATGTTCAGAATACTATATCTACTTGGTCTAAAACTTTTAGATGTTACATGTATACATGTATTCACATGTAACACTTAAAATGTGTACACCTTAATTGTTTTTCATAATATGTAATAATTTGTATGTATTTATAAATACATAGGCATTTAAAGTTCATGGAAGTATATAGATAGCACATTGTGAATTTTGAATGAATTCAGATAATAGGATGAACCATGTGAAATTGCCAATATTAGGCTCCATCTGACTTCCCCAAATTTGCAAAGTTATTATGATTAAACAGTAAGACAAAAGCTTATATGAAGTAGAAGTTCAGTTTACCTTTTCATATGATGAGCATGTTCATTATAATAGAAAGTACTGTTGCGTTCTTTTATTTTTCCTCCCTAAGAACTTAACCCTGCACAGGTATTACAAACCAACATCTGCCATAAGAACCTAAAAACAATGCTGATGGTAAATCAGCAATCTTTTTTCAGTCAATGAGGACAGGTGCACCAGGAATATCAGGCAAGTTAGTTCCATCAGCTCAGGAAATGGATTGATCCCAAAGGCAATGAAAGGGAGACTTGACCATCTGCAGGTCTCAAGAAGACAAATCAGATTCAGATGTCTGCAGCAACTCTGGATATGATCAGAATGTCCCCTAATCCTTTATATCATGGAACAATGGCATGTTCGATATTGCTGCCAACTGGCACAGACTGTTTCACCTGGAAGTCAGTCAACATAAATAAGATGTTTTGTTGCTATTGTTTTTCCTCCCTAAATATCTTGATGTTTTTATTTTAATAAAAAATAAAATACAAGGAAAGGTTAAAGGACACAATATAGGCATTGCTAGAAACACTGGGAAAATTTTACCTTTAAACCAGCATGTGTTATTTTTAGATAATTTCAACAAAGTGGTAATGGGAGAAATGTCTTATTTTTCATTTTGCTTGCCATGGGGAAGAGGTTCCCAGGATGTACCAATCCTGGTCTGTCTCATTCCCTCTCTCACTTGTCTCATAACTATGAGTTTGAAAGCAGAATTCCCGTTGAGTAGAATAAATCTTTCTTCTGATCTTCCTGGAAGTGAGGTTCCTGTAGGAATGCATGTTGCTATCTCCTCCTCTGAGCTACATATTTTAAAGGACCTATCTAGAGTGGGTGAGGAGAGACCTGCCCAGGTCACCCTAGTGTATACCTAAGGCTGGTTATTTCTTGGGTTCACTGTTGCCCAAACTACAAACCACATGCCCCTGATGACCCATTAGAAGTAAAGGTGACATCTTGGTTTCCATATGCCTCTTCATCTTCTGCTTAAATGGTTCAAGATGTCAATAGAGAGGAAGATTATTAGGGACCTTCAAATGCTTCAATTTTGGGCATACTCAACTTCACTGAAAATAAATACACATTTACAAATCAATTTTTTTGAGTGTTGCCATCTCCCATATGTCTACAGTTTGGGAATTAAACAAATTACTGGAAATCAGCTCCCAGTCCAACCCAGTACCCTGGGAAGAAGATAAGGGAATCATTGGTTTGTAAATTTAATATACTGACTTGTTTTCTACTTTCTAATGAATAAACTCAGATTTATCTTCTTCACTTGAGACAAAATAAAAACCAGAGCTTTTAACACCAGTGCAATTCTGAGGAATTCTACAAGTGAAGGTGGGAAAAGCCTGTGCCCACATTTGCTAGGACCAGTAAACCCCGGTGTAATAATGGAGTTCAGCCAGTGAGAGCTACAGCCCAGACTGCAGTTAGAAAAACACAAACCTTCCCTCTACTTCATTTTGCTATTGTGAGAAGACAGTTATGAAAAGTAACTTTGTTCAAACTTAATAGCACTCTATTTTTACATAAGATAGATGATCATAATAGCCAATGACACTTTTTAAAGGAAATGCTGCTGGAAAAATTACCAGGCGAAGCAGGCCTAAACAGCTGCATCTGTTGGAATGGGTCTTTGCAGCTGCACAAAACGCAGGATAAATGACAAGCAATTCTTCTCACTCATTCTCCTATTACTTCTTGATCTTCAGACTCATATTTCATACTTCAATGTCATATTTTTTTTTCTTATTGAGCTTCCAGAGGGGGGAAAGAAAATTTTACTAAAGATGATAAAAATAAAGTGGACTCTGTGTCATGGTTGTGAATGAGAGAGAAGAGTCACCAAGTTCCAACCCCAGATTAAAGCAGCATTTTCAAGTATTTTGCAGAGGTCCTCATGTGACCTCTGAAGGGTGAATAACAGCTCCTAGATTTCCTAACCAAGAAATGAATTGAGAGGTCACAACAACGGACACTGTCAAAGCAATAATGTCACGTTTACAAAAATAGTACCTGCTGTATCTGGAGTTCCTGATTCCAAAAATTGAGCAGTGAAACCCACTATAATCAAGAGAATCTGCCTCAAAATCCAGTGACAATCCTGCCTCGACCACATGAAGCCTCAGAGCTCAAGAATTATCTTGTGTAAAATCCGTGAGAGTTGCTCAAATTTAAAGTTTCTTTTAACTTAAGATTTTCTGTGTTCATTATCTGTGTTTATTGTAGGAGAAACAGATGGAGAAGAGGCACTTTTGCTGAGGGAAATGTGAACGAAAACAAAAAGTCAGTACTAATGATATCGAAACAATTTATAGAAGGAAATCTAGTTATTGTACTTTCATTCCATGCTTCTTTTTAAGCAATTATACTATAAGTTCCTGATGCTAAAACTTTTATTTTCATTGCCCTCATTTAACTATGCCAGTTATAGAAGATGTTTTTAAAAAAATCATATTTGTTTCTTCCTGTATTAGACAAGCCCTACATGTTCTTTGCTTTAAATAAAAGACTCACAGAAGGAAAAAATGATCTCTAGTCCTAACACCCACACCTAACCATAGTTAATATTTTCTATATAGGACTACATAGGTGAAATCTGAAATAAGCTTCCTGATATTGGCTTATTGAGTAGTACTAAAGAATCTTGAGAATGAGTCCCTGTTTAGAATTGTTCATATTCGCAGTGGTCAAATTGAAATTGACCATGATAATTAAAAAAAGAAAATCACTTCTAAACAAGAAGCTGTGCTGATCCAAGAATCCATACTGGAGAAACTGGTATAGTGAGGAAAGAAGAAAATAAACTTTTATACTACAATTTGCTAAGCAGAATGGACAAAGAAATTGAGTGCCCCAATTAAGAGAGATCCACTTATTCATTACCCTGTTAAATAGCATGCATGCTTAATTGGAATAATCAGCAAGGCAGAGACTTAGTTGAGTGCATTTGAATGACTCCTAATAATAGTTAACTGGCATGCCCATCTCATTTAAATGGAACACCTGGTGTTCTCTCTCAGCTTTTTTTCCCCAGGAGTTGGCTCTATGATATTTACTCACACGAACATCTATGGGGCAAAGCTTTTATTGTTTTCTCACTGCTATACCATGGGGATTGCTAAAAAATTTTATCAAGGTTTTAGTTTCCTTCCTGGCACCTTTATCAAGTAATTGCACATTTGACACTGAAAATCCAGACTAGTAGTCTGAGGTTAACGACACACTTAGAGTTTCACTAAAAAGTATAGTCTTAAAGAGACTACCTTCAATTTTATGAAGTACCTATTTTGCAGTCTTACAATTATACATTTGATGTCACATTTAGCTATTATGGCAAAATTTCATTGATAAGAATGACAACGAAACACAAAATGTCAACCTCAAATGAGTTTAGTTCAAATTATCCAATTAAATTTTAACTGCTAGAAAACAAATTCTCTTCTAAGCCTACTTCTTTAGGCAAATAACCATTAAGACTACTGTTCTAGTGAGGATAAACAGTGTAGAACTTCTATACAATTGAAATCTTGCAAGGTAAAAATTTTTAAACATTTTTTATCTCAGTACCATGACCTGAAAAGATCCTCATATATTCCTGATTGAAGAGCAAAATATATGGATGCTTATTATCTCATGGCCAAATACATGCACCAGTAGCCCTCTATCAATTTTTAGTATCCTACCAATAGTTTCATGGCAGTAGGTGAACTAATGTAGACTGTTGGCCTTTCCTCCTAAATGCAACCCTAGGGAAGTGATGGATTCAACAAAGAAATTGTTGGATCTAAAAAACTAATAGAAAATTTTTGAGAAAAGTTATATTTATGTCCCTTTATCGAAGGGAAAAGGTAGTTCAGAAGTGGAGAGTCTGACGGAGAAGACCTACTGATGTTCTCTGTCTGTACATTGCCTTAGACTGCTCATTGCTCTGTGTGCTAACACTAGTGAGCCATAGACAGCCACAATGGGGGTAATATCAGAGTAGTTATCAAACACATTGTCTTATAATCAAACCAAAATGGCCAGGTACTTCTCCCCTGCCTCAGTCAGTAACCAGATGTGGATTTCCCTGAAAAGATCATGGAGGCATACCTGTACTTTTATCCCTTTTTGTTCTGTTTTGAGACAGGGTATACCAAAGTTGCTGAAGAGCATCCTCACACTTGCAATCATCCTGCCTCAGCCTCCCATGTCACAGGTGTGTGCCACCATGCCTGACTTCTCTTATTCTTTCGTTAAGAGTCTTCATTTAGTCTGTGTTACACCAAGCAGTGTCTTGGAGTGACTGGGTGGTGTTCATCAGGTCATGAATTACTTACTTCCTTGTTGCTAAAAAACAATTGTCAATCTTCAGTCTTTTTTTTCATTCAACCAAATGGTAATACTTGATTTAGTTGTCAACTTTCTCATTATTGATTCTTCATTTCACCTTTAGTTCATCACCATCATTCCTTCTCTTTCTACGCAGTTACTCTTTCTCAGCCTCCTTTGCAATTTCCTCTAAACTTTGCCATGCCCCAACTCTCACACTCAGCCTTCCCTTTTGTTCTTATGTATAACACTCTGGTGACTGTTCTGTCTTATGCCTTTAAATAAAGGCTCTCTCCCATCAGTTCAGGCTCACATATCTATCTAGCCACTCTCTCTCCTTGACTATTTAATATGCATTCTGAACTTCAAATATCCAAAAACCAAGCTCTTGGTTTTATTCCTCTCAAACTCCACACATCTCTGTTTTTCCTCTTCTTTCCTGTCTCAGGTCTCAGTAACACCACTCACCCTAAAACTCAGGAAAGAAAAATTTGAGTTATTTTCTGTTGTCCCTAAACCATCATCAAATCTCATCAGCCAGCACAGACCAATCCATCAACAAATTTTGTGGTAATCATTTTCAAAAGAAATCCAGAATCCACCAGTTTCTCATTAATTCTACTGTTCCCACCATTGTTCAAGCCAGCATCTATACTCACTGGATCTATTCCAATAATCCCTTAACTACTCTTTCTGCTCCTGCCTTTGTTCAAGTCTCATATTTTATTCTCAATACAAAAAGAATTCTCCATCTGTTTTAAATGCTTTGGTTTATTTAATTATTTTTTTGGTACTGGGGATTGAACCCTGGAATTTGTGAATGCTAGGCAAGTTCTCTACCACTGAGCTGCATACCCCACCATCAAATGATATTTATAAATGTTTTGAATAAAATTTAGCAACCCCACGTCTCATAATTACTCACAAGCACATACATCTCTCATATACAAATTTGTGTCTATGTATGTATACATATCTGTGGGGGTTTATTAGTGAAATATAAAGAAAAAATAAACAATCACATGAGTGTATATGTGTACACACACACACACATACACACAAATATGGTTTATCAGTTGCAAATGGCGGGGGGCAGGCTATAATTATTAGCACACAATGACCAAATGACTTCCCCAGTACTTCTCGCACATAGTTATCAAGGCTCCCTTGTTATGATACATTCATATGACAGCCACATTTATCGTAAGGTAATTCCTAAAAGAATTAAAGCAAGACTTAAAAACTTAAATAAAAAATGCTAGATCTCTAGATCTAATCATCTCTAGATCTGATGTTTAGATTTCCACCATAGAGACTTTCAATGTCTGTGACATGTACTCACTCAGTTTTGCTATGTATGGGGCTTGAAATGCATGTGACAAGAACTACTACTCAATGAGGCCATAGTATTAGTGAGAGTATCTGAAATTGTATTATTCATTCACAAAGAAAACTCTTGTAAACTTCATTTGTTTATGTAAAATGTAAAATGACATGGAAATGAAAGCCCAGTATAAGAGTGGTTCTAGGAGTGAAAAATATTTGATAAGGCCCAAAATGACAATAATCCTAAGCCAAAAAATAGTAGCACCATGAATAAATTACATATTGTATTAGTAGTCACATATTTGGGTTTTGAGAAGCCCTCAACATGTGTTCCTTCATGTCAAAATCTGTTGCTGACCTGCTCATTAAGGAAGGACAGAGGATTTGAGGCATAAATTTTCAAGAATTAGACTCCTTTTTACCAATCACAAGCTGTATGAATGCTAAAATTACTCAAATTTCTTCAGTATCAACTTCATTTTATTTGCAAAATAAATAGCTTATTTTTAGAATTTTATTAATATTAAAAAGGTAATATCTTTAAAGGAAATAATATCAATAATGTTATTACATCATCTATCTATTCTCCTAATCCTTTGCAAAATTGCAATCTTTTCTTGATCCTACTGCAATCAAAATTTTCTTTAATGAAATTTTAAAATATGTTCAGCTCTATAAAAAAACTCTTACTTCATTTTATTATTCCAAATATCTTCCTAGATATCAATTAATAAGTCTGATTAACATTTTCAAGATATTACTGAAAGAATAACAGAAAGATAAGTCTTAGAGAAAATCAGTAGTATGTTATGTAAGGAAAAAACAACCTAAAATCTGCATCAAAATTCAGAAGAGCTAATATTATATTTTGAAAGCCTCAGAAATGAGGACTTTTTTTGCAAAGTATTATTGAGAAAATTAATATTTTGAAAACTCCACTAAGGTCACAAAATTCTGAAGATTATATTGTTATAATTTTAGACAATGAGAGTAGTATCATATAATCTATTATAATACTTTGAAATTCACTTCCACATTGCACATGTTCCAAAGATAGAACAGTGAATCTATTTACCTTAAAGTACCACAAAAATTTATTCAGGTATATCCAAGTCTAGGTTTTGAATGTAATAAGTACAGTCTTTATAAGAAAAATAGTAAATTTCATTTTCACAGGTTTAGTTTTGCAAAAATAAAAAATTACTTTTGCACTTATATATCAGTTTGTTTCTTCTTTAATTTGAATGTCACCTGGAGTTATTCCAAAATAAATAGAAAATGGATGCTAAGTACTAAAATAATCATGGCTACCTAGATTTCTAGGCAAATGTATAAAGCTGCTTTCCAACAACAGAAGAGAGCTAAACAGAAATGACATTACAACCCCCTCGCAATATATGTCACTCAAATCCATTATTAATTTTGTGCTTTACCTGGTATGTAAGGGTGTAGTTAAGATTACAGCCCATTGGCTAATTTAAAATTCATAAAGTTTCCTGAGCTTCTGAGAGTAAAGGTGCTAAATAAATATTAAATAGCAATAATAATGATAATGATGAAATTATTATTCTAATCTTCATCTTGCACATGCTGTAAGTAATTCTCAGCCACTTTATCACTTGGCTATATATGCACATGCACAGCTAGGCAGGTGTTCAGAGTATGGAATTCCCTTTGAAATCAATGGGAGTTCCACAATCAATTCAACTCAGCAGGGGACTAATGGGTGTATGGAAGAAGAAGAAATTGCACTATCACACTGGAAAGAATCAAAGCATATAGAAAGAAAAACCCCATTCGATGGTTTCGAAGTGAAAAACAGGAGGCAAGGCTGCTGTTTGTAATTAAGAGGAATTAAATTCTGAACATTATTCTGTATGAAAAAAAAATCTTAAAAGGAAAAAAAAAGCAAATACAACCACATACCTGATTATGTGAAAAATGAAAACTCTACACTGTTTTAAATAATATTCAAATGTTCATTTAAGTTTCTTACAAATCTCTAAATCTTATTCTGGATTTGAAAATATCTCTTGTGCATAATATTTTAAAAATCTTCTTTGTGTCTGTTAAAGTTGATTGCTGTGATAGCCCTGAAAAGATGTTAATACAATGTATTAAAAACAACAGCTTTCTGCATTACTGAGAACTACATCAGCACCTGTGGCCAAGGAAATCATAGAAATGAATGCCTTCAGAAAATATGTTATGAAGTATGCTTCTTTATAATTAGAAGAGTGGAAACTGCAATAAGATCATATTTAATATGAAAACATGGTGCAAGATTCATAAAAGGTATCCTTATGAGCTGGTATTTATATATGTTAAAAGCTCTCTCTTCCCTAAATTTATCCCCAGACCTGTACTTAGCCCAGAGATGGAAACCATATTTATAGTAACAATCTTTTTCAGATTCTTTAAGATAAAAGGGCACAAACCAACACCTACAAATTTATAGTTTACTCAGCCAGCCTGTTACCATGGAAACAGATTGACCATTTACACAGCGCTAGCCCTTGTGAATTTAACCCTGCCTCTCTGCCTTGAAAACTGCTAACAATGTAATCTGATTACTTTGTCTAAGAATGTATTAGCATTCAAACAGCCAACCAATCAAAAATGTATATTAAAAAGTTCTTGCTACATTAGTGTACAAAAAGGCTTACTACATGTCTAACACAAAGTTGAACAAAATTCTTTCAACAGACTCTTCTTTTATTGGAAGATAAAGAAATGCTGTATCAAAAAGGCTGTTGATTATGTGCCATCTGCCCATATTGTTTCCTACTTATTGTATCCTACACTTTATTGTCCTTTGTATCCTCAGAAGTATAAGCTCCAAGTGTCAGACATATGTCCTTTATAATATTGATGGTCTATTTTATACTGCTATTACAGAATGCCTGAGACTGAGAAATTTATAATGAACAGATATTTCTCATGGCTCTGGAGATTAGGAAGTCTAAGATGAGTGGCTGGCATATGGTGAGACTTCTTGAAGTGTCATCCCATGGAGGAAGGCAGAATAACAAGAGAGGGAGAGAAATTGTTGATGATAGACCCCTCATGACCTAAATACTTCCTGAAGTTTCCACCTCCCAACTCCTCAGCATTGGGGATCACGTTTCTAAAACCTTTATTTTGGGAGACACATTCAAAACAGATCATTCTGAATCACCCCCCAAAATTCATGTTCTTCTGTAAAGTCTTAATCATTTCATCATTAACTCAAAAGTCGAAAGCCTCATCTAAATCAAATATGAGTGATATTTAGGTACAGGTCATCCTAAGGCAACTCCCTCCAGTTGTAAGCCTGTGAAGTTAAAGGAATTACCTACTTCAACAATACAATGATGGGCCAGGCACAGGATAAATATTCCCATTCCAAAAGGCAGCAAAGGAATGAAGAAAAGAGAAACAGGTCCCAAGCAAGTCCAAATCTCAGTGGGCAAACGACCTTAAATGTTGAAGCTGGAGAATAATCTTCCTTGACTCCACATCCCAACTTCTGGACACATTAGGGTGGAGATTTTACCCCCAAGATCTCAGGCAGTTCTGCTCCTATGGCTTTGTTTTGACTCAACTCCTGCAGTAGTTCTCTCCAGCTGAAGTCTCATGCCTGTAGTTCTGCCATGCTGAACTAGGAGATCTACAGTTCTAGGTTCACTAGCAGCCTGAGCCCACAGTTCTGATGGGCATTGCCCTGGTGGTGACTCTCTTCAGTGGCTCTTACCCTGCAAGAAGTTCCTTTAAAGTCTAGATAGAGGTTGCCTATCTGCACAGCTTGCACACTCTTCAGATCTATAAAGTCAGTACCATGTGGACACCGCTCAAGTTTATCACCCACATCCTCTGGAGTAAAGGCACAAGCATCACTTGGCCTACATGAGCCATAACTTAGGTCATCAAGCCGCACTTGGAACATGAGGAACAGAATCTTGAGGCAGCCCTGGGCAATGATTTCCATGATGCCTTTCTCAAGCTCTGAGAAGAGCCTTGAAAATCTCCAAAATACAGCTGGAGTCATTCTCCCACTGTCTTGATAAATTCCACCAGGTCATCTTCTATCCATGCTAATCCCTTTAGCAGAGGTCCCTTAGCCACACTTTTGTATGATTTTATTCTTTACACAGCCAGTCTATGGGATATTCTGAATTTTTACATTTTGCTTCCATTTTGAATTCCAAATCTGTTTCTCTCTTATTTTACTGTATGCAGCTTAAAAAGAAAACCATGCAGCTTCTTTAATATTTTGCTCAGAATTTCATATGGTAGAAAGTTTTAATAAGACTCCTATGAATATTCAAGTACAATATTTTTGTACGGCTGTCACTCTTCCATCCCAATTTCTGTAAATTCTTTGGGCACAGGCACAATTTAGCCAAATTCCATGTCACTTGTAAGAATGATGACCTTTACTTCAGTTTCCAGTAAGATATTCCTCATTTCTGTCTGAAACATCATGAAGAGTGGTCTTTATTGTCCATGTTTCTCTCAACATTGTCATCATGACCACTTAAGTAATCTCTAAGTAGTTCCATTCTTTCACTACATTTCATCTCTTCTTCTAAACCTTCACCAGAATTGCCCTAAATGTGTTATTTATAGCAATACAGGCATTTTCTAGCCTGTTCCTCCATACTTTTTCAACCTCTGCCCATTACCTAATTCCAAAGCGAATTTGGAATTAGTATGTATTGTGTTCCTCTATCAGAATATGCTGAGACCAGACAATTTATTTTGAACTAAAAATTTATTTCTCACAGTTCTGGAAGTTAGGAAGTACAAGATTGAAAGACCAGCATTTAAGGAGGGCTTTCTTGCTGCATTATCATATGGTACAAGATGGGATGGCAAAGAAAGGTGAAAGAGAAAGCAACAGAGTACCAAACTCTTTATAAGTTAACACACTCCAACGATAATTCATTAACTCATTACTTAACATCATTCATCAAATAGCTATCTAAAGCTATTAATGAATCCAGGTGTTCATATCAGGAAGGCTCTGCCCTCCATGTGTCTTAAAAGTCCTCGTTCAACTGCCACACTGGGGATTAAGTTTTAACACATGAACTTTGCAAGACACATTTTAACAGTAATGCTTACTTCATATAATTTTTCATTTCCAAGTAAATATATAATGAACAGTAACTATTCTGTTAGTCAGCTTTCTGTTACTCTACCATATACTTGAGACAATCAACCTAAACTGAGGAAAGTTTTATTTTGAATCAGTTTTGGAAATTTAGCTCATGATCAGTTGGCCCATTATTTTGGGGCCTGTGGTGGCATATCATAGGCAGAGTGAATGGTAGAGCATAGCAGTTTACTTCCTGATGAGTAGGAATTTGATAACAAGAAAGAGAAGGTGACCAGAATCCCATAATCCCCTCTGAGGGCACATCCCAATGATCTGAAACTTCTTCCTAGGCCCCACCTTTCAAAGGTTCTTTCACCTTCCAGGAACCACATAAGCTAGGGACCAATCTTTAACATTTGGGCCTTTAGGGCTCATCTCATTCCTAATTATAGCAACTATTAATAGGTCTTTGTTGAGATGAGAGAACATCATGAGTCTTTGGTCTTAAATTGTAGAAATTACCTATTTTTATGTGATATTATTATCATAAATAATCATAATCATTACTTTTACTGCTTTGGTATATCTTACAGCTTAAAACAAAATATGGGCTGGGGATGTGGCTCAGGCAGTAGCGCGCTCGCCTGGCATGCGTGCGGCCCGGGTTCCATCCTCAGCACCACATACAAACGAAGATGTTGTGTCCATCGAGAACTAAATAAATATTAAAAATTCTCTCTCTCTCTCTCTCTCTCTCTCTCTCTCTCTCTCTCTCTCTCTCTCTCCTCTCTCACTCTCTCTTAAAAAAAAAAAAAAAAACCAAAATATCACATATCACATTGATATGTCCCTGAAAGAAAGATCTATTCCATGCCATTTAAACAGAGGGAGCTGAAACCAAGATAATTCAAGTATCTTATTCCAAGTAAACATAAATAAACAAATAAATATAAGTAAGGTTATTTTGCGTCAGAGTTAGGATTTAAAGTTTAATCTTTTGACTACAAATATGATCCTTCAGTCTATACTTAAAACTATTCAATTTCCAGGTAATATCCCAAGACTAACTAAAATTTTCTAATTAACCACACACACAAAAAAAAAATCAAAGATTCTCTGTACATCTTTCATCATATTCATGTGTTCCTTTTCCATGTATTCTTGGTGACTATAAAATTTTTATGGCATAGGATATGTAATCAAGCATCAAATATTAAGGAATTTTAGTAACAAGTACCATCAAACCAAGAATTCTTCCCTTTTGTTGTTATGAATCTTCTATTGGAATAAAATGTATGTCTTGGAAATTTATGTCCATGCTAATGAAGGTAAAGTTAACATATTGGAAAAATTAATTCATTAGTATTTCTATAATAACATATAAGTTAAGCAATTTTATTTTTAATGTTTTAAAACCTGAAAATCATACAAAGTAAATGAAGAATAATATACTTATTTTTAGTTTTTATTTTAGAAGATTAAAATTATATCTTCAATAGAATTACATTTTGTTTGTATTTTGCTGTTTTTAGTGAAGATGGAATTCAGAAAAGAATTTATTGAGGCATTTAAATAAATACAATAAAACTTCTTTACTATATAAATTTCTCTATGCAATGGATCAACATTTTTTATCTTGACATAGTACTTACAAAATGTATCACATTTTGCATTTCTTATCCATTTATGTGTTATTACTGAAAGGTAGAGTCCATAAGTTATTCAGTTTGTATATACAATCTCAGCTTGGGCATGGTGCTTATTTGACATTCAATGAATAAATTTCTGAACAATATAACTTGGTAATAAATCATAGTTTTTAGTCAAGGCCAAAGATGTTCAAGAGATAGGGACTACCTTGAAATCTGCAGTATATGGTATATTTATATCATGTATGTAAATATCTAATTGGTGTGAAGATAGACATCTTCTTGGACATAATTAAAATGAATGAATTTTTATTGGAATAACACTGCTCAGACACTTTTTGTTATAAAGAAAAACATTCACGAACTATGAAGAATTTCAGAAACCTTATGGCCTAACATTGCAAGTTTCTACTCTGATTTATATTGAGCTAGTGGTAAACTGGTCCCACATGTGAAATGAGTCAAAGTCTTTCAAAACATTAAGTGCATTAAAGGAAGGGGAAACTTTACTAACTAGTTCATGTTGCTACACAAGATTTAATTTTTCACACTGGGAAAAATTTATTCCCTCTAAGAGAGTCACTTGTCATGACTCACTATATTCTCAGATATACAAGTTAAACCTAAACCTAGAAATACTTTTTAAGAATTCAGTTTTCTAGGAACTGCACTGTATGCTTACTTTCATTTCCAGGCCCTCTTTACACAGGCATGTGTGTGTATATGTATATATACATATGTATGATATAAGATACATATATATTAGATATAAGATACATATATTAGTATAAGATATATATATTAGATATAAGAACAAATTAGATCTTTAAAATATACTAAATACTTTGAAAGATTTTTATTAGTTAAAAAGAAATTAAAATGTCATGATTTTTCTTGTTTTAATATTATATTCATTGCTATATGACAAATTATCAGAAATTTAGCACCTGAAGACTCATTTATTATTTCACTGTTGTACACTTCACTGTTGTATACTTCAAAAGTTTGGGTGGAATTCATTTATTCTCTGTTTAGTGCCTTTCAAATTAAAATCAATTTGCCATTTGTTCTGGATAGACGCTTATCTGGAAATTCTGAAGAATTCACTTCCAGTACTAATGAAGTTGTTGACAGAATCCATTTACATGTGGTTCTAGGTATAAGGTCCTCTTTTTTGCTTGCTTACAATCAACCAAGAGTTATTCAGCTTTTAAAATGTATCTTTGGTCCCTGGACTTGTACCTTCATCTTCAAAGCCAAACTTTGGTACCTTATCCATGCTTTGATTCTGACTGTCAGGAGCAAAAACTTGCTTTTGTATGCTTTTCTGGGTTAAGTTAGGTCCAGCAGGAAATATTCCCTTTTGACATTTAAAGTAACATAATCATGGAAGTGATACCAGAAGAGTAGGGGCATGGAAGCCATTCTAAAATCCTGCTTACTTCAAATATGTATTAGAATCTTAGTATTTAAAAGAACAAATGTTAAAAAAAAACAAACTTGCGTTAGTGTTAGTTTTGAATTATAATGGGTTCAGTTTAAAAATAAAACCCAAATGAAAACAAAAAAGCTATCTATTGATAAAAATATTGATTCTTTGAAAAATGTCGGCACACAAAATTCATATAAATGGCAATGGTTTTGTATTAAAAGCATTTGGGGTATCAACCTAGATAGATAATAACCTGAACAAATAGTAAAAATTTTAAAAGTCTTGGAAAGTATCAATTATGTTGCAGAGTGATTATGCTGAGACAAATTAATATTGAGATATAATTTGCATGTAAGGAAGAAATTCTAAATAGAATATATATTGACTTTCTGTAAAAGAGATCAGAATCAAAGTCTTTTTTGCCCATTTCCCTTTTAGCAAATTCAAAAAATCAATAAAAATAAACAATCTTTAATGTAATTATGTAATAGGTGATATCAGCAAATAAATGTGTGATTATCTATCAAATGGAAAGGAATGTGGTAAAAATCAAGTAAAACACCAGTGACAACAATTACAGCTGAAGAAATCTGACAAGGTACATTATTCTCACATACGATGGCCTCTAATAGTTTCCACAGTCCTCAAAAATTCCCAAAACACTTCTTTCCCTCTGACATGGTGCAAAAGGGGTTGACGGGCCAATGACAAAATCAGGGAAGATTCAAACTAGTCTACAGAAAAATTGGAGAATATGAAGACAGTACTCAAACATGCTGGTTTTCTCATTTTCTATTATAGCCTTCAACCAACAGAAATAGCAAGGAGATGAGGAGGGGAGAGAAGCCATAGTCACCACACAGCTATTGACCAGAGTCAACTCAGCTGGGATGACTAAGCATGAAAACAATAGCCCAAACTGTCCCATAAACTTAAAAGAAATCTCTGCCTGAGAGGTTCTTCCTCTAAGTTTTCTTGATTTTTTTTTTATTATTTGTGTCATTTAAATCTCTGTACAATTATATTCCACTCATAGCTATCTTCCCTGACCAAGATATTCAAAACAATACCCCTCACAAACAAAAACACATTTTCTCATCCTTTTATCCCCATAATTGCTTTTTTTATCTGCTATTAATTATCCCTAAAACCACGTTTTCCATCTTTTCTACTAGAATGTAAACTCCGATAAGGAATTCTTTCCATATTTTTACTGATATATACTTGGCATGTAGAATAATGCTAGATTTATTTTGCATTCCATATATATTTAACAAGAATAAATAAATGACAAATATTAAAACATTTGAAAAATGTTAAAGATAAATATTAAATTCATTACAGCGGTTGTTTCTAGAGAAAGATGAGAGAAGGAAGAAAGAAAAGAAGGAAGGAAAGAAGGAGAGAGGAAAAGTAACAAAGAGAAATTAATAAGAAAGAAAGAAGGAAAGAATTAGGAAGAAAGACAAAAACACAGTGAGACAGAGACAGTCGATGTTCTCACAGGCTGTGAATGAGTTCTAGCTTCCTTTATGGGGACAGGTCAAAGAGGATTATAACTTTGAGCAAATAATTTATTTTCTCTGAAACTGGAGGCTAAAAATGAGAAAATATTTAAAAGTATTCATTCTAAATGGGAAACACACAAGCATTTGTAAGAGTATATATGCTGTTTGGGAATTATAAAAAATATAAAGGGTAAAGCCCAGGAAATTTAAGAATATGAAAAATGGATATTTTAAGGAATACCTGAGATATTAATAAAAAAAATTCATGTAAATAATAAAAACTGCAATAAACAAATAATAAAAAGGGACAGTATCATTTAAATGAAAATACAACATAAAAAACTTTCAGTAACAATTTATATAATACCTATTATAACAAAATGCATAATACCTAATTATTATGTAATACACAACAATATTATATTATTACACAGAATAAAACATATAATATATGCATTACAAATGGGAGGAACCAAGTTGGAGGACTGATACTTCCTCATATCAAAATTTACTACAAAGCTACAATAATCAATATAGAGTAATACTGGTATAAAGCTAGATATCAGATCTCTGCAACAGAGTTCAGAGCCAGAAATAAATTAGTATATTTAGGCCCAATTGATTTTAGACAAGGATGACAAGGCAGTAAAATAGGGACAAGTTTTTTTTTTATTTTTTTTCCAATAAATGGTGGATATTCAAATACAACTTAATATCCAAATGTGAAGAATGAACTTGTACCCCTCTCTCTTTCTGTACACAAAAATTCATTAAAATGGACCATGGGCATGAATCTAAGAACCAAAATAAGAAAATATTTAGAAAAAAATCCTTATAAATTGGATTGAGAAAAGTCTTCCAATTTACTTCAAAAGTTCATGACACACACATACGCAACAATGAAATGAACTTTATCAAAATAAAATGAATTATGACACCAGCAAGAAAGTGAACTGAGAACTCAGACCGGGGAAAAAAACATTTTTAAATGATAGAACTGGTAAAGAATTGTGCCCAACATCATTTCTCAGTAGAAAAATGCAAATCAAAGCTAAACTTTGATAACATTTCACTCACACTTAAACAGCTACAATTAAAATGACACACAATGACAAGTGATGACAAAAATGGAGAGAAAAAGAGCCCTTACAGATTGCTCATGGGAACGTAGAGTAGTACAGGCACTTTGTAAAACAGTGTAGAAGTTCCATGTATCTTCAACAAATTATTGCCATATTGCCCAGAAATTCCATTGCCAGATATGCTGCCAAGAAAAATCAAAACAACCATACAAAAACTTGTATATGAATGTTCATAATAGCCTTATTAAAAATATAAAAATGGAGAAACATCCAAATATCTATTGATTTATAAATTATGAATAAAATATGATCTGTTCATAGAACAGAATATTACTTGGTAAAATAGAAAATGAAGTGATAATGTATATACTATGAGGTAGATGAACCTTGGAAACCTTATACTACATGAAAGGAACCAGATACAAAAGATCAGAAATTAAATAATTCTATTTTTTAAAAATGTGCAGGGATAGATAAACCTAGGGAGACAGAAAATTAGATTATTGCTTGCCTGAGAGTGTGAGTAATGGTGGAAATAAATGGAGAGCAATTATAAGGGATATCAAGTTTATTTGGGGGGGAGGACAAAAATGCTTTAAAATTACATTGTGGTAATAGTTGACAACCCTGTGGATATACTAAAACACAACTTAATTATATACTTCACATGAGTGAACTTAAGTGGGTGAGTTCTATGGTATCTCAATTATGCTTTATTAAAGTTGTTGCAAAAAACTATAAATGGGTCCAACCCATCTCTTTGTTGGAAAGAAAAAAAAATGGATGTTAGACTGGATCATGAAACAAAATACATTTATTTTATAGTATTTAAAAGCTGCATCTGAAAGAAAATTACTCAGAAATTTTGCAAATAATAGATACGTAACTACACATTAAAGATACACAAACAAAACACAGTTCATGATATCAATACCATATAATGATATACTGAAAGGAGGAAGCATTATGAAAACAAGGAGTTTTTTCTTATATATGAATTGTTTCAAGTGTGTGTCTTCATGTAGTAGAGAAGGATACACAGCTATGTGCCCTCTCCCAGCCCGATTTTTGCTAATATTAATTTTATGCCATATTTACTTCAGATACTCCTTCCTTCCTTCCTTCCTCATTGTCTTTCATGAAATACCATGTGTCCTCCCTAGCCTATTTCTTTGCCTACCTTGTTTACCTTTCTTGTTACCTTCACCCTAGAAAAAAACTTGGGAACAAGATCATATTACAAGAGTTTTCATGGTCACATTATTCATAAAAGGAAAAAAATCACCCAAATCTTCAATTTCTCCCATCATGAGAAAATGTAATTCAATAAGTTACAGAAGTAAAAAATTACTGAATTAAGGCTATATCTATTATTTTAAAATATAGACTCAAAGTAAGTAAAAAACAGTTAGGATGTTGTCTATGAAATACCCAAACCTGCAAAGTAATATTTCATAATATTTGCAAATCTATAAATATATGATAAAGGATAAAACAAGTTAAAGATTAATGAAAATAAAGTCACCGAATATCATTTGCTATGAAGAAGTTTTAAACTTTAATATAGTCATTTCACCCATTAGTTCCTCTATGGTTTGTGGGATTTGTTTGTTTGGTTTCGGTCTTCTTGAAATTATGCTTGTCAACCACTAGATCATAAATATGAGAGAGAATACTTTTTTCTAAAATATTTCTGAAGTTTTTCTCTTTAAAAAGATTACAGTATTTTAAACCTCTTAGAATTGATCTTTATACATGGCATAATTATAATCTGAATTTATTTTTTATAAGGTTAGTAAGTTGTCCCAGAATCATTTATTGCCTCCTTTCTCTTTGATGTGCAATATACCACATCTGTCACATATACTCATAGACTGTTTTGTTATAATGAGCTATTTTTGTTTATCTGCAACCATTACTACTCTGTGTTGATTATACTAGGTTTATAGTGAACATATATGTGATAAGGCAAGTTCCTCCAACTTCATTTGCTAACATTTTGTATATTTTTACAAACACTGCTCAGTTGCATTTGCTAATATTTTCTTTAATATACTTACACTTACATTCGTAACAGATATGGGTCTCATTAGTCATGGAATATTGAACGCTTACTACATGGTATACATTGTTAGAGGGCTTAGAATATACTGTTTGACACCAAATTTCTTTGTTTTCATAGAAACTAGATATTAATTTCCCTCTTTGAACTGCCACTACACATACTTCGAAGTCCTAAAGTTTTTATCAGAATATTATAGAAAATTGTTTCATCTAGGAAAATTGTTCTTTTTGTCTTCTTTAACATGGTATGAAATGTACTTCAAGATTTATCTCAGGCTAACATTGGTTGGAAGTCTCTTGTATGTTTTTTAATGATTTTACTTTTTTTTGAATTTTATTTTTAATTGACATGCAATAATTATATTCATTTGTAGGGTAAAGTGTTGTAATTTGATACGTGTATTCAAGTACAGCGATCAAATTGGGTTAATTAGCATTTCTATCTCTTCAAATATTTCATTTCTATACCTTAGGAACCTTGAGGCTCTTCTAGTTCTTTTGAAATGTACAATTAGGCTGTGAAATACAGTTGCCCTATTCTGCTAGAAAACATTAGAACTTCTTTCTCCCCACAAACATACCCTTATATACCTACAGTCACTGTCACCTCTTCCCTTCTCCCCTCCAGTCACCTCATTTTACTCTCTACTTCTATGTGATCAACTCCTTTAGGTCCCACAATGCAGTTGGAATGGGTAGTATTTGTCATAACGATATTACATGTCTTCTCTCATTTATCCAGCTGTTTTTCTCTCTCTTAATTGTCACTCTCCTTTGTCTAGCTCTTTTACAGGTGACTCTAGCTGGCCTTATCATTCAAGAATATGAGTTGATGTCTAATGTTTCAAAGGAATGTGCAGATGCCTTGATTCCCATTAGGTCTCTTGTTTTAGAGCCCAAACTCTTTGTCTTGAGATGCCTGGGAGAGCTAATCCACAAAGTACATACTCTGGGGTTGACAAACAAGAGTTGTATTACTGAGACAAGGAGAATATTTATAATTTTTTAAAGTTTTGTATTAAACAAAACAAATATACTTTTATGTTAATGAAACATTCTGAAAATAAAACACTAGTTACATAGACTAGATGAGCCTAATAATGCTTAGAAAATGGTATTTTTCAAATCTGATTTAGAATTCATTATACTGGCTATAAATGTCATATATTTTGACTTCACATAAAAATTCAAATGAATGAGACATATTGAAATGAAAAGCACATCAATAGGAAAAATATTATACTAATGTTCCTAGCATGCCATGACCCATACAGTCAACTTTTAGCAAATTATATTGGAACAAGATTTAATCACAAACTTCACTGATCTGGATCAACACTTCATTTCAGTCCTTAGCACAATTCTGTTTATGTTATTTCAACATAACATGTTCAAAATAGAGTCACTAACATGCGATCCTTTTTTATATACTGATCATAGGTGAGGACTGCTTTTTTTCCTCTTTCACGTTATTCTCACACAGTACAGTGTGGTATTTATTCAGAGCACTTATCAGTACTGATAATTAAACTTTGTGGTGAGTGGACTGATTCCTGACTTCTACACTAGTCAGTCAGTTCCATGAGTGCAAAGTATGTATCTGCTTTTATTCACCTTCGGGTCCCCAGGCATTGCACAGTGCCTGGCTCACAGTGAGAACTCAGTATCAAATAATATAAAGAATTCTCAGTGGTATACTTTAAAGCAATTTTTCTGGGGGAAAATGTGACTGTAGTTGAACACTGTGCCTCCTTGTCACCTCCCAGCACAGTTAACTAAAATGAACTCCAAAATACAGCACAAACATCACGAAGACATTTATAAGGGAAAATCCCCCATCTCTTTACAAAATGATAAAACAACCAAAAAATATTGGGGGAAATGCATTTCTTTATCTGGTTACCCTAACAATTAATCTAATTCCCAGAAGCTGGTTTGAGTAAGCCTGTAAAAATGGATGAACCCGTCAGTCATTTTGATGTGATATTTTTTTCAGTCACGAAAGGAGCCATGAACAGAAATTCTGAATCATTGCTGTCTCTTGACTAAAATTGGTGACTTTTATTCAGAAATAAACATCTTTCTTTCTTCCCTCCCAATCCTGTTCATCCTCCTCTTCATACCTCAATTAAAAACTTCCTCCTTCTTCCAGTCATTCAAACTGGCATCCAAAAATATTCTTCTTCATGCCCCACATGTAGTTAGTTACCAAGTGCTGTCAGTCACAGGTTTTCAAAGTCTCTTTCAAACACCAACTCATTCATATTCCCACTACACTAGTTCATGCCATCATCTCTCCTCACCTAGGGTTCTGAACAACTCCTATTCTAGCTACTTGTTCTTCATTCTAGTTTTAGAAAAATGTTAAAAATTCAAAACCCTGGATTCTGTAATTTACTATGCTATCAACGGATATAAGCTTCTGCTATTATGTACTAAATAAGTGCATTGGGTGCTCTCAAAATTCTCCCAAACTCATATTACTTTCTCCAATTTAATCCTTTCACATTTCCTCCAAGTCCATTCTCAAAACAGATCAAATGTCAATGTCTCACAAAAATCATTCCACAGCAACTCAAAATTGACAGAAAAAGTATCCAAATTATATAGGATGGAATTCAACATTACCCGTTAAGGGAACACAACCTACTTTTTCCATTGTTTTCTTCTCATTTTTATTTCTAAGCATTCATATTTCAGAAATCTCTAATTTGTGGGTTTGCAAATTTCCCTGTACTACCCTAGTTCGGAAGGTAGGAAATTTCTAAAGGCAGTATCTTACTTATCTTTAAAGAGCTGTGCCAGTCACCATCTCTTTCAGGATTCCTGATTCCTGGCTGTACATCAATACTTCTCATCCTTTGTATGCATTGAGATTTCAGTTTATTTCTATTTTGTTTGGTCTTTATTTTATATATTATACCAAAAAAAACTATTTCACAAGAGATAAGATCTAATATATCATCTATTTCCTGCAAAACTTGCTATTTAACAATAAAAATAATAATCACTTGAAAAATACTTGTTAAAATAGATATTGCAACTTCTAGTTTATTTCCCCTCTTCTCCTTTGTCTTGACTTTTCCCCATTCACTATTACATTGAATCTTACATTTTAAAGTAATTTTAAAAGTAAAGGCCATTTTTCAAAATGAAGGTTAGTAGTGCAACTTCTCTATACACTGTCCATTCAAAATAGGTACAAAAATCCAACGACTTAAATCACTGGTGACTTCTCACAAACTGAACTATGCATACAACTATCAATCACATCAAGAAATAGAATATCATCATGGAGGAAGCTACCAGTTGAGGAAAGCAGCTCAGAACAGGGCAATCAGGAAATAGTGCTCTCTCACAGGGACAGAACATAAACTGCAAACCTACGTGACCCACCTCCTCCAACCACTGCCCCCCTGCACAGTATTCCATATCAGTGAACTAAAGCACTGATCAGGTAAAAGCACTCAGACCCAATAATTTCACTTCTACACTTTCTTGCATTGTCTCACACACGAGCTTTTGGGGAACACCTCATATCTAAACCATAATACACTCCCACCAGCAGTAAATGAGACTTTTACTTGTTTTACATGCTTGCAAACCTCTGTAGTGTGTATCTTTTTAAGCTATAATCATTCTGCATAATGAAAAATGCTATTATATATGCTTATCGGCAATGCACCATTTTTTCATCTGAAATTACTATGGGCATCATATTGATTTTTGGAGATTCCTGATATATTTCTGACACACATTTATTGTTAGTTATAAGTGATAAATACTTCCTCTTACTCAATGGGTTAACAAAAATTATTTTTCATGTAATTCAGTTTGCCAGTCTTTTCCTTGTGGGCAATACTTTTAATAACCTCCTTAAGAAATCTTTGCCTATTCCCAATAATAATGAAGATACTCGCCTATCATTAGATTTTGTTATTTTACATGTTATATTTAGATAATCAGTACATCTGAAATAACTTTGGGGTATGGAAGTCAGGATTCATTTCTTTTCTAAGTAGATAAGTGACCTAACATTTTATCTCTACAAAAATAAGCACAATAATTTTTCTACTTATAATTCGCTGTATTACCTTAGTTCATTTCCAGATTCTCTCTTTTGTTTCATTAGTTAAAATGACCAATACCATAAAATCCTTACTTCTATAGTTTCACAAAATATTTTTATCTTGTTCATATTCAAATTTTCTCTCTCTCTCTCTCTCTCTCTCTCTCTCTCGTGTGTGTGTGTGTGTGTGTGTGTGTGTGACTGGGGATTGAACCCAGGGGCGCTTAACCACTGAGCCACATCACCAGCCAATTTTGTATTTTCTTTAGAGACAGGATCTCACTGAGCCGCTTAGGTCTTCACTAATTTGCTAAGGCTGGCTTTAAACATGTGATCCTCCTGCCTCAGCCTCCAGAGTTGCTGAGATTACATGCATGCCACCACACTACCCAAATTTTCTTGATTATACTTAGTCCAAGAATTCTTGCTTCATATAAAATTTTAAAATGGCTTTCAATTTTCACTCACACATGCACAAAACATGATCCTACATTGATTGATATTGCTTTGCCTAGAGATTTATCAACAATAATGGACATCTTTACAATATTGTATCTCTATACAACTAAGTACCAAAATTAAATCTCCAGATTAAAGGTAATGTGATAAGTTAGCAGAGCAAAAAGAAACAACTAGGAAGGATTAATTTGAGATAAGAGCAAAAATTTAAAAAACAGTGTTGAGAATGTTGAGACCAAAAAGTTATTATCAAAAGAAGTTGTCTTCTGTGTATGGCCCATGTCATCTGATATAATCTCTGCTTAGCTAATTTAGCTAATTCAGCAAGAAAGTGGTTCTTCATTATCATAAAGAGATAAGCTAACTAGAATAAATCAGAAATCCAGAGATGAAAAACTATTCAAGGGCAACAAAAAAATAACTACATTACAGTGTAACAATGAATTTAATAGGATACTTATTTGAAGGACAAAACACATAAAATGGTCACATATTGAAATGTGTTAGGGATTTAGAGAGAATTTGTTTCAAGGTAGGTAACTGGTTGGTTAACAAGACAATTTAAAATGGAGTAAATAAGTAAAATATATATTTTTATAAATTGATGATAATATAAATGATAATTGTTCTCCATCTTCTCAAACAAAATGGAAGACATCCAATATCTAAACCAGCTAAAATTTAAAAGATTTAATGCAACAAGGATTTTATGCATATAACCTTTCCTCACTATTCATATTTTTCTGCTTTTTCCCCTCACGTAAATCTTTCCAATTGGAACAATTGTGATAAAAGTTAGAAATTAATGATATCTGCAATAGCTCCATTCATACTGAAGCATATGGCATAATTAAAATGTATCTCAACTCCAAACTCAAAGAAGCAAATTGTCTCATTAAGGAAATGGCCTAAGTAGTCCAAGAAGAGAACAAAAAATTCCATCAGAACATGAATAAGTATAAAATAAATATTACTGAGGATCTACTTTCTCCTAATGAAGTAGCTGCTTTTTGATATCTTCCATATATCAGAGAAGATGACTTCTTGGCTTCAATAGATAATCAGTCAGAATATTTTGCAGATATTCCTATGTTAGAGGGAGTGATATTTATCAAATTGATAAAGCTAAGTGTTCCATAACTGAGAAGAAAGCTATATTTTTTTCACCTATACACATATATACTTTTTAAGCAAATATATTGCAAGAATAAATAAAAATAAGTATGGTAATACAACACAGAAATAGACATCATTCTTTATTACAAGGATGCTTTTAAAAAATTCTTATGAAACTCCTAAAAATTGTGATAAAATTTTCACACGGGAACTGGAGGAAAGAAAAAAATATCCCCAATCTGAATCTGAATGCTTACTCAACACAAATAAATCTAGTATTTTTCTGACTTTTTGTTTGATTAACTGCTTTATCAGAAAATGGGCTTATGTTGAAGTTTTGTTAAATTTTACAAGATGCACAATGTATATGTCATGCACATATTCAGTAGTACCTAGGTATAAAAGTTTTAATGCAAAAAATAGTTTGATGGGGCATGTACACACATACATAAAAGTACCTTCTCATAAAGGGCAAACTATGCATAAATACAAAATAAAATAGAGATATGCATACAAACTTAAGACAAACATATACATTTAAAAGAAGTAGTTAAGGCCAGATGCGTTGGCACACACCTATAATCCCAGCAATTTGGGAGCCTGAGACAGGAGGACTGAGAGTTCAAAGCCAGCCTCAGCAATGGCAAGGCACTAAGCAACTCAGTGAGACCCTATCTCTAAATAAAATACAAAATAGGGCTGGGGATGTGGTTCAGTGGTTGAGTTCCCCTGAGTTTAATCCCAGGTACACCACCCCCACCCCTGCAAATAAAAAAGAAATAGTTAAGTAACAGGATAATAATTCAAATTCATTCTTTCTTTATACCAGATGTATGCCCCAGGAAGGAAAGGAAGGGACTGAGTCTTATTTTAGAATGTAAAAGAGTAAATTCTTAGAATGTAAAAATTGTACACTATTTGTAAGAGTAGGAAGAGCATAGTTCCAACTCTAACTAAAAATAAAATAAAGGTAAAAGTAAAAATAAATAAAACAAACAAACAGCAAATTCATGATTTCTTTTTAAGCCCATTGGAAAACTAAGGTTCAGGGAAATGAACTGGTCCAAAACTCCCAGGAATGACCAGAAACTTGAGGAAGACAAGAATCATAAGAACCTTTCTATGTGAAGAAAATGCAGTTAGGCAATGATAATGGTGCAGTGCAGCTGGAAGAGCTGACAACTGGCGAAGGTCAAGTGTGTGCTAACAGAGATGGTAACAAAGCCAGGCAAGTCCAAGGACCCCTGCATACTCATACCCCAGAACCACCCTTGGCACTCACTTGAGAGAAGAGAGGGATGGCTAAGGAAGTGAATATTGTGACACAGGTCTGGGGACAGAAACAGCAGCTGGTATGGCAGTGGGTTTGGAGAGGGCGCAGCGGGTGCCACTTGCCTGGATCCTTTTCTCCTATGTCCACTATGCCAAAGACCTCTCAATCTGTAGTCAGTAAGGACAGCCAAAAACAGTCATCTTTAAGGCACTGATGAAAATTCACTGCCACTAAGAATAGGGCAATAGGATGGGGAAAAAGAAAAAGCATAAAGCCTGCCCCAGATGGGGAGTTTCTACAGACAATGCCCAGAACTCCAGCCAGGGAAGAGTAGAACATCCAGAAGGTTGTGCCTGCCTAGATGTAAGGCTTAATCTGAACAACAAAGAATACTCCCACCTACCACCTGCAGCACCAAGCTGGCAAGCCTTGAGCAAGACTTGGTGATGGAAATTTGTGGTAGAGGAACAGCAGAGGAAGCAGTCATGCAAAGCTTTCCTCTTGAGGTATACAATGAAAAGAAAAAAATAATAATAACATTAAAGGTCAAACACACATTTCCCCAGCTTAATCGCAAGGTCTTTCTATACCAGTCTCTTCTAGAGGCTAAACAGTAAGAGAAAATTCATGCAAGAGAAGTCAAAAGTAACAAGAAATCTTAACTAAAATAACTATGATTAATATGTAAAGGATGTACAAATATAATAGAAAGAAGAATATAACATGCAAGACTACATAGAACATTTCAGCCAAGAGATATAACTTTAAGAAGGTGAAACTGAAATTTTAGAAATGAGACCACAGTGACAGAGATAATGTCTCAACCTAACAGTATACAGTAAGCACCACTGAGAAAAAAAAAATATAGAAATTGAACACAGACTAAAAGAAGTTACCCCATCTAAAAACAGAAGTAAAAGAAAATGAAAAAAGCCAGAAATAAGAATTCAGGAGCCAAATAACAATATCAGATGATCCTTCATACATGTAATTGGAAACCCAGATGAAGAGAAGTAGAATGAGCAGAAGTACTGGAGGGAAAAAAAAAATGGCCTAGAACTTTCAAAATTCAATAATTGACACTAACACCCAGAAATTCAAATATCAGCAACTGGAAAAATTTCAAAAATACCTACAAGCATTGGCTTATCATATTCAAGCTTCCATTAAATGAAAATCAAAATCTTGAAGGCCATAAGAGAGGATAAAAGAGAAACAACATATACAGAGGGGGGAAAATAAGAATCATACCAGATTTCTCATCAGAAGACATATAAGCCCTGATGAAACTGGAGTGACATCTGAAGTGTTGGAAGGAGTTCTGCCAACCCAGACAACAATACCCATTAAAAAGATCTTTCCAAATAAAAGAAACATAGAAAATGCAAAACTTGGTCAGAACAAGAGAACTAAATGAGTAAATTTATTAGTAGAAAACCTACTCACACAATTGTTAAGTTCACAAAAGCACTTTTGTTTCATTTTATCTCGATCTCCCCATTTTCAAACTTCCATCATCTCACTAGCCGCCTGTTTAGTTTTCCCTTTATGATGAAAACCTCCTGGCCTTACTTTCTTAGCTATAGGCTTTCTGTCCCATTTCATGCTTTCTTGAAAGGTTTATTGTTTGTGGTCCTTTTTATGACATCACACACCCTTGACTATTTTCTCAGGGATATGTATGAAAGGCTTTATTGATATAATATTTGATTGATAAAAAAAAAAACACCTATGAATTTTTCTTATCAGCAATTATCAAGCAAAAGTTAATACCCTAGGACACTGTCTCTTCTTTGCACACCTGGAGGGTAGTTAAGAAAACGTCTTGACAGGATATTGAATAATAGGGCATTAAGGAGAGGACTTTTAAATTTCGAGAAATATTTATACTTACCTGAAAAATCCTATTTCACAATTATAAGAATGGGTCTGAAGAAATACATATAATTTTTGTTAAAATTAGGTACTACGATGAATGTGAAAAATTCAGTTTCTAATGATTTTATGTATATAGATATATAGAGATATATAAAGAGAGAGAGAGAACATTTTTTGTTTTCTGAAAAAAAAATGGATATTTTTCCTCACTCAACTCACTGGTTCATCTCATCAGTGTACATAATATCTACTACAGATCCCTCAGCACCTTATTGATTGTCCTACACACTCTTTGGATCCTGTCTCTAGGATGCTTCCTCGTATTTCATATTCTCCTGACCCTTCATGAGCCTCATTTTCTAATTTTGTACCCAACATGCCCACAAAAGCTGATCTCCTTTCCTCAACATTCACACACCAATGCAGGCCAATTTGTATCTTATCACCATCCTCCAGTGAAAATATCTTGCTCAAGGCATCGAGTACTTTGATGACACAAAACTGTGTGTGCCATGTTACAACCCTTAATATATTAGACCACCAAGGAACGCTGAAAATAATTTGCTATTCTTATATTAGTTTGCATATTATCACAGGTTCCTGACTTTTAATTTTCTGGCCATATCTTCTTTGTCAGATTGACTGTCAATTCTTTTTATCACTGAGTTTTACCTATTGGATTCCTTAGGTGTAGATTCTTGGTCCTTTTATGATTCCTATCTACTGTCTACTCAGAGGATGATTTCATCCAATGTATTACTAAAACGTTAAATACCACCTTTCTCTCAATAACTGTGGCTTATGACTTGAGCTAGGTGTCTTTTCTGCATCCACATTTAGATTGTCCTTTTGACCTTTTTACTGACATCACACAGTCACAGAGGCTAGTCAAAATCAATAATACTTCATGGTGAAAACTGTTAATCATGTGGCCCTACTGAATATCAAGACCTCACTCAGTTTTTCTAATTTTAATAAAAAATTCCAAGCCAGAAATTTTCAGTCTTCCATGAATTTCCTTTTCCTTTTATGTTCCACACTTAGTCCATTGCTAGGTCCTGGTGATTTAACTCTCAAATATGGTTTCAGTTGCTTCATCGTTATCGACATCCTAGTTTAAATCGCTCAAACTTCTAATCGACCTTTGAGTAAAGACCAAAATCTGTGTTACTGCTTCTAGTAAATACTTTCCCAGGATCAGCTCCTGTTTCTCTCAGAAATTTCACTTCATTCTAAAAACACTGGTAACTTTTCAGCCGCTCAACTCACCAACTATGTTCTCTTCTCTGTTTTTTTTGCACTCACTTTTTCTTTACTAAGATATAATTCTTCTATGTATTCCCTCCAGCTAAGTTCTACCTATTTCCTGGCTGCAGAAAAATATCACTAAATATAATTTATTCAAAATGATATCCTTATTCCCAAGTCTAGATCCCAATTAGATCATCCAATTGGTCTCTTAAAATTTCCTTATTTTTAAAATCCTAATAAATTTGTAATATATACTAATGTATCTATTTTTATATATTATTTTTCCCAACAGGCAAGCAAAAGAATGTTTAAGAAAAGGCAACTAAAATTTCCAAGAGATGAGGAAAACAGAAAAGATTAGAGTTTTCATTTGGAATGATAACCATTGAGAGAAACGGAAGGCAATAAAATTGGGACTGGTAGGAAAAAATGAACAAATATTTCTATGCAAAATTCAACTAGAGTGTGTTGATTTGTCTCTATACCACCATATGCCCAAATAGTTCACTTAGAGAATCAAAACTACTCTCAAAAACAAAAAGAAAAAGTTTTAAAAAGTAACTTCATGGGTAATTTAGGAATATTATGACTTACTAGCATCAAAATGTTCTATCCTTTTCACAAGACTCTAAGTGCCTCCCTTGGAGACAAGATATGGGATTAAATCAAAACAGAAATAACCGTGTTCTTGTCCTCTTTGCTTATAGTAGTAAAATTCTAGCAGAACATTGTTCTTTTTGCTTTCATGTATTTACTGAATATTTTAGTTACCTGATATTTAGAGCTCATGTAGTAATAAAAAATACAACAAATGCTCCTGATTTGCAAAATATGAGTAGACTAAAACTTAAAAACAATCTAAAAATTATACTGTGTATTATGATATTTGTTTCCTTGAAATAAATACAGAGAAACAAAAGAAAAAAATAAATATTCTATTGAACCACAAATAACTAATGCATTTTAAATACAGAGGCATGAGATAGAATAACCAAAAGTCATTTAGGTCCTGCTATGATGAATCAAGATGTTTTAATACGCATATATGTTAGGAAAGATTCCCCAATGTCTTCAACATTAGATGCTAAATAATTATATGGTGTTTTAAGTAGATAAGAACTTGTTATGAGGAATAAATTGTTTATAGAAATCTATTCCATTTTTTAATGTACATGTAGCATGTCCTATAAACTTCATCTAGGCTTTAGCTAAACTTTCTTCAACCAATTTTAATAGCTTTTATGGTTTTAGAATTTTGATTTTCAGAAACACAAAGTCATGAATAAAACAAGAATTAGGTAAGAAATTAAGATATAAAAGTAAAAGAAGAAAAACATTCTGCCATCAGTCTAATTTCAAAAGTCTTAGATTATGATTAAAATCAATGTTTTGATATTCTTGCAAGACCAAAAATTGTGGTTCAATGATATGTTATATAACTTCATAAGAATTAATGTAAAAGTAAAGATGATTGCAGAACAGAAATGTCATATTGACACACAGATGCCATGTATCAATAAGAACATTTAGGATTAAGGAGGTAATTCTCACAGAATGACCAATTTAATATTTTGGCTAAAAAAAAATTTCAGACGTCTTCACCAACTGTATAAACTACCAAATTATGAAAAGGTAACACAATTAACTTGGATAGATACCTAAAATCCAAAAGAGTGTCATTATTTTGTCCTATTTCCCACAGTGACCTATAGTTGAAGTGATATTCTTATGGAGAGTTTGAAATGCCTTTGTCCTCTATTGACAGAAAGCACCTCTGCCTTACTAGATGGGTGCTCAGAAAATCAACATCAGCAAAATTGTACTTGTGCCTGAATTCTTTCAAACCACTGCTGTGGCTAACATTCTCCTATATACCTATTTGAGAATAACTGAGTGATTTAAAAACCACAGAGAAGGAATTGCATATTTCAAAATAATTATTTACCATTCCTGATTTTATATTTGAAATTTAGAAGTTAAAGTACCATTCATATTACTACCATGTAAATTCTTCCAGGAAAAAGTAATTACTTCAGGGCTGGGGTTGTGGCTCAGCGGTAGAGCGCTCACCTTGCATGTGCAGGACCCTGGGTTCAATCCTCAGAACCACATAAAAATAAATAAGTGAAATAAAGGTATTGTGTCCAACTACAACTAAAAAAAAATATTAAAAAAGTAATTACTTCAATAATTATTCATATGTACTTTCATGCAAATATAAGTCAACTAACTGGCTTTTTAATAAGTAGTAAGGAAAAAATAAAAATTACATATTTATAGGGACAGTTTATAAAAGAGGGGTCTCTAAAGGGGTAGAAGGTATTGAAGTTAAAGTTTAGCCATTTCACAACTTTTGACTGAATCCATAGTCAAATATTCAGCAAATAAAAGCCAGAGGGGCCAAAATTTCAATTCTGCATTTAATGTTTTATCTTTTGTTTTTATTTGCAGTGGGGTTGGTTGAGAGATATTTTCATGATAGACCAGAAAGTCTGCCTGTTCTCTTCAGGTAGCTGAGAGATCAAAGAAACTTCAAAGCAGAGAGGAAAAAAACGAAGGGGCTGTTGAGAATCTCACAGCAACATTAGAATAGGAGGCACTGTTTCCAGGGATGTATGGCACCTAAGGCCATCCTGTGCAGAGCCAAGATTAAGAATTCGTCACAATTCAAGATTCAATTTTCAAGGAACTGAGATTGAAAAAGACCTGTGACTTCACATTCTGCAATGTGATCAGTCATTTCCAGAAACATGGCCAGTGCTCAGAAACTAATCAAATCAAAGTAGGTATAAAAACGGAGTTCAATAAGTTAACACAAAATCCCACAGTTTTCTTTCTTCTTTTTTTCCCCTATGGATGGCTAAAATAGTCATTGGAGAATTTTTACATCATAAAATTCATCTGCTTTATCCCTAAACTACAAATTTAGATCATTTCTATTCAAAAATGTGTTGAATACACCAGGAGCTCCAGCGTCACTTGGAGCTTGTTAGAAATGCAAGATGCTGGGTTCCTCTCCAGACCTCCTAATATGAAAGGTGAGTTTTGATATTAAGGTGCATTAGATTTGTATAAAAAATTGAGATCTAGTGACCTAGAAATATGCTACTTTCACAAGTAAGTCTATGAGCGCTTGCCTTGGAGAACACAGGTCCAGGTTTGAGCAAGGTGCACTGAAAGAATTGAACATTATTCTCATAACAAGTCTAACAAGTCTTCAGAATTGTATTTCTGTTGGTTTACAATCCAGGGGAAAGGATCAAAAGAAATCCCACATTCTTCTAGGGTGAGTGTGAATGATAACTCTCCTTTCCTTGTTGTTTCTCTTTGCTAAAACTTAAACCCTCAAATCCAATCCAACCTTACCAACATATAAAATATTTTCTGTTTATACATAACATTATAAAAGGTATAGCTAATGTCACTGATATAGAATATTCAGATACATATGAACTAGAATTTTGAACATGAGACATCTTAATTTAAATATGTGCAGCCAGCTTGTATCCCACATTAAATCCACCCACAATACAAATTAAACATAACCAAAGCTAAAAGTAAACAAAGAAAACTTTTCTTTACAAGAAAAATTCCATTTTCATCCATAGTCTTGTTCTTAAAAAATGGCATTCCCATCCTCCCATTCAGAATAATTAAGTCACTTGTTATTCTTTATGTTATCCCCATCTAATCTGTAAATTCTGATACTGAAAACTCAGTCCTGATTCCTAATGCCAATCCCATAATGAGGACAAGGTTGTGAGAAAAAGGGAAAAGTTCTGCTTTGCTACCAAAGGAGCACAGAGACTGTGTTCTAACTGCTAGAAGAAACAGAGGGTTTCCAAAAGGGGCCATTCCAAAACTGTTTTCCAAGCATCTTAGCAGTAGATGTAACAAATGTTTAACTTATCATCTGAAAGAGCTGTTGTTTCAGTTTCCAGATCTGGAGTTTCTTTACTCTCACGGATGGTGAGGACAGGGCAAATATTCAGTTTAGGACAATTTAAGACTGTTAAATCTTACTTTCCACAATTGGGGAAGGGAAGACAGAGAAAAGGTTTTATATCCAAAGCATAAAGTGCACTGCTGTTAATACAAGGCACGGCTGTTACATGGAAGGCACCCCTGTTATAGCTCTCCTTAAAAACTAGACAGCAAGCTCCTCCTTCCCATTTTCACCCTCCCATACCTACTTCAGATCCAAACCACATCTCATCTGAACCATGGTGATAGCCTTCTACCTGGATCTTTATACCTTTAATCTCTACCTTCTCTCAACTCAACTTGACGTTAGTAAACATTGTTAAACCAAAACATAAGTTAGATCTTACTTTCTGCATCCTCGAATTGCTTCTAGCATACTCCATCATTTACAGAATAAAGTATCAACTCCTTACATGACATTAAGTCTCTTCGCTACTACATGGTCAGACACCTCTCTTGTGATAGTTTCCATGTACTGTCTTCCAGTCACTTTAAACTTCTCGACATTTTTCAATTTTCAAATATACTTTTCCCTCCCATGCCTCTGTAAGTTTATTCTGTTCCTTCACACTGGACTTTCCTCTCATCCTTTACATAATCTGTTCATTAATGGTTGTCCATTCTTCATGGCAAAATTTCATGAAGATATTTTAGCCTTTATTTATTTTATTTTTCCTTATTTTTTCTTTTCCTATTATCTCCCAATTTAAGTTAAAGATAATTATAGTTTGGTGATCTCATCCAGTTAAAGGTAAGGTCCTTAAGGATTTCTAGATTAATCTCAAAAGCTAAATAATACCTAACATGATCATGCCAATTTAAAAGCATTTGTTGAATTGATTGTTCTCTTTTCTATAATGGAGAGAAAATTTAAAGCTTTTAATGAGACAAATATATTATAAAAATCATTGTATACATACTATGATTAGGGCTTTAAAAATTGTATTAGAGACAATTTTTTGGTTATATTTTGTAAACTGAACCTAACACAAGTTACATTTTTGTTTGTTTGTTTATCTTCTGTTGCATGCGGACAGTTAATATTTTTCCCATATAACTGAACACAAAATATTTGGAAGGGATATATAAAATATCCAAATATGGTAGGTCACAGTGGCCCACAATTGTGATCTCAGCAACTCAGAAGGCTAAGGGAAAAAAAATTCCAAGTATGATTTCTTTGGCAAAATAATATTGACATATCTTAGAGATTTTCAGATACATTATAATTTATTTTCCTGATATTCATAAGCTCAGTAACCATGTATCAGCATTAATAGGCAATTACTGTTAGAATTTGTTTTTTAATATATTCCATACTCCCGTTTAGTGCTTGTCATAAACATGTTATGTAAATGAAAAACTGAAGATTAGAGGCCATTTTATCATATTTGGATTATTGAATCAGGAAGAATAAAATAAAACTTGAAAATCTAAGTTAACATACTCATAAAATAATGTAGGTGTGCACGTGTGTGTGTGTGTGTGTGTGTGTGTGTGTGGTAAAACTAAAGGAAAATGACAGAATGAAAGGAAGAAAGGTTTGTATTGGTCTTCCTTCTGATATGCTTATATATTGCTTACTTGTATGAATTCACAACAGGAAACTGATTCCTACTTGAGAAAGATACATTCTCCTAGCCTTAAGGGATCAGAGCATTACTTTGGAGATCCCACAGATAGTATGTGATTCCTTAATTCTTCAACAATTATGTTAGTAATAGTGCCAGTACAAATTCACAAAGAATAGCCATAAAGGTCAAACAGTCCTCAACAACTCTCCATGAATTTATCCACATTAAGTAAAAATTTGTGAACAACAACAACAAAATAATTAAAAGAAATCATAGTTTCTGTTAAGTCTTTCAAATATAACGCTAAATCAAGGTGTCAAGTAAGTCAATCAAGGCATCTTTTTCTTTATTTATTGTTTCTTTTTAGTTTGCTTTCTTGCATGTATTAACATAGAATTATGGGGCTGCTTTTCTGATGCCATAAAGGGTGATAGCATTTTTCTTTCCATAAATAAAACTAAAGGAAGTTGAATGGAATAGTTTATAAATTCACACTGCATCATACTTGTATATAAGGAATCTTCTGATTCTTATATACTTACTTTCTATTTAATTGGTATGCATTACATCCTACCAATAATAAATAATGGAAGAAGAGCGGTACCATAGTTCACATGGGCTCATGCTTAGTGCTTCAAGTAACACCCCATTTTAACCTACATTAAGTGAGAGTTAGTGAAGTTAACTATTGTCCAAGATTAAAGACTTGCCCAGGGCAGCAAATGGCCCAGCTAGATGTCAGACCTCAAAGTTGTGTTCATCACTGTGGCTTTTATACATATTTTCATTTTTTTGATTACTCTATTGCCTAAAGAAACAGATAATTGTCTATAAATAATGAAAATATTGTCTCTCTTTTATAAGATTTCTACTTGTTAATTTATTCTAAATGAACTGGCCAGCTAATCATGGACTGAGAGTCTGAGATATATATTGCATATGATTTTATTGGGTCAGGCAAAAATTCTAGTCTCCTCTTTTGAGACAGAGCTGATCGTTATATGCAATCAAATTTCACATGGAGATAGTTAAATGAATTTCCATTTAGATCTGTGAATATGAAGGATCTGATTAATAGATTTCTTAGTATTGATCCTTTCTTGCATTCATGTAGCAAACTCAATTTCCCTGATGGATTAAGTCTTTTAAATACAGCTGGATATCATTTGCTGATAATTTACTTACTATTTCTGCATCTGCATTCATAATTGAGATTGATATTTTCTTTTTATACTTTCTTTGTTAGGTTTTGTCAAAGCATTGCTGGGTAGCTTTTCTTCTTCCTCTGTGTCCTGGAAACATTTAAATAGCCTGAAAATTACCTACTCCTTGGAGATTTTTGAAAAATGGTCTTATAAAGAACCTGGATTTCCTTTCCTGGGTATAAGACAACATTCAAATTTACTTCAGCTTTCTCAGTTTTTCTATAATGACTCTGGTCAACGTTAATAATTGCTTAATGATTCATTTATTTCACAAAAACCTTGAAATTAATATGCTTTTTACAAAATACATTTATTTTCATATTTCTTATATATACTTTCTGTCTTTTGTGACTGCCTAGAATATTTTCAGTATCTTTCCCATGGTGTAATAGTCTCCACAAATGAATCTTGCCTTCCAAAACCTAACAAGCAAATTCATACAACAACTGCATTTCTTGTCATCTGTATCACCATACCTGATATGGATATAGATATTAGATTTGAGTTCCACCAAAGTGTCAATAGGATTCATGTGTTTAAAAATTATAGCCCAGCTTGTGTTTAGAGGCATAATAACCCTGGGTAAGCACAGAAACCTCATGTCAATACAGAAATCAGAAGGAGAGAAGAAGTAGTACAACATAAAGATCAGGAGCCAGCAGTATCCGCAAGTAGCTTCTACCACATTGAGATGAAGCAACTGACTTCCTTAGGACAACTCTATGTTTGGTTGCATTGTTGTAACCCTCCTCAAGATCTTATTAGAAAAGCATTTTCTTGATAAATCCCTTTATACCTAAACAAGCTGAGGATCTTATGCTTTATGCAAGTGATAACCTTACCTATATACCCTTCCACTTTTAACTTGTTTATTTAGATATTTTCATTACAAGATTTCCTCACTTATTTTATAATCATGGTTTTCCTTGCACATCTTTCTCATTCTATTTCTCTAGCTTTAACATAGTTTTATTTTTAAGTTGTTCTATTCTCAGTTCTTCTTATTATTATTTTCTAATCAATGAAAACTGGGGATTCTCTTTTTTTACTAGTTTGTAATCACTATGATTTATATTTCGACTCAAAACAACTTTGGGAAAGTTTTGTATTATTTTTAATTTACTAAAATAATGGTTTTAACTTGCTGTGATTATTGATGATGTTTGAATATTATAATCATGTTCAAAATGTGCCTGGCATAATTGACTTTTCATATTTATAGAATTTACTCGAGATATTGTTGAATGGATACACAATCTTTTCCATTTTGTCAATAATTAAAATTTGCAGTATATTATTTATAATTCTGCAAAACTGTATAAATTATTTCTGCTTATTCTGATAAAGGCTGGAACTACCATTATATTAAAAATGTCTTCATGTTCATTTTTCCTCATACTCCTAAAAAGCTACTTCTGTATTTTCACTCTTGCTACTTAGCATTTAAAACATGTTGTCTCATCATTTAAAAATAATCTCTTTTTCTATTTAAAATTCATTTTTTTCTTTTCCAGGATATTTACTTAAACAACAATTTTACCTTAGATAAGCATTAATTTTTTGTGCATTTGCTCTTTCACTGTCTGCCCATTAGGGTACATCTGTTGTTGTTATTTTGTTTCATGCATATTTCTTATAAGTATCATATATTGAATCATACATTAAGATTTTGTATTTTCTTCTCAATATAGTATATAGATTATTTATATTTTAACATATTTTTTTTGGTACCAGGGATTGAATTTAGGGGCATTCAACCACTGAGTCACATCCCAGACTTAATTTGTATTTTATTTAGAGACAGAGTCCCACTGAGTTGTTTAGCACATTGCTTTTGCTGAGGCTGGTTTTGAATTTGTGATCCTCCTGCATCAGCCTCCTGAACTGCTGGGATTACAGATGTGCACCACTGCCCTGGGCCAGATTTTTTTTAAATATTTCAACATATAATTTTGTCATATACATGCACACACATGTATATACAAATATTCATCCTGCCATAATCATTATTCCATATTAAAGTGTTATTAACTTTAGTATGACTTTTCTTTGAAGTTTTGAAAATATCATTTCATTTCTCTAATTAATTAGAAGAGAGACCCCATGTATCAATGCGACCTAGACAAGCCTGAAGACCACATACACCAATATGATTTGGGGACTTATTCCCCCTCAAAAAATGGTGTAGTCAAAACTATTACTTTATTAATGAAATTCTGAGTGATTAATTTACCAGTGATATAATCTGCTCAGCAGGACAAACATCATGTTGATTAGTCAAGACTTGGACCAACTTTTCAGAGGAATCAGTCAGTCAATCTTTTGTACATTTGAATGCTTGCTTTGAGAAATTTTATTTGGATTAAAATTATCTCAAGTTTTCATAAACATAGTCCTGTTGCTACTGGCAGCTAATGTGACAGAGAATTTGAAGCCAGAATACTTCTCTTCTAGATAATGTTTTTTTTTTTCCCTCTCCTTCTTTGATCTGTATCATAGAGAACTTTTTTTTCTGAAATAGAATTTCTTCTTTTAAAATGCTTTACATAGGGAGATGGTAAACTTTCCCCTGGAGGCTGTTTCATCTGTACATGTTGGTAATTCTTTTTTTTTCCTCTCTCTTTCTCATGTTGAAGCACTTATAATTCCATCCTTGTGATTCCCTTTATTTTTTTTTTCCCTTTGCTACATAGGAAACGTGTCTTTTATATAGTGGAATCAATTTTCTCCTTTTGAAATTCTGTCCTTTAATTTCACTCTTGAAGCTTTTATTCAGACACTGGATATTTTATTTCCTTGGCCTACTTTATCTCACCCTTTTCCTTTTTTATCTTATCCTCTTCAAACTTGATAGTTTTTTGTATCAAGGAGGCCTAAGAGATTTCTGAAGTAATTTTACCATTTTCCTAATAATAACTCATTTTCAGAAACATTGTCTTCTTCTGAGTCTTCCTTTCAACAGATCATTCCCTTTGATCTGCAGGATTTTCCTCTGCTCATCATTAACTTTTGTAAGAATCTAAAGTTGGTGCTGACCCAAGAGTTCTGGTCTTAGTTTGTTTTAATGCTGTTTTATGCTTGGATGCTGGTCTACACCTCGTTTTGAAGTCAGAGCTGTAGAGCAGATTGATGTGCAAAATTCCTAATCTATTTTCCAGGTTCTAGTAAATATTCTGCTTAGAGCAGGTTTTCCTCATTTGTATGCCATGGAAAGATGTACAGTATGATGAATCATAAGGAAATCCTTAAGAAAATAAGATTCCCAGAAAACAAATCATATTGAAACACAGTAATGTACTTTAAAAATGAGATGCATATTATATATAAATATAAGTGCTTCAATATTAACCCATTAATCATTAAATATAAATATCTACTAAGAAGTCTCAAAACTATCAGATATTCAAAGTATCCCTGAGCATAAATGATATTTTAAGGCAATTAAAGTCATTGAAATATAATGTAAAAATATTGACTTCTGCCAGAGAGAAGGGAAAGGTTATAATAATATAACTGTGGCTTACTTCCTACCTTCACACTGGTGGTGAATGTTATACTTAATTTGAGATTAAGGTAAACATACATTTATTTTCTCTTTCATATTCATAGGCATCTCTGAATTCAGGCCTTGGGTCAGGACAGATCTTACATTGGGCTTAAGTGACAAAATCATATATGTTCTTGCCTAGCATTTTTAAAACTCTAATGAATTCTAGAAATAAATGTGAGACATAGAAATACAGTTTTCAAGATTGCTCTGGTTTTGCCCTTGCCACCCCATGGCCTCCTTGCAGGGATCTGGGGCTCTAGAAGTTATAACAGGAAGATAGTACACTGTTTTATTCAAAAAGTCACACTTCAAAGCAGAGAGCTGCTCAATTCGTGTCCAAGAATAGTTAGAAAATGATAGGAAAACATAATATATTGATATTACTCATCAGATAATATGAGTTGCTGCTGCTGATACTGTATTTCTTTATGTTTTACTTAGATTGTCTATCAAAGGTGTATTATCAGAAAATCCCACTGTCTGTTCTCTTATTCCTTTTTCTGTATAACAATCTTGAAATTTTTGAACATGGAAATAACTACATTTAGGACTGCTATCCATATGTTATGTTAAACCAAACCACATCAAACTTTTAATTTTACACAAATGCCATATACACAACTAAAATATAATTTTTGAAGTATAGCTTAGCTTTTGAACACCATTCCAAAGCTGTACCTTACTTTTACTCCATAAGAAAAATCAAGAGCTGTCCTTGATTCACAGAATTCTAGAAATATCCTTGGTTGAAAGGGATTTGATCTTATAATTTTGTTTTTCTTGGACCAAAATTAAATACTAAACATTAACAAACTGTCATTTTCTTTCAATAATAAGCATACACATAAACTCATAAATTAAAATATTTTACTTAAATAATTCCACACTTTTGGAAAAATCCAATACTTTGAATGAGTACATTCTTTTAGTAATGCATACTGGGTGAGACGATGGAGAGAGAGAGAATCTATTTGTTTTTCTTATTTTTGTCCCTATGTCACTATTAAGCAATCAGTTATTCTTGTGGGGAAAAGACCCCAAGCTATTAATTCATTTACAACTGTCACCTTAAAGTTTTGTGCATCCTAAACTGTTGCAGAGCCATCCAATAAAGCATTATTCTCAGTTTCTGCCTAATTAAGATGCCTCTCTAGGCTTGTTGATCTCTGGACCAGCTTAGTACAGAACCACAGAGAGAGCAGGACTGGTAACAAGTAACCATGGAAACCAAACTCCATACGTGTTTGCACAGAATGGAGGAGGCCATATCACTGTGGAATTTCATTTAAATGAAATTTTATGATTGTTTTATGAATTCTGTTTCTATGGGAAAGCAAAGCATGACTCAAGTCAATAGGTTATCCATCAAATTCAGGAACTGTGCTCTCTATCAGGAAAAAATGATGAATTCCTTAAGACAATGTTTTGAAGATTTTACAAAGGAGAAATAGGGCAGGCTAACCAATTGAAAACACTGTTTGTCAAGGAGCAATGAAAGGGCTCTTTACCAGGACAGCCATCCTAGAATGAAGGAACCTTTAAACTCTTTAGCAGATTGAATCATTACTATGTATTTACTGCTCCTTTTCAAAAGGAACTGGTGACAAGGAAAACCCACTGAGAAAATCTTTGAGTATAGAATTTAGAAATAAAATAACATCTCTCTCTTTGTGTACATGATAAATATATAAAACTTTATCTGCTCAACTAAACCAAATAGACCACAGCTGAGTATAACTAAAAACAGTTTGGGTGGGCAAAATGTTTCCTCCAAAATTTTTTTTAGAATTATCAAAGGCAGCCAATGCCAAAACGGGCAGATATAGGAGTTAGATAATTTGTAGATTCTCAAATATCTCTGTATCTAAATCTTTTCAGTTAATTTTTTTTTAACCTTAGGAAGAAGAAAATGCAAAGGTGCTCTGTCTCTGAATTGTGACTCCTTTTGAATCTTTGGGGCACATTTAGCCTAACTATAAATAGACCTCAAACACTTGATGTTTTGATTGTTGTGCTTAGAAGATGCTCTATAAAAATGATTCTCAGTCTCCACACTGCAAATATCTTAGGTTAAAAGTTTGAAATGTATTTTCAATCATAAAGTGACTGCCAGAAGGGGAAATAAACAGGTTCACATAGGTCTCTATGAGACTGTGATGCCCCAACTATGACACCAGGAACCAGCCATGCCCAAGCCCTTCAACTTATATATCACCACAGAAATTCCCGTAGAAGTTGCTCAGACTGGTTTGGCTGTGAGATCTGGCTAATCTGGCACTCACCATTCCCTTTGATCCACCATGGACATTCTGAAGGCCACACAGCAGTAACTCAAGCACCAGAGCTTCTTGTTTCTGAAAAATAATTGAGACTCATCCAACAATAAGTTTGAAACATTTGCTCTATATCTGACACTGTGCTGAAAGAACTTGGAAGAATTTATTTTAATCCCAATCCTTGAGGAACTTAAAGTGTAGTTAATTTCCCCACCCCACCCCCATACAAAAATGAAGAAGACTTCATGTGGACTAAAGAAATCACACAGTAGGAATTCAGAGCAGCATGAATAAGGGACAAAAGGTCAGCACAGTATAGGAGAGACAGAAAACGCTCAATGGGGGAGGTAGGATTCAAAATATGTTTTCATGGAGAGAGAAGATTTCAAAAAGCAAATCATAGTTCTTTGAATCCTCAAATTATCATACAGTTTTCAAAAAGTGGTTATTAAAGACTGATGTACTTAAACAGCATATAAATGAATAGCCTGTGATACTTTACAGATGATTTGGGAAACTTGGGATCTCATTGATAAAGAAGCAGATGTTAAGACAATTATTTCTGTGAAGTTGGATAGTTTTAAGATGCTTTCCTAACAGTTGAACACTTTAATATTTGGTGCCCAGATTTGTTTTCAAAAGCAAGACAATAAGAACAAGAATGTAAACATGCTGAAAAAACTGCAATTATACATTGCACTTTTTGCTGATGCTATTTTTACGAATCCTGAATTAGAAGGCTAGTTACATTTTTAATGCATCTTTTACTTTTAATATATCAAAGTGCAGAACAATTAATTTAAACATTCTTTGTACCTTACATTTTTTTGGAATAAATCAAAGAAACCTAAACTAGACACCACTGTCTTGGGAAAAATAGCATGGTAGCAAAGGATTTCACAATTTTCACTTAATGAATTTCTGAATATTTTATCCAATGTTGGCTAATTATTAAAAAGACTTTTGGAAATAAATCGCTTCATTTAGTATACATATGTTTCCTGAAATATTCTGCAATAAAAAGTAAATTAAAAATTAGTAAATAGGTCACACTTTGCTTTAAATTTAGCCAGCATTATTTTTTTCATTCTTACAATTATTACACCTGTTTGTCTAAATAAATAGTTTTCATCATAAATGCATCAGCTATAGGAATCAACACAGTATTGGCTTTGGGGAAGAAGAACTTGTTCAATTGTTTCAATACCTCAGGATTTTTACATTATGGATTTAGATAAAAATATGGATTTAGATCTGAACGTAGATACAGATACAGATTGACGTGGGTTTCATCTGCAGGTTATATTTCTGAGTTCAGTTTCAAGCAATGTATTTCCCATATCTTTCCACTATTTTCTTTTTTTCATCTTCTATCTTATATCATTGCAAGAACAGGTGGAAAAGCTCTGATGGGAAGCTTCCTGGCAGAAATAATATGTCTCCTGCTCCTTACGTTCCCCCATAGTACTCTCTTAGAGTCCCAGATCTCCTTTGCTTTTGTTTAGGTGAGGAAGAACTTTAAATTTACTGTTTATTAATTCTAAATCCTTGTTTCTATCCATCACATACATTACAATGGTGCTTTGTATCCCTTCCTACTAAGTGTTGAAAGAGTAGCACAAAAACCACCAGCTAACCTGTGTGCTTTGAACTTTTTGTTAGGTACATATATAAATATATATGTACACATTTATACTGAGTCACTAAATAATGAATCCATTTTTAAATTAAATACTGCAGCTGATCAGAAGTTTTTAAAAAATCATTTGAAGGTCTAAAAATAACATTAGCCTCAGATATGCTGATGTATACTTCTCCCAATTGGAAAAGTTTCAAATGCTTGTGATTTTCAAATAGCTTCTTTTTGAAATGCTCCTATTCAGAACTTTGATATTCATTAACTATCTGCCCTTGATGTTTAACTTAATCTGAATTCACTATCTATATCTATGTTGATTGATGACTCATCTCAGTTTTAGGAGCACAAATTTTAATAACCACAAATTCCAAGATTGTGGTAATTTCTAAGTCAAATAATCTGAAGAAAACACAAAAATATTTTCAAACATAATCTATTAACTATCAGTCAAGAAATTATTTTATTCAGGACAATAACAGTAAGATAAGGAAAAAATAAAATCCTATTTACTACTCATGCATCTTTTTTGACAGTAGTAGGGGGAAACCTTTTTACAGAGAAGTTATAAAGAAAAGGCAAACAATTTTGTACAAGAAAAAAAAGAAATTATGTTAGTTATAAAAACTTTTAAAGTAAAACATTATTACTATTTTAGCCATGATAGCCTGCCTTGAGTACTGGATCTCCTTCTGGCAAGAAACAATGTTGTGAGAAGGTGTGAAACAATTCTTCTCTGGGTGTTGGAAAAATGCAAGGCTGTTATTTCCTGAGAATAAAACAAAGAAACAAAACATTTAAATCACCCAATCTTTTTATATACAGGCATTTACCAAGCTCAACACAAGGAGAAGAGCCTGAGCCAAGCTCATGATTTATGAATTTTGAAGGATCAACTTAACAATTTTTAACTTGATTATGGTAGGAGAGCAATTCTCACATAGTAGAAATCATACTTTGAATTTCAAATTTTGATCCTCCCTTGGGCTAATGACATGCAGTACACCCTCTCACCATGCTGTTCAGTGGCCGTCATACAAACAACTGTGCATGGAACACAATGTACTGTGCTGCGAAGCTGTGATGTTGGATAGGTTAGGTGTATTTTTCATTTATGCTGTTTTCAAATTTAAGATGGGAGTATTGGGAACATGATTTGATTATAAGTCCAGGGGCATTTGTAGATCAGTCTTGCCGACTGTGGATAACATGATAGTAATTCTGGGGGATTGAAGCAGCTGAACTTTAGCTACTTGTCCTGAGAAGTTTGAAATCGAGAGACACCTCAAACAAAAGCTATGGCATGCTTGCTTTTCACTTCTCTGCATCAGACTCTGTCTAGGATCTTAACAGTCTCAAAATCCAGGAGCCTCATCAGAATCAAACTGATTTTTGTCTCCTCAGATCAGAAAATTTATCCAAAAGCGCTGCTGACTTCTCTGCCTGTTTCTCCCTCTTTCCTCTCTCACCAGGAATTAGCAAAGGCCCCTTAGTGCATAAGACCAAAGGAGAAAGCAACCTGTGGCATATTGAGGCCCGATTTGGTTGGTTTCTTTGCTCTTTGGAAACTTGGCATCTCGTTGTTACATTTCATTTTCCGAATAATGTATGATCTCCAACGATGAAGTTAATCTTCTAAATATATGTAAGAAAAATATGCCATCCTTAAGATGGCAGATAATTCATAAATATTTTATTTTTAAAACATTAATTTTTCTATACATATATTATGTAAAAGTAATCTCTCTATTTAATTTTAACACTGAGATTTTGTTATTTTTCTTTTTAGTTTCCAAATTACTTATAATCAAGAAAATGTTATGCTACCTTTGTCTAATTGCCATGACCCACTCAGCCATTAATTCAAGTTTCTGTACCTGGAGGTAAGGGGATAAAGAAAAGACAAACAGACATACCTGTAGAGAAAAAGCTGGGTCTCAGTGGTTGACTACTTCTTGGTAGGGAAGTAGTGACACGCAACAAGCTTGGTATGTTTATTATATAGGTGTAAAAACAAAAGGATTTATTGTGAGAAAGTTTTTTCAAAGTAAGAAGAACCAAGGTCATGAATATGAGCAGCCCAATTATGATTGTCAGCTTGTGCTCATAACTTTCTACCCTGGAGCAGCTGGAGTCTGAACCTCAAGGTCAAGAACTGGTTTTGGCTCAGTGGTAAGAGTGCTCTCCTAGCACACGTGAGGCACTGGGTTCAATCCTCAGCACCACATTAAAAAAAAAAAAAAAGAATGAAATAAAGATATTGTGTCCACCTACAACTAAAAAATAAATGTATATATAAAATTTAAAAAGAAGAAGAAAAACTGAATAGCTCCATGGCTGGCATAGAACCTCCTATTGAAGATGGTGTTGCTATAGCAACGGGGCAGTATCAAATTGTAGTCTCTGCAGGAAGAGTTCCTAAGAGAGACACTGCCTCTATCCTAGGACAGTTCAAGACCCACAATTCAGTTGCCGCTCCTGACATTCAATAGAGATTTAGCACAAACCTTAAGTATAATTTTAAACTTTTTAGTAGCTATATTTCAAAGAGAAAATAAAAATTTAAAATTAGCTACTTTTTTTTGTACTGGGGATTGAACCCAGGCGCACTTTACCACTGAGCTACATCCCAAATCATTTTTGAGACAGGGTCTCACTAAGTTGCAAAGGTTGGCCTTGAACTTGCTATTCTCCTGCCTCAGCCTCCTAAATCACTAGCATTATAAGTGCCTGCCACTAGTTAAAATTAGTTTTAATAATATATCTTATTTAACCCATTTTATCAAAAATATTATTATTCTGACATGTAATCAATGTAAAAATTATTGATGAAATGCTTTTGATGATATATGTTTCATATTCACTATGCTATAAGAATAGTAGTTTACAGAATTCGGTAATTATGATGAAATGTAGTCCACCCAAAATATAAAGAGTTATTATAGAAAAAGAAGTATTTATAGGGATTCAGCTTTTAAATTTAAATTTATAAAGATAAAATAAAAAATTAAGTTTGCTCATCTGTACTTCCCACGTTTTATTTTCTCAAAAGTTTCATGTTTTTAGTACCTGCTAAGCAGACAAATGATGAAACTTAGTTATTTTCAGTGAATAGTCAGTTATTTTGCAGACATTTTTAAGAGAATAAGTAAGCTAAGACAAATGATTATGAGGAATTCATTCTCTTGTCATTTTACTCACAAAAGCTATTTACAAAAACTTTGAGTCTAAAATCATATTTTCTTATTTAAAAGTATTTACCCCAAACACTTTGTTCTCTTACTCTTCCTGTATGAGTTGTTGAACTTCATGAAGACACTAGAACATTGACCATTTCATGTACTCTGAGTCATTGACCTCCTACTGACTCTGCTATATCTCTTTGGAAACAGACACTAGTCCATGATTTTCAAGTACTCTCCAGCCACATTCATGAACACTTTGTTTTCTTGTCCTTCTACTACACTGGATCTGTAAATTACCATCAAGAGATCACTCCAAACATTTGCTTTCTCTACTTTTATATAACAGACCATTAATTACTAAATGGAAAAATCACACCACTATCTTAAATAAGTATCCTTTGACCAAGTTTAAACAACACTCCCTCTGTTTCTTCCCACCCATCAACTTCAATAGCAGAGAGTTGCAAGGTCTCCAACTCTTCAACATGGTATTCCAAGTCTCCTTTCCATCCCCACCCCCATCCCCATCTTCATGTCTTCTTTGATAAGGAAAAGGCATCTCATAAATTACAGCAAATGTAGGAACCAAGGAGCAAAAATTCCCTCAACTTCCTACCTACCTTACCTCTTTTTCCATCCCAGCGAGAGGTACTTAAGTATCAATGAAACTCCAAATCTCCCAGACACCTCTTCCCCTCTAGTATCTATCCCTTTCACTTGTTCCCCTTACCTTCAGTGTATTATCATTTCTCTGTGCTAAAAATAAAACGCAAAACAAAGACCCTCTCAACATGAATTTCCCTCTATAGATTATGCTATCTTTCTTCTGCACAATTGGCCTTTAAAGAAAAAAAAAAGTCTCCCATATCATGTGCCTTTGTCTCGCCTTGATTCCTAATTGGGTTTCCCATCAGACTTCCATCCCTACTGCTTCACTAAATCTGCTCAATGAGGTCACAGAATATAATCTGAAGTGTCAGATGCAAAAACTCTTCTAAGTACAATCTTCCCTAGGTGTCCATGGGAGATGGACTCAAATACCCCCTGCAGATCCCAAAATCAACAGGTGCTCAAGTGCCTTATATAAAATGGCATCGTGTTGGCACACACTTTAAATCACTTCTAGTAACTTATAGTACCCCATACAACGTAAAGGACATTTAAATAGCTGTTATTCAGCATTGTTTGGGGAATAATGACAAGGAAAAAAAAAGTCTGTACATGTTCAATGCAGACAAAATTATTTTCCCACACATTTTTATCTGTGGTTGGGTAAATCAGCAGATGAAGAACCACAGATTGGGAAAGCTACCTGTATTTATTTTACCTGACGTCTATGAGTATCTGAATACTCTCTCTCCTTCCAATGGCTTCATAATAATGTTCTCAATGACTCTGGTCACTCTTTTTCAGGCTTTGTTATTAGAACTTTTTCTCTGATTTCAGGTTAAGAAGTTAACGATTTTAGTAATATATATTTCTGAATTATGTTCTCTTAATATTGTAATATGGAAAGTGAACTGGATGGCTTTCTTCTGAAATCATTCAGCCTGTTGACATGATGAAAAGACAATTCACCAAGCCAGGTGAATAGATTTGCTTTGCACAAAAGCTTATACTCCGGGAAATAAAGCCTCTATTCTTCAAATGTGTCCTTAGAGAAAGTTATGTAAAATCTTAATAGAGATATAATCAGACTATTACCACACAATCACACCATAAAGAATACCAGTCATGGATATAATCATAGAAAATTGCCAGGCAATTGCAACATTAAAATGCATCAATCATAAATACAATCACACGAATGACTACAATCACTAGTAAAATTTAAAGCAATTACAACTTTTTAAGGAATTATTATGTGGGGAAATTATTTAAATAGCAATTCCATGTTTCCAACTTTTAAATACATTTAACAGAATGTCTCTGATATATGAGCACCTCACCAATGGAAGGGCACTTTTATAATAATATCCAATTTCTATGTTCTGACCACTTAACTATCAATGCATTTGAATGTCAAATATCAATTTCAAAGAAAAGTCAGATCCCAAAATGTAACAAATAGTGTGCACACTAATATGAAAATTGTATCAGCATCCTATATAAAAATGGTTTGTGAATTCTACCAGGAGACAGCCTCAAAAATCTAAGCCAATTAAATATTATCATCAGCTTTTAAAAGGGACTACATGCCTATTACAGATATAGGAAAGAATGGTAACACTGTGCATGGAAAGCAAAAATGTGAATTAAGTGAAAAATTAAATGGCCAGAAGCTTACAAAGAAAACCACGCAAATCATCCTGTCTACCCACATTTGAGATGATGTTTCGCTTTCAATTTTTTTCTTGCTTTTTTTGCCTTTTATCTTCATTCCTTTTGACATAGGTCAATAACAAACTTGAATATGTTTAATTCAAACCTCCCTATATTTGAATAAAATGGAAATTCTGTTCTGTTGCAATTACTTAGTGCAAAATTGCCACAGGCACTTCTGAGCTAGTCGCTTGCACTTAGAGACCTTTGCCTTCCTTCCACTCCCAAACCCACTCGAGTGCTTTCACCATGCAACCATCCCAACATTCATTTATGCTTCCATTTTTCCTCATTCTGAATTCTTCATGAGTACTGTGCCTAAATGCCCTAACAATACTTACTTTTTAAAAACTGGAAAACATTAGGAAGATACAAATATCAGTATCAGCTTAGAGACAGTAGACTTCACAGAATGTGTAAGTGGGACAAAAGTTGTCAAAAATTCTGTTACTCACAAAGCCTGGAAAATAGCCCATTAGGTGCTTATTTTAATGTGCACATATATTATTTGTTAAAGTTGAATGTCTATAGAAAATTGAAAGAAATTCATCTTGATTCACCAAGAGATCTAGTATCTAAAGACCCTACTGATGAAGGAACATGCCCTAAAAATACCTTCCACCCAAGAAGAAAGGAGAGTTGTGGGTGAATATAGCAAAACAGAAATAGCTATAACAAAATTGCTGCATGTTACAAACTTAAGTCAACAGAAACAGAAGATCAACAGGAAGTGAAATAAATAACCAGAAAGTTGTGGAAGGTTGTCAAACATAGAGGAAATTTAAGTCACTATAATTTGCTGGGTTCAATGGTGCACACCTGTATTCCCAGCAGCTTGGGAGGCTGAGGTAGGAGGATCTCCAGTTCAAAAACAACCTCAGAAAAATTGAGGCACTAAGCAACTCAGTGAGACCCTGTCTCTGAATAAAATACAAAATAGGGCTGGGGATGTGGCTCAGTGGTCAAAGTGCCCCTGAGTCCAATCCCTGGTGCTACTACTGCTACTACTAATAATTATTATCATGGTACCAATCCAACTTTAAACAATAAGCTAAAAATGTGTTTTTTACTTTCTCATGTCTCCTGCTCCAACTGAAACCCTATTCCCAGAGCTCAAATTCAACCTATTGCTCTTATTGCTGATTGAGCTGCACTGGTTGCCAAGCAGCCTACTTGATTAACCTTGAGAAAGTACTACTAACAAAGTAAATAAGCATACAAGTAAGGTATAGCATGTAAGTAAATATGCAATTAGTTTTTAATGATCAGATTTTCACTAAACTCTTGTTTTAAATTCAACACTATGAAAAAAAATCCTCTAACTGTGATTCCATGTTTTTTATTTCAAAAGGAAATATATTAAAGACATAAACTGCTATTTTGAGATATTTTGTTTTGGAAAATTAAATATAAAACCTTACACACGGAAAGAAATGAGACATTAAAAAGACCTAAAGCTGGAAATTTGCAAACATAAAGAGATTGCAGGCTTTCAGATGAAAGAGGCAATTTTATTCTCCTTCACTTTTTCCTGAATACTGGTATTATCATTTATTTAACGACACTGAACATGCTTGTAAGTCTTTTTAATGTTAGTTTCCATGGGGAAATATAATAATGTGTCCAACCTTTAATGGAATTTTTTTTATATGCCAGGAACTTTACCAAATATTTTGCATATATTACTTCATTTAATCCTTAAAATTAAAGGTAAAATACCAAAATAAAATAAATATGAATACAGAATTTATAGAAATAGACATAAGAAACAAACATATAATCTTTAAACATACACAAAGATATGTAACTTCACTTATGATTTTAAAAAGGAATATGAATCATATTTATTCTAATTCTATGTATCATTTACTAGATTAAAAAGAATTTAAAGTTTGAAAAGATGCTTGCTCTGAAGACTGTGGGAAGCAGGCATTCTATTATACTATAGGTCTGAAGGAAAGTAGATCTGATTCTGTGGGAAGAATTTGGCAGTATCTAATATAAGTTAATGTTGTGTTTACACTTTGACCTGATGATTCCACTTTTGGAGTTTACACTTAACATGCTTAAAAAAGAAAACTTAAAAACATGATCCATATATATATATATATATATATATATATATATATATATATGAGATTGAACAAATGAAGAAAAAACTCCATTCATCATAAAATCAACTTCTCTGTAGCTTTCAAATATGAAGAAAATTTCTATGAACTTAAATGTAGTAATTTACAGAAAATATTGTTAAATGAAAAAAAACAAAATAAGTTCAAGAAACTTAATACCCTTTTGGGGGCAAGAAGAATGAGCATATGTATATTCATGTGTATATGTGTGTATATATACACATATATATTGAGATTATATATAAACTTAATTGTGAAAAATAAATATATAGGAAATAAAAACCTGAAGCCAATGAAATTGACTAGCTACATTCCTTAGAGAAATGCTGAGTCCAAGCCTAAGCCTGGGAAAGTTTTACTAGAAAGTCTCCCTGTGTCAGAGAGTAAGGTATTTATTTTTTAAATGGTGTTGACATGTTGAGAGGATCCAGGAGCCACCTTGAATGGACTCTAGCTGACCAAATTGGGCATTTTGAACAATAATATGAATAAGAACTTTTTTTAAAAAACAACTGAATGAACTGAATGCAATGTCAATATTGCTATTAACCAATAATGATAAAAGGATAAAGGAAAATCTTTTCTATAAGAAATATCAACTAACAAAGCTGAGAAAAAAATTAGGAACTTTAATTTTATTATTTTGCATTATCATAGATAATAACAAAATAATCAATAATTGCTAAAAATAGATGTGGATTAATGCTGAACAGAATATTCATATCTTCATTAAGACTCTAAGTAAATAAAGTAATATATTCTTTAAATAAACACATGAGTAAAATTTACTAGCTAATAATATTTTTTTAACTAAATTTATGCAATGGATAAATAATAGAGATAACACTTTGGCATAAGATTGAACCACACATCATCAATAATGGGCCAAATTGACATCTTCTTCTTTAAGGAAGACATGAAAATTGTTTTGCAGTTTTCCTGCTGAAAATGTTTAACCTCAGTCAAATCAGGAGGAAGAAAATTTAGAGTGCCCATATTGAAGTCTTTTGCCCAGCTGGAGACCACCTGAGTGGAAACAATGAATTCTGAGATATGTTCTTTTCTCCTTTAGCCGATTGTAATAGATTCAGCTGTGCTTTATTAACAACTAAGAAGTCTTTGTTATAAGAGACTTAAAAAATAATTACTTTAAATGTAATATTATTAATATGGTCTGAATTTTGAAAACCTATTAAGGGTTCCATCAGGACAGTCAGGAAATGTGATCATGGACTATATGTTAGATAACTATGTTTGTAAATGTTACATTTCCTGAGTGTGATTATTTTATTACAAATGTAGAAGAGTGTCCTTGTTTTTTGAAGGTACATGGTGAACTGTTTTAGAAAGAAAAATCAAGTGTGACAAGTGTCATCCCTTGGTGAATGTGCTATTCTTTTAACTTTAAATAGCTTTGAATTTTTCAGAATGAAAAGTAGAAAAAATAATTCAGAAAACTAGACAGTGATATGAACAGAAGTACTTTAACAGGTTAGATTTTTAAATTTTTCTTAAAAAATGAAAGTATTTCTACCATTTTGGTTCCTTCTTCTACTGTCCTTTGGTTTTAAATTTTGATTTCTACATTTATAGGTGAACATAAATGTATATATTACTTTTTTAAAAGTCATTTTAAAACTGGCACCTCAACTCAAAAGTCATTTTTAAGTAAGTCTTGGGAAAAGCCCTATAGTTATTTTTTAGTTCTTTTTTTCTAAAACTCATGTTAAAAAGATTGAGATTTTGTTACCTCACTAACAATTGAACCAAAATACTTCCAGCTTGGCATATGTTAAAATATTTATGAGAAATAGTCTTTGACCAAAATGTAAAAATATCACGTTTAAGCATCAGCAAATCTCTCTCGTTTGCTTGCCTTACATGACTCACTTAATGGATAAATTGCTCCTGCCCTCTGTTTCCTGCTGATTAGAAGTTGCTACTAGCAAGATGCACATAAGAAAAATCACAAATGTTTCACAGAACCCACAGAGCAGTGCTTTTTCAACTTTGCAGAACATTGCCAAAAATATCTATCTGAACCACAGGCACCTGGAATGGATATCAGAGCACATTGAAAAGTTTAAATTAAAGTCATTTCATTTTTTTACTTCATTATGAAAAGTTGCCCACTTCTAAGGTGGTCAGTTGAGGAGCCTAGCAACCCAGAGCATCTAGGAGAAAGAATATCCATTTAGACTTAGGGAACTTTGTGCTCTATTTCTTCTGACTACTTCAGAATTGAATGTTTTTTTTTTTTACCTATTATCTGAATATAAATAAACCCAAAGGATTAACAAATATATGCATTTAGTTTACCAAAATGTTGTGTAAATTTAGTTTTAATCTCCTATCTGTGTGATTCACTATATTTTCTCTGCCATGAAAATATCTTTTTCTAAGTTGTGTCAACTTTTTTAACAGTCTGGCCATGAATCTGATCTAAAAAGTTTCTCAAATGTCTACATTGCCCACCCAAGTAATTATACATTATATCAAGTATTCTTCTTTCTCTATGTTCTGAAATTACTGATCTAATTGTCTATTGAGCCCAACACTTCCTTGAGAAAAGGGGTTGTGTTAGAATTAAATTCTTAGCACAGCCTCAATAAATGTTGCCTGAATGAGTAAGTGAATGAATGCACAGGCAAATACCACTCTACATTCAACATCTTTGGGTGCCATAGGGACCCCTGCTGCTAATGCATCTGGTTAGCACCAAAGGGTATAACATGTATCAGAGAGTTTTTTTTTTTTTTTTTTTTTTTTTTTTTGTGGTCAGGATTCTCTTCACAAGGTTGAAACATTACTCTCCCTTGACTTTCATCATGTTCTCTAACTCTAACCTTAACCCTAGAATAATGCTTATTTATGTTACAAAAGTATGACAGATATCTTAATGAAGTAGCTATTTCTGATATTTTATTATAATTTTTACTCCTCTGTACTGTGGTACAAATATCTAGGAAGTGGAGAAAAATGAAAAGATAGTAGGACTGAAGGCTAACATTATTGATAGAAATCCAAAATTATCACTCTTCTTTAACCCCACTCTTTGGTTCTCACATTATTTTTCTTAATCTTAGGATAAGCATTTACTCAAAAGTCTTCTTGGATCTCATGAAAAGACTTTCAAAATTCTCGTACCAGAATGGTATTATTGGCTATTGCTGTTACCATCACAGTTAGCAAGATAAGATTTTCATTTATATGTCTCCTTTTATGATAAAAGAATCTTTGAAAAGCAAATTAGAATGATTTAATTAATAGATAAAATGATATTTTATAAAGCTTTAAATGACTTTCATCCATTCATTCAGCCAAGGAATACTGACCATAAACATTTTATCTATATTAAACCTTGGTAGATTTTTAGAAAAGACTCACACTTTGATCAACACAGTGACTCAGATGGTGGAGCCAGATACTCACCAACAAATAGTGCATTCTTCAGACACTAAGCAGAAGTCTCCTGAAGTGTGAAGTAACTAAGGTTCCCTGCCTTGGTTCTAAGAAATCAATAAGTTTCTTCTGTGACTACCTCTATTCTGTCAGTGTAGATGTTGCCTCTAGTCCAGAGAGTCAGAGTTAGGTGAAAACAATTTTGTTTTTTGTTTTTCCTGAAGTAGATTCAAATTTAGCAAAAATTCTTATGGTATCAGGGAAGTAACATGGCTATTTTTGTTCTTCAAACAGGATATACTTGTAATATATAATAATCATCTATTTCATCTTGTAATGTATAATAATCATGCAAATTAAACATAAATCCTTTCTCCAAATGAAATATTATCTACACAGCCCAGATTTCAGTTGGGCGCTCAGTCTGTTGATTCAGTACTTCCAACCCTTAAAATTCTGCAACCAGTGAAAGGCAGACTCTCTCTATTGGATTTGCATAATTATCTGTGATGACAGTTTTGTTTTTTTTTTAATTTGATGTTTGTATCCTCTTGGTGCCCCTTTCCAAAGAAATTGCCCTGTAACAATGTCAAAAATCTTATCTGCCCTCTTAACAATGTAAGTTATGAAGAACATTCTGAATCAATAAAGCCTACTTATTACATAGGAGAAAACCAAGGATAGCCATACATTGTAGAAAAACTTCCAATGAAGGAACAAGCTTCACTATTGGGTTGTCCCACCACAGGGAAGCTTTATAGACCCACCCTCCCCAACTCCACTTCTCTTCTTGTCCTCTCTTCTCCTTCCTTTTCACATTCTCACCCATCCTTAGCAGATCACTCTTGTGAACAAAAATATTTTGTTCTTTGTTCTATGACAAACATATCCTTCTCTTCATTGCTGAATGTGCTGTGTTTATCCGCTTTTTGTCACTGACCAAAATGACAAGAATAAATTTAGAGAAGGAAAATTTTATTTTGCTCACCATTTAAAAGGAGTCAGTCCGTGGTTAGCCAGTTTCATTGCTTTGGACCCAAGGCAAGGCAGAACATCATGGTGGAAGGACATGGTAGAGGAAAGCTCTGCAGCTAATGACAGTTAGGAAGCAGAAAGAGAGGAAGGATCTGGAGAGAAACCTTCCAGGGGACACCCTTACTGACTTACTTCTTCCAAATAGGTCCCACCTTCCAGTAGTCCATTCAGCCATCAATGGATTAACCCACTGATGAAGTCTGAGCCCTTACAATGCAATCTTCCCTAAAAACCTTACTTCTATACACATGAGACTTGAGGAGATATTTCAGATCAAAACCATGATAGTGGCTAAAAAAAAAAAAATATATATTATTTAGGCAATTGCCAGCTCTATTCTACCTAAAAAGTAGTCATAGTATAAAATATCAATTATCACAGAAAGAAAAAAATTTGTCAATAGAACAGACTCCAAAATTGGCTTTTCCAGTCACCTCTTTATCTAGAGCATGGTCTTTTCCTTAGTACACTACTTTCCTCAGGTAATCAGTAGAGAAATTATTTAGTATATTAAACCAGGTATTAGTTATAACTCAAAGCCTTTATGTTTCTTTGTGAGCATAAAGATTCAATATCCTAATTACCTAATTACCTAGACTACTGGTTAACACTGCCAAATCTCAGCATCAGCTTAAGTATTTTCTTCTCAGGGTTTTGTTTTTGTTTTTTTTTTTTTTTTATGCTTAAGACTAGCCTTTATGTTCTTGTTAATTCAGCCATGAATTTTATTCAGATGTTTGCACATTTTATATATATTGCAAGTTGTATTTCCTTTATTATTCTGTTTCCCTAGTAAGGCTTTCAGGTAATCTAGTTTATTATATTGCTAGAAATAGAAATCTCTTTGTTGTGGTTTGAATGTGCCCCCACTAAAATTCAAGTGTTTCCAAGGGAATAGTATTGAGGTACGGCCTTTAAGCAGTGATAAGGTCGAGAGGGTTCCTTCCTTATTAATGAGATTAAGGCCCATATGAAAGAGGCTTCACATAGCTGTTGGATCACTACCATTTCCACTCTCTGCAATGTGAGGATGCAGCAAGAAGAACCTCATCAGAACTAATGTTGGTAACCAGGTACTTCCTGGCTCCCAGAACTGTGAGCAATAATGTTCTGTTCTTATAAATAACCCATTCTGAAGTATTCTTTCATAGCAAAGCAAAATGGACTAAGATATATTTCAACATCCAAACCTTATATTTTATCAATATCATTAAATATCTTCTTTAAAAAAATCTATCTTGGTCATTATAAACAAACCAGGTTATTGTAGCTATCATTTGTGTCATATCCCTTCTAATAAGTATAATAAGTACCATGATGTTCAGGAAAAAAATAATGTTGAATCTCTACTTTTATACACAATCTTTTTTTAATTCCAAAATGCCAAAAACTTCTATCAATATCTTCTAAGGTATTTCAAAGTGAACAGGTAACAAGTTTTAAATGCCCACAGAATGGTATCCTAGCTCATGTTTCTCTCTCTCTCTCTCTCTCTCTCTCTCTCTCACACACACACACACACACACCAACCATAAAAAGACAGTCCAGTTATAAGCACATTTTTACCAATTATATCTATCAAACTACTCTACTGTGCTTCCAACACAATTATATACTCAAGGTGCAAAACACGTGTGAAATAAACAATGCAGTTGAGAACACGTAAGTGTACCTAAGCAAAGGAATCCAGCTACATGCATGATCAAAAAAAAAAATACCCCAAAGATTTCATTTTGTAATGTTCTTTGACGATTTACTATAAGCAAATTCTAACTTGTAAAATGGTGCATATGGGCCCAGTGATAGAAACACTGCCTTTCCTGTCTATCCACTTTTCTCTGATGATACAAAGATGAAGAGCACTTCAGGGAAAGGTCTTAATGTTCACAATCTCAGAGCAAGAGCAGAACTATTACCAGAAAAATCCATTTCATAATGAAACATACAACATGAAGGGATGAGTCTTGAATTTGCATTAAGCAAATTGGGATTCAAAAGATGCATTGGTTGCTGGGAGAGGTGATAAGTGGTTTTATAAAGGAAACAAAACCATGCTGACCCTACTAGGAAAATCATGAATTCAGATGATTGGGAAGGCACTATAGATAGAAACACCATGTGAAGAACTCTCTGAAACTAGAAATATGAATCTGCAATGCTCTTTTTGCTTTGGTCCTGATAGTAGTGATAAATTTCAAACTCCCCAGAATGCCTGCTTTGCTGACAGTAACAAATGTTCCCAGGCATCCTGGAAGGCAATGAGGTCATTCTACGTGAATGTGTAAGATACATAGATGAGTTCCATAACTTCAAAAGCCTTCTATTTACGTCAGAGATAAATATATATATATCACAACTATGAAGAATTACAAGTTATTTATCAACCTATTCAATGTTCAAAAGAATCCCATTATGATAAAAGTATAAGGATATCAAAGATAAATTTGGGCCAGGAGCAATGGTACACACCTGGAATCCCAGCAGCTCTGGAAGCTGAGACAGGAGGATCAAAGAGTTCAAAGCCAGCCTCAGCAAAAAACAAGTAAGCAACTCAGTGAGACCCTGTCGCTAAATAAAATACAAATTAGGGCTGGGGATGTGGCTCAGTGGTCGAGTGCCCCTGAGTTCAATCCCTGGTACCAAATAAATAAATAAACAAACAAACGAATAAATCTGAGGGAGACAAAATAGACTAAATACTTAATATAATATAAAAATGATAACTATATTTATGAACAACAGATGAATAAGGGATCTAACAACACAAAACAGGAAGAAAAAAGGAAGCTAAATAATGGGTTGAGATCACAGAGACAACTCATGAGCACTGAAGGACAGAATTATAATAGATTTAAAAGGGAAGCACTTATTCATTTTATTATAAAGCATTTTTGCTATCACAAAAACATCAAAATACATTGAGGACAAGTGAGGTGGAATGAGGGATGTTAAGTAAAATAAAGGTATACATAGAAATCAAACTGAAGAAAGTTGTAAGCCAGATTTTTTAATAAGAATGTATTTAGTAGAAATACATTTAACATAGAAAAAAATCTTTCTCTAAATCGCTGAAATAGAATTGAATTCAACTAATTAAAATGTTGCACCAAAAATATTAAAATTGAATCTGCCATAATAAATAATGGATCTGATGGATAATGTAGATCAAGAGAAGAAAAAGTAAGATCAAAATGGACTAGTATAAATCAATGAATTTCTCTTGGAGAGGGTGAGGTTAGAAATAGATTTGGTAGAGTTCCACATCATGAGTTGATAGATAAAGGTAGGCGGAATACTGTAATCATATGAAAAGCAAAATCCCAAACTAGAACATTGTTTAAAGAGAAGAACACTCAAGTAATAGTTGCCAAAATTTTCACTTGACTAAGTTAAAAAGGAAATGTTGGAGAGTGTAGTGGAGGAGGAGGTAAAGTCATCGGGTCCATTAATGCTAACCTATAAGTGACAAATTGTATGAAGAGCAGGGAGAATTAAAAAGATGTCAAAACTTCAAACAGAAGGGTAAAACTGTATGAAGAAAATTAGGAGAAGAAGAATTTGTCATAAAACTATGATACTAATTTTAATTACCTAATAAGAAATATGGATTGCAGGGACATGGGTTGCATAGAGAAATAAGTGTTTACCATTATGGGTTGAGTCAAATATTCATTTTACATTATTTTCAAAACAGTATGCATCAAAACTAAGTCAACTTAATGGGAAAAAAAACCACAAAGAATTGCATGCCATCAAGTTAACTAGAAAAAAATGTTAATGTAAAACTTTCTCTTTTAACTTTTCTGTGACCTTGACTTTCATTTTGTTGGCCTGAGGCATCCTCAATCTGTAAAGAGAACAGGATTTCTTCCAGGAGAAAGAAAAAGAATATATTAAATTTCAATTTCTTAGAGGCAGAAATATTTTACAAGATTCTGATAGTTTTACTGGCCAGCCTATTGTGTTAAGATCCCTCCACCTCCAATATCCTTGTGGCCTCCTTGTCTTCTCTAGCATATGAAAGCTCAAGGCCGGAGTTTTCAGCTCTTGGTGTCAGGAGATCTTCTTTAGAATTGGCACTTCTTATTTCTATCACCTAGAATGCACAGGACTTATTTGTTATTTCATAGGAATATGGAGAATACAAAGAAACTAAAAGACAATCCTCTGTGGTTCCTAGAATGCAGTATGTGTGCCCCTAATTACCTTCCTCATGCTTTGGCCCTAAGAGTCACTATCCACCAGGCAGACAGTGGACATGGCCATTCTATGAAAGGACACTATAGGACAATACATGGATCCCAGGATTGAATGTTCTCTCTGATATCACAAATCCTGTAAGTCACCCCTCTTGACCTGAATGCTATCTTAGAAAACACAGGGGAAACAAACAGAAGACTTGATCATTGCATGAAAGGACTAATAAGAACATTGCACTCTAAAAAGTTTAAGTGGATTAGAATACTTAGTTTTGTTTCCTACCATCAAGAAATCCAAATTATCTTAAACACAAAATAAATAAAACCTATTTTCCTTAGCGTGTTTGAATATAGTGTAAACTAACTTTAATGACTTGGTTTCAATTATAATTAAAACTAAGAAAGATTATCACGTCCAAGATGTATGATTGAAAAATACATCTGAGAATTTCTCAAATTAATAACTTTCTAAAGATCATCTTAATGCAAGACACTTGGTTATATAACAATATTAATGACTATCTTATCATGATTATATTTACACAGTTCTCTTATCCTAAGATCTTCAAAGTATTTATATAATAGAAAAAAAGAATATACTGACATCTAATTAGGCAGGAAAATAATTTATTTTAATGATCAGCTGGTAGTTCAAAATACGGAAAAAATTCTTCTCATTTGCTAGGTAATATTTAATATTTTTATCAAGACTTATTTTGCTTTTTTATTCTTTAACATTTTTTATAACTAATTTGCAACTGAGAGGATTCAATTAAGTATAAAATATTTAATTTGAATAGCATTTCATAGATGCCTATTAAGGAACACAAATGCAACTAATTTTTTTTCCATGTTGATGATTTCTATTGTTTTCTTTCCAAGTAAGTTTGAAAAAAGAAATTAAGTTAATTTACAAACTTCAGTGTACAGTCTTTGTCAAGATGATTTTCATTGCTAGAAAGTATTAGCTGGGTTTTACCTAGTCTTTTCTCTCAACTAGCTATTTGAAGTTTAATTATTTGAAGAGATAGTATATGTCTGCACAGGGAAATTGTTTACAAACCACACACAGAGTCTTCTTTAAAGTGCTTTGTATGTGTGTACTTGAACTATTTCAAGACTTCAGTGAATACACCAATGTATTTTTTTTTCTATGAAAAAGAAATTGCTGAGCTTTTGTTCTAGTCCCAGCCCAGTCACTATACTGGGTACACGTACAGAGAAAAGTTCAGTCTGTGCCAACTGAGGCGCAAGGCCCATTGAGGGCCTTGATGAACATAACCAACCGACTTGTGCTATGAGGCACGTGCAAGTGTAATGCTGGCTTTATGGTGTACCAGATTCATTGCCCAATAAGTACAGCCTCATTTCAGTTTTTCCCTGAATTCCTGGCTACCAAGCGTCAACACAGCTTTTCAACCTTTCCCTAGGGATGAAAAATGGCTTAGAAAGAGAAATAATCCCCAATTTAAGCAGAGTGAAACAATCTGGTCCATGAATACAAAATATTATCAACATTCAGAAAGGGCAGAAGGCCTCACTATTTTGGAGCTTTTATTTATGAAGTTGCACCACAGCTATTCAGCTTCAGAGACAAGGTGAGATTTCTGATCTGATTTTCCCCTAATGCAACTGTGACATGCCACTTTGGGTCTTGGGATTTCTCTGCCACACTCAAAGCTGAACATGGGGGAAAACTTTCATATTCACCTTTAATCCTTACTTGCAGGTTTAGCACTAGCTCCTCTCATTTAAAAATGTTTTATGAATAAATTATCTTATATTTTCAGCTCTCTTCATTCTTTGGAGGTCACAGTCAAGATAAGGATTTGTTCTGTTTCCCCATAAAAGTCATCAACACATATTCAGTCTTCTTTTTAATTATTTGTGTCTATCATAACTTGTAATAAGTAAGATGATCGGATGAGCATGCTGACCCGATATAACAATCATCTTCTTTGTAGTTTCACATTGGGAACAAAATAACTTAAGAAACTAGGCTGTAACAAAATAGCCTTCTAGAAACTTACAAGATAGAAAATACTGATTTGTCAGAAGCTCTTCAAGACTTTTATTTAAACTTTAAAAATAAATAGCTTCCTGCAATGATAAAGACCTAAAATAGTATTTGTATATATAAAGATAAAAGCCAATATCAAAAAAAAATAACATCACTTAGGTCCATAATATTTTATTTAATGTGAATTATGTTGTAAGTTGTTTGAAGGTAAATGTAATATGAGCTTTTAAAAATATTTACCTTTCAGGTTTACAATTAAAAGGAAACTGTGTGGCACCTCCCTTCAAGTCAGAAGAATATCTAGAGGCTTTCTTAACATTTTTCAAGAGGAAGAGAGAAGGGGAGAAATTACTAAATAGGGGGAAAAAAGAATCACACTTTCCAGTAGGTTAACTTATTAACTTAATAAGCTTATCACTGGTAATAGTCTTAATACATAAACTTAAATATATTTCTTTTTTCATATTTAATTACTAATATTAAATTATGATATAATTTACTAACTTATTAATGTTTAATCATTGACAAATGTTATCATCTTTATCTACATTTCACACTTCAGTTTTAAATTACACATATCTTACACTTTAGGCATCTTGTTAAGGAATTCAATTCCTGGGCCAGTATGTCAGCATGTTGGGCCTATATTTCCTTCTAGCAGTTGCAAAGTTTCTGGCATAATTCCTAGATCTTTGACCCACTTTGAGTCAACTTTTGTGCACGGTGAGAGACAAGGGTCTAGTTTCATTCTTCTACATATGAATATTCAGTTTTCCCAGCATCATTGGTTTAAAACACTATATATTTCCTTCAACATGTGTTTTTGGCACCTTTTCTAGTATCAGAATCTGTATTGAAGTGGGTTTGTCTTTGTGTCTTCTATTTTGTTCCATTGTTTTTCATGTACATAAAGGTGCCAGTACCATGCTGTTTTTTGTTACTATAACTCTAGTATAATTGAGGTCTGGTATTGTACTACCTCCAGCAAATCTCATTTTACTCAGGATTGTTTTGGCTATTCTGGGTCTTCCAAATAAATTGTAGAATTGCTATTTCTATTTCTGTAAAGAATGTTATAGGTGTTTTGATGGTTAATGCATTGAATCTATATAAACTTTTTGGCATACAGCCATTTTTACAATATTAATTCTGCCTATCCAAGAAAATGGGAAGGTTGTTCCATCTTCTAAGGTCTTCTTCAACTTCTTTCTTCAGCAGTCTATGATTTTCATTGTAAAGATTCTTCACCTCCTTCATTAAATTTATTCACAGTATTTTTTTAGATAATTGTGAATGGGATAGATTTCCTAATTACTTTTTCAGATTTATTATTGAAGTATAAGAAATGAATAATTTACATATGTTAATTTTGTATCCTGCTACATGATTAAATTTGCTTATCAGCTCTAGAAGTCTTCTGGTAGAATTTTTTATAAATATAAGATCATATCATCAGCACACAGGTAATTTGACTTTTCTTTTCCTATTTATACCTGTTTCATTTCCTTTACATGGTCTGGTTGGTCTGACTAGTTTCAAGGACTATATTGAATAGAAGTGGTGAGAGTGGGCATCCTTGTCTCATTACTGTTTTTAAAGGAAATGCTTTTTTTTTTGTCTGTTCAGTAAGTTGTTGGCCTAAAAATTAATAAGAGAGACAGCATCAAATTAAACAACTTCTACCAAGCAAAGGAAATTAAGAACATGAAGACAGAGTCTACAGAATGGGAGATCTTTGCCACCTGCTCCTCAGAGTATTAATGCCCAGAATATATAAAGAACTCAAAAAACTTAACACCAAATGACAAAAAACCCAATTAATAAGTGGGTAAAATAATTAAGCAGATACTTCTCAAAAGAAGAAATACAAATGGAAAACAAATATAAGAAAAACATTTAAAATCTCTAGGAGTCATAGAAATGCAAACCAAAACCACATTGAGATATCATCTCACTCCAATCAAAATGGCAATTATTAAGAATACAAATAATAATAAGTGTTAATGAAGATATGGGGGAAAAGATAACACTCATACATTGTTGGTGGAACTGCAAATTAGTGTAACCTCTTTGGAAAGCAATATGGAGATTCCTCAAAAAATTAGGAATGTAGCCACAATATGCATCAGCTATCACACTCCTTGGTATATTTCTAAAAGATCTAAAATCAGCATACTGCAGTCATAGAACTACATAAAAGTTTATAGCAGCACAATATAGAATAGCTAAGCTATGGAACCAACCAAGGTGTTCTTCAGCAAATGAATGGGTAAAGAAAATGTGGTATGTATAAACAATGGAGTTTTACTCAGACAGAAAGAACATTTTCTGGTAAATACATGGAATTAGAGACTCATGCTAAGTGAAATAAGCCAGACCCAGAAAGTCAAAAGGTGAATGTTTTATCTGGGGAAGCTAATCCAAAATGAGGAGGAAAAGAGAAAAATAAAAGAGTGGGGGATTCCAATGAAATAGAACAAAAATAGTGGAGTAGAGGAAGGGACTAGGGAAAGAAGAGAGGACTGAAATAAGAGAAAAATGGTGAAATGAATCTGACCTGAATTTCTTATATACGTATCTGAATATAACACAATAAGTCTCACCATTATGTATATCCACAAGGCACTAATTAAAAAAAATACAAGTAAACAGCAGAAAGATCAATCAAGTAGAGGGAAAGGAATGGGTTGGGAGAAACAATGAGGGCTGAATTATAGCAAATTATATTCCATGCTTTTATAATCATATCAAAATGAATCCTAGTGTTATTATGTATTACTATGAAGAACCAACAGAAAATTATACATACCTTCAAAATTATGTCACGTTTCAGATTTGAACACAGCAATATTTGTAAGAAAATTATAAATAAGATAGGTAAGATTAAAAGAAATGAAAATTAGGTGACCTAGTTATATCAAATAAGTAAAACTTATATTAATAGTTTGTTGTATTTTATGATACATGTGATAAATGTATATTAGAACTAAGAATATGTAAAATAAATAATAAAATGTGTTGTGTTATGATATTTAGAAAAATATATTGAATCTCCTACTTGAGTTGAGAGTATTGATTTTGATATGGGTTCATTATTTTCAAATTTATTCACCCAATGCTTCTGCAAACATCATAACTAGTCTTTATATTTCTAATCATAGTAACAGGTTTTTTCACTAGTGCATTAAAAATCACTTGAAAACAGAAACATTGTGTACCTTGTTCAGTGTTCAGTGCCAGTTCTTAGAGTAAAGACCATGCTTGAATATAATAGATGCTCAACAAACAAAAAAAAGACTACTCAGGACTATTAGTTTTTGTGCAAAGGAATGCAAAATGACTTCTCTGGATACAGTAATACTCATAAACTAAAGATCAAGTGTTATATTCATCTGACCTAAAGGATTTTAAACCTTAAATAAGAATATTGAAATAAGAATTTTGAAATAAGATTACCATGAATTTCATCATCATGAAATAATAATTACTATGGGAATCATTTATAGAGTTTTCTATGTATTTCATCCATTTTAATTATTTTTAAAAACTTATTTTAACCTTGAAAAAAATGGATGATGTTTCTTTTATGTAAGGAAAAATTGTAAATATGAGAGGTAAGTAAATTTATCCAAGGTCACTGGTAGGTAAACAGAAGGCAAGTAATAATATCCTGATATATTTCAAAAGTTTTGTTCTTTCTTTTCTATCGTTTATTTCTCAATTTTGCTTCATATGTTGTCAACAATATTTACATAATTGTACAGTAAATATTGATGGAAGAATATGTAATTAAAACATTGTTGAAGAGGTTTTTTTTACTTTATTTTCAATATAAAAATGTCTGCGTATATAAAAACATAAATAACATCAAGCTTCAGCACTAACCATTATTTTTGTATTCTGATTTCACTTATACTACCCATTTTTCTTTTTTGTCTGCTGGTATTTTTTAAAACAAACTCTACATGCCATATCATTATTTCCTAAATATTTTAGTAAATATTTAAAAATAAGCTAAGACCCTTTTTTATAAAACTGCAGTGGTGTTTTTATAACAAAGGAAATTCAAAATAATCCATCATTAAAATTTAATGCTGACCCATTTTCAAATTCCTCTTCTTAAAAATATAGGTCACTAGACAGTTGCATTACTTGAGTCAGGATCTAAACAAAATCTGCTCAATGTATATAACTCAATATAATAGTTCTCAAGTCTGTATTACTGTTATTATTATTAATATTATTATTATTTTAGTGGTACTAAGTATTAAACCCAGGGACTCTTTAATGTAGAGTTATATCCTTACTTGTTTTTACTTTTTGAGACAAGATCTTGCTAAATTGCTGAGGGTCTCTAGATGCTAAGTCTGGCCCCAAAATTGTGATACTCCTGCCTCAGCCTCCCAAATCACCAAGATTACAAGTATGTGTCTCTGTGCCTGGCTCTGAAGTCCTTTTAATTGAAACAAACATCTGCTTTTTTTTTTCTTTTTAATACTTTGTCAAGCAATAGCCTTTTAAAAGACTGAACCAGATGTATTGGCAAATGTCCTATATTTTGAATTATTTTTTACCTCATATATTGTATTGATGAGAAGTTAGATATGAAAGACTTATACAGATCCAAGTTGCATTTGTTTATGGAAGAGAGAGAGAATACCTCATGGCTGGTGCAGTGTAATTCATATCACATGGCGCCACACTAGTCTACTGGCACATAAAATCTGTTTCTCGGGGATGATAAGATTGGATGGTGGGCTGATCAGAATGTGAAATAGAAAAATGAAACAAAAAAATTGTGTCCAGTATTTGTTTAAAAGTTACCATTTACTAATTGAAATTGGTTATTAAAGAGAAATGTGAATTATATTTTAGAGCACTCAAATAGCCTAATGGATGAGGAAGAAATACTCTACAAAACCACTAAGAAAGATTGACTAGTGACAAATACCAGAATAGTAGCAGGGAATCTTTTTTAAGCATGAATTACATCATCAATGTTTTTACAAATTTAAAATTTAAATAAATTTAAAATTTAAATTTAAAATTAAAATTAATGGCTTGATTCTTAAGCCATTAAGCTTAAGAATTACCATACTGTCTCCCACATTGTATAGCCATTTCTAAAAATTAACTTGAAATTCAGAAAAACACAAAGATGTTCAATATAAAACATGCAATTCTACGATATTTATTTCACTTCTAAAGTTGCATGCTAGATGAATATTTTTACATATTCAGCTTCATATACATATGTATCCATATTTGAATAATCATGAATGTCAGCTTATAAAGCATATAAATTGGTTCTCATTTACTTTTTATAATTATAGCAACAAATATCCTTGTCTTAAAGCAACATACCTAAAAAGAGTAACACGTTTACATACAAAAGATGCTAGAATTTGATATTTATTTTATGACAATTACTCCTTGATTGCAATCTTCCATTTCCTGTCAGAAATCAGATATAATATGATGTTTTCCACCCAAAACACAAATGTTATTTGTTGTGTGTGATTCCATTACTGTATCCAATAAGATATCTAAAATTATACAACTATGATATCCATTGGTAAGAGATTTAACTCAAATAAAAACAATTGTTAATAAATATATATATAGCCTAAATATCTGTGACAAAATATTCAGGTCTCTCAATCCAATTCAATTTTATATAAAATACTCTTTCTAGGAATATATACCAACAATTTTTGCCCTGCACAATCTCATAAAGAGCAGACCTATTATCAATGTCCCTGTACAAAATGCAGCAGCTATAGATTATATCTAAGTGTCACCAAAAAGAGTAACATCTAGACTTTAATAGAGTTTATTTAGATATATAAGAAATGATTGAAGTCTGCAATTTCATAGTTTATTAGCTTTCTCTGTATGCAGAAATATCATGATCTCCCTAACGCAAATGGTTTCTAACTCATCATGGATCTCTAGGGATTGGCACAAAAGACAGATGCAATACAGATTTATTTAATAAATGCATTTTTAAGTTAGAAGAGTTTCTGACTTGTCTGCAAAGGTTGAAATTAAATATTTAACTATGCTTGCCTTTAGAAGACAACTACTTAAGCCAATGTTCATTTGATTTAGTCATTTTACAAGGCCAGCCTAGCCAGCAAAGAAGAGCTTTAAATCTGACATGGTTAAGTTGTCTGTTCTTACAAGACAGTTTTCAAAAAAAATTAAATATGGTAGGCCTATATCTGGAAGAGATGTTCCCACACTGAAAGTTTTATGTAGATCAGATGTTCAAACATATCCTTCCTTTACTTTGCCAACATTGAATAAAATATGTTGCTATTCTTTTTAAAAAGTTGTGTGTTCTTTTACTATTTATTGTTGCTCTATTAAATAAGGATTATTATTCAGTGGCATAGATACAATGGCATTATCTCCCCTGGCATTCTTTTTTTCTTAAATTTATTTATTTAATCTAATTTGTTATACATGACAGCAAAGTGCATTTCAGTTCACAGTACACACAGAGAGCACAATTTTGCATGTTTCTGGTTGTACACAAAGTAGAGTTACATAATTGGTGTCTTCAAACATGTACTTAGGGTAATGATGTCCATCTCATCCCACCATATTTATTACCCCCATCCCCCTTTCCTTCCTCTCCTTTCCCTTTCCCCTATCTAGAGTTCATCCAATTCTCCCATGCCCCGCCCCAACCACATTATAAATCAGCATCCTTAAATGAGAGAAAACATTGGATATTTGGTATTTTGGGACTGGCTAAGTTCACTTAGCATAATATTCTCTAACTCCATCCATTTACCTGCAAATGCCATGATTTTCTTTTAATGCTGAATAATATTCCACTGTGTATATATACCACATTTATTTTATCCATTCATCTACTGAAGGACATTTAGGTTGATTCCACAACTTAGCTATTGTAAATTGTGCTGTTATAAACATTGATGTGGCTGTGTCCCTGTAGTATGCTGTTTTTTTAAGTCCTTTGGGTATAGACCAAGGAGAGGGATAGCTGGGTCAAATGGGGGTTCCATTCCTAGTTTTCCAAAGATTCTCCATACTGCTTTCCATATTGGCTGCACCAATTTGCAGTCCCACCAGCAAGGTATGAGTGTGCCTTTTCCCCCACATCCTCTCCAATACTTATTATGTTTGTATTCTTAATAGCTACCATTCTGACTGGAGTGAGATGAAATATTAGTAGTTTTGATTTGCATTTCTCTAATTGCTAGAGATATTGAATATTTTTTCATATACTTGTTGATTGATTGTATTCAAAAAAATTCTACCAGAAAATTTCTAGAATAAATGAATTCAACAAAGTAGCACTATATAAAATCAACAACCATAAATCAAAGGTATTTCTTTAGTAACAAATCCTCTGAAAGATAAAATAGGAAAACTACCCCATTTGCAATAGCTTCAAAAAAAAATACTTGGGAATCAACTTAACAAAAGAGGTGAAAGACCTCTACAATGAAAACCACAGAACACTAAAGAAAGAAACTAAAGAAGAATATAGAAGGTGAAAAGATCCCCTTGTTCTTAGATAGGCAGAATTAATATTGTCAAAATAACTGTACTACCAAAAGCACTATACAGATTTAATGCAATTCTAATCAAAATCCCAATGACAATTCTCATAGAAACAGAAAAGGCAGTCATGAAATTCATCTATAAAAATAAGAGACCCAGAATAGCGAAAGCAATCCTTAGCAAGGAGAGTGAAGCAGGTGGCATCCCTATACCAGACCTTTAACAATGCTACAGAGCAATAGAGGCTAAAACGGCATGTTATTGGCATCAAAATAAACATATATTGGAGAAAAGACAGTTTTCAACAAACGGTGCTGGGAGAACTGGAAATCCATATGCAGCAAAATGAAATTAAGCCTTTATCCCTCACCATGCACAAAAACTCAACTGAAAGTGAATCAAGGACCTAGGAATTAAACCAGAGTCCCTGCACCTAATAAAAGAAAAAGTAGGTCCAAATCTTCATTATGTTGGATTAGGCCCCGACTTCCTTAACAAAACTCCTGTAGTGCAAGAAATAAAATTAAGAATCAATAAATAGGTTTGATTCAAACTGAAAGCTTCTTCTCAGCAAATGGAATAATCAGTGAGGTGAATAGAGAGCCTACATCTTGGGAGCAAATTTTTACCACACACGTCAGATAGAGCACTAATCTCTAATATATATAAAGAACTCAAAAAACTTAACACCAAAAAAAAAAAAAAAAATAACCCAATCAATAAATGGGCCAAGGAACTAAACAGACACTTCTTAGAATATGATATACAATCAATCCCCTGGCATCCGTATATAAGAAATTATTATGATTTTCTCATTTGATGTATACCTATTCTTAATCATGATCATTTTAGAATTATAATTTCTTAATTATGGAAATTCATTTACATGTTATTAATAGTGAAAAAATAATCTAACTAGAGAGAAAAATGCAAGTATCAAAAATAATTACAGGCTAGGTGTAGTAGCTCATGTCTATAATCCCAGCAGCTTGGGAAGCTGAGGCAGGAAGATTACAAGTTCAAAGCCAGCCTCAGCAATAGCCAGGTACTAAGCAACTCAGTGAGACCCTGTCTCTAAATAAAATTCAAAATAGGGTTGGAGATGTGTCTCCGTGGTCTAGTGCCCCCGAGTTCAATTCCCAGTACCCAAAATAATAATAATAATTAGAAAATCCAGACAACAAATTATAATAATGCATGCAATTTTTCTTTCATCTATTTTCCTCTGATAAACTTCATTCTAATAGAATAATTATATATTATTTAGCTTAAAGAAGATTTAGGAAGATGTCCAGGAAATGTATTAAAAGATTCTGGAGTTGGTTTGTGTAATTTGAATTTGGTGTGCTTTTGAATCACAATAAGGTAAGTATCAAATAAGCAACTAAATATATTATAAAATGTAGCTGATGAAAAATCATCAGAAATGAAGTTTCATCTCTCAAATACCCTGACGTGCAATCTAGACTCTAACAACACTGTCCTTTAACATATCTCATTAGTATTTTATTATAGGTTTGTGTTTTGTCTTGGTATTCTTCCTTCTGGAATGTCCATTCTCCATCTTCTTCACTTGGATACCAGCTTCACATCTTTAAGGCTTGGCTGAGATGACATCCTTACAATGCTGTTTAATAAGCAGGCTAGTCAAGGGATAAATATTTGTATTTTAATTCTTTCTAGTTCCTCATTTATGTTGAGGTTAAATGTGTCCATGTAACTAAATAATAGTCAATAAACTATGTCCTATTTCAAAGCCTGGCCCATGGTAGAACCCTTCACTCCCTCTGGCTTCCAGCTGCCTGTCTGATGCACTGGATGATCCAGCGTTGGACCCTGAGGACCCAGGAGATGCCAGAGCCATACTATGAGTGCATTTGACAGAGGGTCCACAAAATATAATAAACTGAAATGCATGAGCAAGAAAACATTCTGCAATGTTAAACTACTGGTATTTTAGAACCCTTGCAGCAATTGTAAATATCTTACTAATATTTTCCGTAACTATGTTAAGTGTCCCTCTGTTTACAAAGCCCCCTGGCATATTTATATCATTATTCTTTCCATTAAGGATTCATATTGGTCTCTGTGCCTGTATCTCATAAACTACATATACTTTCCATGAGGGAAAAATACATGTCTCTGTGCTCTCTTTATTCCTGTATCCTAAGAATAGTCTTAGAATCATGAGTCAGTATTTGATGAACAATTTTAGAATGATAAAATGAATGGATGATTCATTTCACTCATCCAAACTTTTCATGTTGTTTCCCCAACACAAAATTGATATTGATGACATAACAAAACTAATGCATTTGTATTATGAGATCTTTAATCCCTTAATCATTTATTAAGTGTGTATTTGTATTTGTCTTTTATCACTCATCTCCCAAATTCTATGATCCTCTAGAGTTTTTGGAAAAAAAATTGAGTTCTTTTCCAATATATAGTTACTAAATAAACTTTAATATGTTACAATTTACCTTGAGGGCTATAACATTTCTTTGTGAAATATTTTCATTTCCATGCTGCCATTTTATTCTTTCCACAATAATATGTGTCCTTTCTATTCCAGCAAAAATAATAAGCCTTTAATTCATTCTCCTAAATTTATCCACTGCTTTCATATTTCTAAAACTAATTCATATTTAAAAAATGAACAACAAATACTTTGGCCCTAAGTATTGAAAACAAAAAGTACATTTTATTTTTCCTTATCCCTCTTTGTCTTGAAGTTTTCTAAAAGCAGTTTGGCATCTTAAAGTGCCATGAAATAATTAGAGAGATCACAGAAGGCTACCTCTCTCCTTGGCTAGGAAACAAAATATGTCAGTTCACCATATGCTACCCCTACACTTCAATGCAACCTTCTGAAAACTCATAAATTTCCAACTTCAGTGTTTCTAAGCAACCGCTCTAATATTTTCAGCTACAACTTGGACCAGGGCCCCAGTGAAAGCATACAAAGAAGCAGACTTCATGAAAGATCCCTAGAAAATGCAATGATGAGCTCAGAAGAAAAGGAAGGGAAAACACATCTCCTCCAAGGATATCTGTCAGGTGGATCTGGTCTTCACAATCAATGACACAATATTGCAATGAGTCTTGTAACAGAAAATGTTCTGAATGTCAATCATTTAAAAAATAAGGCTTATTGCCAAAAGGTTCTCATATCTTTTTGAGATATTGTTATTTTCATAAACTTTAAGATTGTAAATGACTTAAATGTTTGGCTATAAAAGAAAAACTTGGCCCCTAGATCTGACTAGTATTTTTTATGGATGCAATGTTAACAAACATTTAACGTTTGTTTTCTCACTTTCATATTTATTAATACAAGACAGTATGGTGTAAAGGTGTTGGATTCCATGAATCAGAAAATTACAATACAATAAGAGAGAAGATATGCAATTTCAACCTTCAATGTTACCATCAAGATCTATATAACATATAGTCATGGATTCTTCTTAAGTATTATCAGTAACAAGTAAAATTTTTCACAATTAGAAACACTGAGGACTACTAGGAATCAAGAACATGAGAATTAGAATCATCTAGCTCTGAATTCTAATCCACCATCTATCAGCTTTACATTCTAGTAACATGTTTAAATGCCCAACTCTAAAATGAAGACTGTAATACCTACTTGGATCCTTGTAATACAAAAATGAAAATATACATGAAGTTCTAAGCAATGATCAATTAATTGCTATCATAATTAAGGTACTTTTAGCTTATACAATGCCTCTTAATTTTCTAATTGTTCTCTGGAGAAAATGGTATGAAAATACCCCCTTCCTCTGGGAAATGAACAACTCTGCCATCCTGAAAATACTGATGTGAAATTCTTCAAACAGCAGAATTATATTAACACTTATTTTCCCACACCCCTCGGACAGAGGATCACTTTCTATTTCTACTTATTATACTCTAATATAGCAGAGGTTTGGGCCTCTACTTCTTTTTTCTACCAGAGACTCTCAGACCACAGTTGTAATCAAACCTCTCATGCGGACGAATAATGACCAGAACTGTCACAGATGAAGCAGAAGTCTATGCTAAAGGCACTGCCTCCTCCTTATCCTCTGCCAAAATCCTGCTCCACTCTAGACTGAGAGCAACACAGCAATGTCATGGGCCCTGAGTGCTTTGCCGTTGGCTCCTATTTTCATGCTTGCAATTGTTTTATCAGAAGTGTTCTGCAATGAATGTTGACTTTTCTATTTATTATCACCCTGAAGCCAAGACTATCCATTCAGAAATAACAATACTTTTCTGGGCTCTAATACAGTCTATATTCTGTTTTCAGCTTTTCTCTGAGATTTTTATGACTCGACGAGTGTATTGTGGTAGTGACTAACACCTAAGACTTGTATAACATTTTTGACTTTTCAGCATCATTTGCGTAAGTTTCATTTGATCCTCAGAAGCATCCTGCAAATTAGACTGGACAGGTACTACCATGCCACCAGAGAAAGTGATCGGGACTTAAATTATTTTCCCAAGGCTCTAAAGTGTGTAAGTCTAACTTGGAACTCCTCTACCGGTTTAGTGTCCTTTCTAAAATATTTTCCTAAATCTTCTCAATAACACAATATCTGATCAATAATGGACAAAGATATTTCATGACCTACGTATAGTACATGGTGCATTAACTTTTGTTCTGTACGGTGTTTCTAGTGGTTTGAATTTTGTAATTTCAGATTGGGTGCAAAGATAGTTATCAGATAGATGAGTTATAGCAGGCAAATGCTGAACTCATTTGTCTCATAAAACTATATACTGTTGAAAAACAATTATGATGAATAACATAATCTTTTTAAAATTTTTCTCTTTTTAAAAAATTTTTTCAGTTGGAGATAGACACATTTATTTATATTTTTAATGTGGTGCTGAGGATGGAAGCCAGTGCCTCACACATGCTAGGCAAGCACTTTACCAGTAAGGTAAAACAGTAGCCCCAAACATACTCTTATAAATATACATTTTAATAGTTTTGATAAACCTCTCAACCATTATGGTGTCATCAGAAAAATAACAACAATATTATGAAGGAGGCAGAACTAATATTACTGCCTATGTTAAGAGAATAACTGAATGAGTAAACTCATACTGTTTTTGCTGAGAACACTGACCTGTTATGTGCTTGATCTTTTTTTTCTCACAGTTAGTTCTTCTAACACGATATTTTAGAAGATCCTGGCCACTACCTAATGCTCCCTTTTAGCTGAAACATTGACATCACCTAAATCAAACATTCAACATTGACTATTTTATGACTCTGTGCAATCTATTGCATCAAGAAAAAGACTTGTCTGAATTCTGTAACCTTGGAACTTATATTTTAACTAGTATACCTGCCAGAGGCATGCATATGAGTGAAACATGCACCCCCACACACAGAAGAATAAAAAATATTTAAAACAATGAAATTCTGAAACATAGATGTGCCAAGTGGTTCAGTTCAGGGCTAGACATAAATATTTTCATGTTGAATACTGAAGATTAGAAGACTGATGGCCTATGAATCTCCAACAATAGATAACAGAGAAGGCTTAATTCAGAACTTGCAGGGATAAATGCAGATCTTTAAGAAATTCGAGAAGAGTTTGAAAAGAATACTAGAATGCAAGTAGAAAATCTTACAGGGGAAAAAAACATAGAGGAAACCAAAGTAAGAATAAGCTGCTATGGTACTTCTGAAAAAATGGAGAAAAGATCTTGGCAGACCCTGACACCAAAAAAATAACAATTCAACAGATAGCAATTATAAAAAATAATCCCATAAGGCTAGACCTGGTCCCAGGGCACACAGGAAAATGCATATACATTATTTCAAGAAAATCTACCAAATAAATACAGATAAAAACAGGCAGAGTGTGGAACTTGACACATTATAAAACCTATGCCCAGTGAATATGTTATTGTACCTGGAAAAAATTATTTGCAAGTGTGATTATAATAAAATATCTTCATATAAAAAGATTATCCTGGATTATGAGAACAGGGTCAACCTAAACATGTAAGTCCTGAAATGAAGAATCCCTTAAGTTGAAATCATTTAAAGGCTACTCAAGGGCAACGATAAGATGGAAGAAAAGTCAGAGAGACATGCTATATAAAGGAGGAGGTCTGTCAAGGATGGCTTCATCCATGCAGGAGGGAAACCATGAGCAAATTTAGACATCCTCTAGAAGCCAGAAGAGGCTTATTCTCCTCGAACCTTTAGGAAGGAAGGCCTTGATCTTGACCCAGGGAGACTTCATCCCCGACTTTTATTCTACAGTACTGCAAAATAATCATTTGCTTTGTTCTAAGCACAGTCTGTGGTTAAAATTTACAGCAGTAATACATAACTATAAGATGTAAAGAGATCAAACTAATAATTTTAACACTACCCACAGAGAAAATCCTATTGGATTGGCTTCACTGGTGAAGTGTATCAAACATTCAAAGAATTCATACTAATTTCTCTCAAACTCTTTCCAAAATGGAAGAAAGAGAACACTTCTCAATTCATTCTACAGAGCCTGTTTTTACCCTTATGTTAAAGTCAGACAAAGATATCAAAAGAAAAGGTAACTATAGACCAATATTTTTTATGGGTACAAATGGCGACATCCTCAACAATAATCCAGCAAATAAAATCTGGCAAATGATTCATATATAAAAATGACATTATACTCTGTGTCACAGTGAGACTTTTTAGTAATTCAAGGGCTGCTCAACATAGAAGACTCATTAATGTTAATGTTAATGGAACAAAATTTTAAAAAGTGTGATCATCTTGATTGAGGCAAGAAAATTTTGACAAAATCGAATGTCCTAGAAAATAAAAGATGCACAACAAATTAAAATAAAAATGTTAAACCTTAAAGGGCATCTATGTGGAACTCACAGCTTTTATCATACCTAATGGCAAAAGGCTGAACATGATTTCCCCCAAATCAGAAACAAAGCAAAGATGCCTCCTCCTGTCACTTCTATTTCATATTGTTCTGTAAGTCATAGCAGGGCAGGGGTTGTTAATAGTGAAAAACACTACACATTTGCAGGGGCAGATAATATATGGGAAATTTGCATCTTCCACTCAATTTAGCTATGAACTTAAAACTGCTTTGAAAAATTATTTTAGAAGTTCACCATAAAAAATTGTCTGAAATGCTGTAGTAACCATTTACCTCATACTACCCAGAAAATCATTTAAATAAGTCACCAGTTATCATTTAGTACATTTATTTCCCTATGACCGACCCAATTTGCTCTGTAACAGTCTTTGCTCTTGATCCATTCTTTTGGGGAATAAAAATTTGGCCATTTTGAAAGTTGAGGTATTTTACTTTTCTCAAGTGCAAAAGGTTTTATTAACCATAGTATAGTTTTCTCTCTTCCAGTATCAGGATCTATTATTTGTTTTTTATTAGCAGGAATACCAGCAAAAAATAATAAACTAAAACAAACAAAACCCAAAAGGTCTAAAATGTAAAGTTAAGTCTTTTTACTCACTCCAGTTGAACTACCTTGAGGAAACTGTTTTTAATAACAATTTTGGAAGATTTTAAAGATATGGTTCTATCTAAAAATGCCATAAAAATGGCTCATTATTTCTCACCCTGAAAACTATGTGTGTATTTCATTATTTCATGATTCTCCTTCCCCATAAGATTTTCAGCTCTATTCCCTAGTAGTAATCAGAGCTCTTGTGCCCATTCCCACATGGACATAAATGTATAAATATGTCATTTTTATATTCTACACAATTCAAATTATTTATTTACTTTGGAGCCTTCTATATCAGGTTTTTTCCCAGATTTACTACATTCCATTTTTGTTTTTTCTTATTAAATTTTTATTCACATTTATTCACATTAAGGAATAAAAATAAAATTAATATTTATGTACTCTCTTCTCAGCTGTAAAATATTTACAAATACCCACATATTGAAATTCTCTGTGTACTACTCTTGGGTGGCATAGCCTACATTCGCCCCAGAAGTAAATATTATCTTGAATTTTTTTATTTTTCTCATTCTTTTATATATGTTTTACTAAATAATATTCATATTTTATTAGCAGTTGCTTTTGTTTTTATTGAAATTGAATAATACTGTTTGCTTTTGGCATTTATACTTTCCATATGTTTGTGAAATTCATCCTTGTGATTGTATGGAACTAGCTTATTTATTCTGTTTTACAGTATTCTGCCTTACATAATACAATTTATTCAATTTAGTTTGGACATTTTGGTTGTGCGTAGTTTTCTACTACTATGGAAAATGCCTCTATTAATATGTCTATGCATGTATTTGGGTGCACATTATGAATTTCCCTGAATGTATCAAAGGAGCAGAAGTGCTGTTTTAGAGGTAATTGCTTAACAATGCAAGCCAATGCCACAGCAAGTGCAAGAATCCACATTGGTTCATATCTTGTACAATACTAGGAATTAGCAGACTTCCAAAATTTTCTGAACTGATGAATTTAAAATCTCATTAATTTTACTTACTTTTTCTGTTTACAAATTACATTGGTCATCTTTTCTTATGATTATCAACCATTTTCACCTCTTTGAGAAAGACAGTGGAATGAATCTGAAATAATTTTCTTATAAACTTATATGAATACACCATACTGAATACCACCATCATGTACATTCATAACTTGTACAATTATATCAAATGAATTCTACTGCCATATATGTCACATATAGCTGAACCTAAGTAAACTAAACATGTATCTTATTATACTAGGAAAACTCTCCCTTATTTTTATCCTGATAGCAGTTTTAGCATTAATTGTTAAATTTTACAAAATGTTTTTTTTTTTTTTACTTATGGGTTTCTCCTTTATTCACTTAATTTACTAAATTACTTAATAACTTGTTTTATTCAGGTATGAATCTGAATCTGTTGGTTATTTTTGCTTCCTTCTCCACATAGAAAAGTTTCTTCTCCCATTTCTGTGATATCCTTATTGTGAATTTATTTTCCCTGGAATTTATCCAATGTGTGATTCTTACATAAAGCTGCCATATTCTAGAAGGATCTTTATCTGCCACTACAAAGAGCCTAAATGAACTAAAAAAAAACAGGTCTACTTTAAATTCTCAAGTTTGGGGTTTTTAGCCATACGTGTTTTTGAAATCAAGTTCCATTGCACATGGGGAGACAGTTAACATTTAAATTAACTCAGAGGAAAATATTTACCCCTCTACCTATATACAAAAACCATACACAGCATGTTTTGTTAACAGGATGGAATTTTTGTCATTATTTACTTTTGTATGTATGCTTTTTTAGTTTAACCTTTTCACTAAATTGACTTTAACTAGAGGCTGCCAGTCTTTAGTTTATTAGTACTGAAATGAAGCTTTGTGCAAATAGATGTCCAACAGAATTCTGTGCTCACTTACTAATTGACATTGTTGTGTTCTTACATTAGTCTTAGAGGATTGTCCACACCTTCTTGCCTTTTTCTCCAATACACTTCAAAAAAAAATACTTGTAATATGTATCCATTACTTTCCCTTACCTCCAATGTATTTATACTGTAAACAGTATTTCCATATATTTTCAACTTTATATAAATAGAATCATACAATCTAAACTCTAGTATAAAGCTTCCTTTGCTCAATACTATAGTATTAAGAATTTTTGTGTGTGTGTTAAGGTATACTTCAAGGATTTTCATTAATAACAGTCCATATTATGACTATATGAATATTTCTCATATTGCATATGAACACTTTGGATGTGGAAAGTCATAGGTTATTTTATAAATGTGTTACTAGGAAAAAATATGTTCATTTATCCTCTCTATATACAAGTATTTCCTCAAAGTATATTCAAAGGAGTTGAATTGCTAGTCTTGGGATATGTATACATAAATATTATGTTGGAAAACTGCATATATATATATATATATATATATATATATACACACACTTATACTGCTTACCAACATTATATAGATATAGATATATATACTCCCACAAGCAATATGAGCGTTGTTATTGCTCCACATTTTTGCCAGCATTTTATTTTGCCATACCTTTTTCTTTATGTATTTATTTTTATGTGGTCCTGAAAATCAAACCCAGTGCCTCACAGCTTTTAGGCAAGTACTCTGCCACTGAGCCGTAGTCCTGGTCCCTATTTTTCCATGCATTTTTCATGTTGCTAATTTAGTTGTGTGTAGTAATATCTAATTATGTCTTATTTGACTTTCCTTAACTGGCTGAAAATATTTTCTTTTTTTCTACTGTTTTTTTTTTTTTCATTAATTGCATGCTTTAGTGTCTTATGCATTTCTCCACTGGACTATCTGTTTGTTCAAAGGTTATTATTATTAGTAGTAATAGTAGTATGGTTTCTTAACCTATTAATGCTTGCCAGGAAGGGGCCCAAACAGTACTGGGTTGGGAAAGTTTCCTTCTCTCTAGATTTTGACATTTCTAGGAAATGTGCAAATGGATGAAATATAGAGGCATATGAGGCGCACCAACAGGTAAGGTCCTTTGGAAAACTAAAGTACTAAAGATATAAAGAATAGATGTGTAGAAGTTTCACCTCATATCTGAAAGCTCACATGGAAAGAAAATAGGAGAGAAAGAAACCATGATTATGACTCTCCCAGAATGCTGGCGGAGGGTGGGAGGCGGGGGAGGCGGGGGAAGAAACTGAAAAGAAACAAATTACCTATATAGGAGCACAAATTGACTTTGGCTACAAGGTTATGATGCTCAAAGTCTTAAAATGTATAAAGTCATAAAAGAAAGTGTATTTGAACCTAAAGTTCCTGCTGAACTTCACTCACATGCAAAAACAAGAGGATGTTTCAAACAAAATCCAATTAAAAAAAAAATGTTTGAGAAAAAACTCAAAAGAGTCCAGAAAGAAACAGCATATAATATCCACCACAGTCATACATTTAAATTAAATTTCAGACATGAATAGTAAGTAACAAAACAAAAATACAAACCTTTGAGGGACATATATACTAACTCACATGAGAGTAGCTTTCAATGACAGAGGTAGACATAGGTATAGGAGTGGAATGGGGAATGAAGAGGAAAACATACATAAAAATAAATAAAACAAGACCTGTAGCAGTATTTTATTATACAAGCATCTAACTGTTGATGTTGGTATATCACAATTTTCTTATCTGTAGTCTTCCCTCCTACACCCCCAAAAAATGAAAGAAATTTTTACAATAGAGATGCAAAAACAAATTATAATGAGTCTTTGAATCATATAATTACAACTAGAGAATTTATTGTATCACTTTCAGAAATAGATAAGGCTGAATACAAAATGCTCAAAGATAGAAAAGATTTAAATAACTAGATTAATAATCCTGAATGTTATGGTTTGGTTGTGAGGTGTCCCCCAAAGCTCACTTGTGAGACACTGCAAGAAGGTTCAGAGGAAACATGATTAGGTTGTGAGAGCCTTAATCCAATCAGTGAATTAATCCTCTAGTAGGAATTAACTGAGTGGTAAGAGGTAACTGAAGTGGTATGGTGTGGCTGGAGGAGGTGATAATTGGGAGGTGTGGCTCAGGGGGCGAGTCTGTCTCTCTCTCTCTCTCTCTCTCTCTCTCTCTCTCTCTCTCTCTCCTGATCACCAGGCTTCCTTCTGCCACACTCTCCTTCCATAATGTTCAGCCTCACCTGAGCCCTGAAGAATGGATCCAGCCTTCTCTGGATTAAGACCTCTGAAACTGTGAGCCCTCAAATCAACTTTTTCTCCTAAACAATTTTTTTCTGGTTGGGTCCTTTTAGTAACAGCAGCAAAAAAGCTGACTAAAACAGTGACCTATTAGGTATATAAAATCTGTATATATTCACCTCACTGGTTGATTCTTTTGCTGAGAAGAAGCTTTTTAGTTTGAATCCATCCCATTTATTGATTCTTGATTTTAATTTTTGCATTATAGGAGTCTTATTAAGGAAGTCGGGGCCAAATAGGATATGATGGGAATTTGGGGCTAATTTTTCTTCTAATAGACGCAGTGTCTCTGGTTTAATTCCTACATCCTTCATCCACTTTGAGTTGAATTTTGTGCATGGTGAGACACAGGGATTTAATTTCATTTTGTTGCATATGGATTTCCAATTTTCCCAACAACATTTGTTGAAGAGGCTATCTTTTCTCAAGTGTACATTTTTAGCGCCTTTGTCAAGTATAACTGTAATTATGTGGGTTAGTCTCTGTGTTCTCTATTCTGTACCATTGGTCTACAAGTCCATTTTGGGCCAATACCATGCTTTTTTGTCACTATTGCTCTGTAGTATAGTTTAAGTTCTGATATAGTGATGCCACCTGCTTCACTTATCTTGATAAGGATTGCTTTAGCTATTCTGGACTGCTATAGTACAAGAATTACTACTATCAAGAACCAATAAGTGGTATGGATTCAAACTAAAAAGCTTCTTCTCAGCAAAAGAAACAATCAGTGAGGTCAATAGATTGGGAACAAATTCTTACCACATACCCATCAGAGCACTAATCTCGAGAATATATAAAAAACTCAAAAACATCAAAAAAAAAAAACCCAAATAACCCAATCAATAAGTGGGCCAAGAAACTGAACAGACACTTCTCAGAAGAGGATATACAATCAATCAACAAATAAGGAAAAAAAGTTCAACATCTCTAGCAATTAGAGACATGCAAATCAAAACTATTAAGATTTCATCTCACTCCAGTCAGAATGACAGCTATTAAGAGTACAAACAACAATAAGTGTTGGTGAGGATGTGAGGGGAAAAAGCACAATCATACATTACTGGTGGGACTGCAAATTGGTGCAGCCAATATGGAAAGCAGTGTGGAGAATGCTTGGAAACTGAGAATGGAACCACCATTTGACCCAGATATCCCACTCCTCAGTCTATACCCAAAGCATACTACAGGGACACAGCCACATCAATGTTTATTGCAGCACAATTCACAATAGCTAAACTATGGAACCACATCCTAGATGCCCTTCAGTAGATGAATGGATAAAGAAAATGTGGTATATTTACACAATGGAATATGACTCAGCAATAAAACAGAATAAAATCATGGCATTTGCAGGTGAATGAATAGAGTTGGAGAATATAATGCTAAGTGAAGTTAGCCAATCCCAAAAAAACAAATGCCAAATTATTTCTCTGATTTAAGGATGCTGATCCATAATATGCTGGGGATGGGGGGCATGGGAGGATTAAATGAACTCTAGATAGGGCAAAGGAAAAAAGGGGAGGGAGCGGAAGAGACGGGTCATAGGGGTAGAAAAAATGGTGGAATGTGATGGTCATCGTTACCCTAAGTACATGTAAGAAGACACAAATGATGTGACTCTACATTGTGTACAACCAGAGACATGAAAAATTGTGCTCTATATGTGTAATATGAATTGTAATAAATTCTGTTGTCATATATAACAAATTAAAATTAAAAAAAGAAATAAGAAAACCTCAGAAAAAATTCTGTATATACACAATGTATCATTTTCAAGCATTCACAAAAATCACAGTAATTTTACTACACTAAAATTAACACTTTAGAGATTCCAACATGACGGCGGGCACGGAGAGATCAAGTCTCTGACCTCTTCAGCTGTGCGGGCATAGGGAGTCGTAAACAATCTAAATTCTGTTTGTTCAGGACCACTAGGCAATGCTGAACTGACGTGGATCTGGGGCGAACAGTCTGGGCCTCTCAGAACACACACTGAGCCCGGATCGGCTGAATTCAAGCTCCTGTTCGCCTGCTTCCCGCAGGCAAACAGCTGTGACTCAGCACTAATCCATCCGGCTGAAACAACTGGTCAGCCCTTCTGTTCCTACGGAGGTAAATGCCAACCGAGCTTTCATAGGTAGTGCCCACAGATTTGAAACGGGGCTTGGGAGAGACAGTAAGGACCCATCCGTTGCATTGGTCACCCAGCAAAGGGAAACGAACTGTTGCCATTTGCAAGAGATACCACCATGGCAGAGAACTGACGTCACCAGACTGCGGTGGAAGAGATAACTTCATTGAAACCTGCGGATACAGGTGTGTAATTCCCTAGCTTTCCCTCTCCACACATCGGGGAAACCTTAAGGGCCCCCCCCCAGCTCTCCCGTGAACGCGATAGCCAGACCGAGGGAATCAGACGTGGCACGGGACCCGCAGTGGCTCGGAACTCCCGGCTACCGCTCCCACCAGGGCTGACAGCTGAGGTCTCTTGCACCAGCTACCAGGGGCGTGGCTACCGGAGGGCAAGTAAATTCGCTGAGGATTCTCAGCCCCAAGCTCTACAAACTTAGGGTCTGAGGGAATGGCAACCTGGGAGAGTGTGCCCAGTCGTTCATGAAAACAGGGCTCCTGGGAGCAGCAGACCTGGCGTGTAGCCAGTATTGTGGTGAGCGGCACCCATGAGAGGGGCCTGGCTAGAGGAAAAGTGGGAAGTGACTAGACACAAGAGGAGGCCCTAGGCACTCAGGATTGGAGACTCGCCCAGTCTGGGAGGAGCTGCTGCACAGTGATTGGTTCCCCCGTATTGACAGGAGAAACTTGACCTGGTGGGCACAGTGCCACCTACTGGAAGAGAAGTTAATCAAACTCTAAGACTGCATTTATTAGTTTTTTTTTTCTCTTTTTTTTTGATTTGGGTTTTTTCTTTCATTTTCATTTTTCTTTCTTGTTTTTTAAATTTTTTTTTACAATTTTTTTAAAAAATTTTTTTCTTCTACTTTTAAATTTAATTTTTTTTAATTATTATTATTTTTTTCATTTTTTTTTCATTTTTTATTTCCTATTTTTTTCTTCTTTTGTCTTTTCATTTCTTTTCAATTTTCTTATTCCCCCCTCCTTGAATTCTACCTGCTTACTCTCATTCTCTTTAGTGACTTCTTCCCTTCCCTTCTAATACCTTTCCTCCCAAGCATCTAATAAATTTATAGGAGTAAACTAACTCAGCAGTCAAACAGAACAAGAAGTAACATGAGCAACTTGAAAAAGCAAGGAAGAAAAGGAGTACAAACAATGCAGGACAGCCTAAATATTCAGGAGGACCTAGAGTCATCAGAAAAATGGTCATATAAAGAACTCAAGGAACACCTTCGACAGATGGAATGGAACCTTAAAGAGGATACGAGACAGCAAATTCAAGCAACAAAAGTACACATTGAGAATGAATTACATAAACAGATAAAAGAAGAAGTTAAGCATCTTTATCAGGAGATAGAGATTATAAAAAATAATCAAACAATAATTCTAGAAATGAAGGAAATGATAAACCAAATTAAAAACTCAATTGAGAGTATCACTAACAGAGTGGAGCAAGTAGAAGCCAGAACGTCAGATAATGAAGACAAAATATATCATCTTGAAAAGAGTCTAGCCAACTCAGAAAGGCTGGTAAAAAATCACGAGAAAAACATCCAAGAGTTATGGGATAACATAAAAAAACCAAACTTACGAGTCATCGGGATAGAAGAAGCTACAGAGATTCAAACCAAGGGAATGAGTAACCTGCTGAATGAAATAATTACAGAAAACTTTCCAGAAATAAAAAAGGAAACAGATATACAAATTGAAGATGCATACAGGACACCGAGCACACAAATTCACAGTAGACCAACGCCAAGACACATTGTTATGAAGATATCCAATATACAGAACAAAGAGAAAATATTAAAAGTTACAAGAGAAAGGAGGCAGATTACATTCAGGGGTAAACTAATAAGGTTAACAACGGATTTTTCATTGCAGACGCTGAAAGCAAGAAGGTCATGGAACAATGTATTTCAAACACTGAAAGACAATGGATGCCAACCAAGAATTCTGTATCCAGCAAAATTAAGCTTCAGGTATGACAACGAAATAAAAATCTTTCATGATAAACAAAAGTTAAAAGAATTTGCAGCCAGAAAACCAGCATTGCAAAGCATTTTGAGCAAAACACTACACAAGGAAGAAATGAAAAACAATAACCAAAACCATCAGTGGGAAGTGCCTTGGTAAAGACAGAGGGGGAGGGGAAAGATAATCATGGAGAAACAAACTAAGTTTTTTTTAAAAAAGGATAAATAATCAAACATGGATGGAAGTACAAACCATATATCAATAGTAACTCTGAATTTTAATGGCTTAAACTCTCCAATAAATCAACATAGGATGGTATCATGGATTAAAAAAAACAAATCCAACAATATGGAGCCTGCAGGAGACATATCTGATTGGAAAAGACATACACAGGCTGAAGATGAAAGGATGGGAAAAAATATACCACGCACACGGTCCTTGTAAGCAAGCAGGGGTGGCCAACCTCATATCGAATAAAATCGACTTCAAGACTAAGTTAATCAAAAGGGATAAGGAAGGACATTATATACTGTTAAAAGGAACTGCCGCAGTCTTGGCTGGGCACAGAATCACGAGCCACTCAAGCAGGAACAAAATTTTATTTCGAAAAAACCGCCGCCGGCAAGCCAAACCCGGTCCTCCCACGCGGGCGTCCACCGGAACCACGCGTCTCCCGGAACCCGGGGTCCCCCGGACCTCCCCCGGAATTTCCTCCTACTATCCTTCCCCAACCAATGGGAACTCTCCAAGAGTCTGGTAACGTGAGTCCGGTAGCAGGCCAAGGTGAACAGCGGGAGTCCAATTTCCATATGAATGTAAATCTTAACATAATCATCTCAGTGGCTAGCTGGCGTCACTTTACAACCAAAGGTGCCATACATCGTATATTTGCTTGTGGCTCCTAGCAAGGAACCATTCACCAACAAGACATAACAATTATCAATATTTATGCACCAAATAATGGTGCTGCGACATTCATAAAACAAATTCTCCTCAAGTTCAAGAATCAAATAGACCACAACACAATAATTATGGGTGACTTCAACACACCTCTCTCACCATTGGACAGATCCTCCAAACAAAAGTTGAATAAAGAAACTATAGAACTCAATATCACAATCAATAACATAGACTTAACTGACATATATAGAATATATCAACCATCATCAAATGGATATACTTTTTTCTCAGCAGCACATGGATCCTTCTCAAAAATAGACCATGTATTATGCCATAGGGCAACCCTCAGTAAATATAAAGGGGTGGAGATAATACCTTGCATTTTATCTAATCATAATGGAATGAAACTGGAAATCAATGATAAAAGAAGGAAAGAAAAATCCTACATCACATGGAAAATGAACAATATGTTACTGAATGATCAATGGGTTACAGAAGACATAAAGGAGGAAATAAAAAAATTCTTAGAGATAAATGAAAGTACAGACACAACATATCGGAATCTATGGGACACAATGAAAGCAGTTTTAAGAGGGAAATTCATTGCCGGGTGGTCATTCCTCAAAAAAAGAAAAAACCAACCAATAAATGAGCTCACACTTCATCTCAAAGCCCTAGAAAAGGAAGAGCAAAACAACAGCAAATGTAGCAGAAGGCAAGAAATAATTAAAATCAGAGCGGAAATCAATGAAATTGAAACAAAAGAAACTATTGAAAAAATTAACAAAACTAAAAGTTGGTTCTTCGAAAAAATAAATAAGATCGACAGACCTTTAGCCATGGTAACGAAGAGAAGAAGAGAGAGAACTCAAATTACTAACATGCGGGATGAAAAATGCAATATCACAACAGATGCTACAGAAATACAGAAGACAATTAGAAATTATTTTGAAAACCTATATTCCAATAAAATAGAGGATAGTGAAGACATCGATAAATTTCTTAAGTCATATGATTTGCCCAGACTGAGTCAGGAGGATACACACAATTTGAACAGACCAATATCAATGGATGAAATTGAAGAAGCCATCAAAAGACTACCAACCAAGAAACGCCCAGGACCGGATGGGTATACAGCGGAGTTTTACAAAACCTTTAAAGAAGAATTAATACCAATACTTTTCAAGTTATTTCAGGAAATAGAAAAAGAGGGAGCTCTTCCAAATTCATTCTATAAGGCCAACATCACCCTGATTCCGAAACCAGACAAAGACACCTCAAAGAAAGAAAACTACAGACCAATATCTCTAATGAACCTAGATGCAAAAATCCTCAATAAAATTCTGGCGAATAGGATACAAAAACACATCAAAAAAATTGTGCACCATGATCAAGTAGGATTCATCCCTGGGATGCAAGGATGGTTCAATATACGGAAATCAATAAATGTTATTCACCACATCAATAGACTTAAAGATAAGAACCATATGATCATCTCGATAGACGCAGAGAAAGCATTCGACAAAGTACATCATCGCTTTATGTTCAAAACATTAGAAAAACTAGGGATAACAGGAACTTACCTTGACACTGTAAAAGCTATCTATGCTAAGCCTCAGGCTAGCATCATTCTGATTGGACAAAAGTTGAAGGCATTCCCTCTAAAATCTGGAACAAGACAGGGATGCCCTCTCTCACCACTTCTATTTAATTTAGTCCTTGAAATACTAGCCAGAGCAATTAGACAGACAAAAGAAATTAAAGGCATAAAAATAGGAAAAGAAGAACTTAAATTATCACTATTTGCGGACGACATGATTCTATACCTATAAGACCCAAAAGGATCTACAAAGAAACTACTAGAACTAATAAATAAATTCAGCAAAGTGGCAGGATATAAAATCAACACGCATAAATCAAAGGCATTTCTGTATATCAGCGACAAAACTTCTGAAACGGAAATGAAGAAAAACACTCCATTCACAATATCCTCAAAAAAAATAAAATAAAATACTTGGGAATCAACCTAACAAAAGAGGTGGAAGATTTATACAATGAAAACTACAGAACCCTAAAGAGAGAAGTAGAAGAAGATCTTCGAAGATGGAAAAATATACCCTGTTCATGGATAGGCAGAACTAACATCATCAAAATGGCGATATTACCAAAAGTTCTCTATAGGTTTAATGCAATGCCAATCAAAATCCCAAAGGCATTTCTTGTAGAAATAGATAAAGCAATCATGAAATTCATATGGAAAAATAAAAGACCCAGAATAGCAAAAGCAATTCTAAGCAGGAAGTGTGAATCAGGCGGTATAGCAATACCAGATTTCAAACTATATTACAGAGCAATAGTGACAAAAACAGCATGGTACTGGTACCAAAACAGGCGGGTGGACCAATGGTATAGAATAGAGGACACAGAGACTAACCCACAAAGTTACAACTATCTTATATTTGATAAAGGGGCTAAAAGCATGCAATGGAGGAAGGATAGCATCTTCAACAAATGGTGTTGGGAAAACTGGAAATCCATATGCAACAAAGTGAAACTGAATCCCTTTCTCTCGCCATGCACAAAAGTTAACTCAAAATAGATCAAGGAGCTTGATATCAAATCAGAGAGACTGCGTCTGATAGAAGAAAAAGTTGGCTCCGATCTACATATTGTGGGGTCGGGCTCCAAATTCCTTAATAGGACACCCATAGCACAAGAGTTAATAACAAGAATCAACAAATGGGACTTACTTAAACTAAAAAGTTTTTTCTCAGCAAGAGAAACAATAAGAGAGGTAAATAGGGAGCCTACATCATGGGAACAAATTTTTACTCCTCACACTTCAGATAGAGCCCTAATATCTAGAGTATACAAAGAACTAAAAAAATTAGACAATAAGATAACAAATAACCCAATCAACAAATGGGCCAAGGACCTGAACAGACACTTCTCAGAGGAGGACATACAATCAATCAACAAGTACATGAAAAAATTCTCACCATCTCTAGCAGTCAGAGAAATGCAAATCATAACCACTCTAAGATACCATCTCACTCCAGTAAGATTGGCAGCCACTATGAAGTCAAACAACAACAAGTGCTGGTGAGGATGTGGAGAAAAGGGTTCATTTGTACATTGCTGGTGGGACTGCAAATTCGTGTGGCCAATTTGGAAAGCAGTTTGGAGATTCCTGGGAAAGCTGGGAATGGAACCACCATTTGACCCTGCTATTGCCCTTCTCGGACTATTCCCTGAAGACCTTAAAAGAGCATGCTACAGGGATACTGCCACATCGATGTTCATAGCAGCACAATTCACAATAGCTAGACTGTGGAACCAACCCAGATGCCCTTCAATAGATGAATGGATAAAAAAAAATGTGGCATTTATACTGGAATAAATGGAATATTACGCAGCACTAAAAAATGACAAATCATGGAATTTGCAGGGAAATGGATGGCACTAGAGCAGATTATGCTTAGTGAAGCTAGCCAATCCCTAAAAAACAAATACCAAATGTCTTCTTTGATATAATGAGAGCAACTATGAACAGAGCAGGGAGGAAGAGCAGGAAGAAAAGATTAACTTTAAACAGAGACATGAGATGGGAGGGAAAGAGAGAGAAAAGGGAAATTGCATGGAAATGAAGGGAGACCCTCATTGCTATACAAAATTACATATAAGAGGTTGTGAGGGGAATGGGAAAATAAACAAGGAGAGAAATGAATTACAGTAGATGGGGTAGAGTGAGAAGATGTGAGGGAAGGGGAGGAGGGATAGTAGGGGATAGGAAAGGTAGCAGAATACAACAGTTACTAATAGGGCATTATGTAAAATTGTGGATGTGTAACCGACGTGATTCTGCAACCTGCATTTGGGGTAAAATTGGGAGTTCATAACCCACTTCAATCTAATGTATGAAATATGATATGTCAAGAGCTTTGTAATGTTGTGAACAACCAATAAAAAAATAATAAAATAAAATTAACATTTTAGTTTAATAAAGAACATCATATACAAAGCAGATATTGCCAGATGGAACATGATATTTGAAATTCTAACTATTAAGTAATTAATATCAAGAGCATAAAAGGTTCTACTTATACAACAAACAAAATTTAGGAGAAAAATGAGTAAGAACTATAAATAGTCCACATACAAAAGGGAAATTCTTTGTGATCATCTTCACAAGTAATCAGAGAATAATTAAAATATTCTACTTTTCAGTCTATAAGGTTGGCAAACATATAATAGGTAATGTCAAGAATTCTCATGCATGTGAAAAAATAGAATTTTTCATTCTTCATTAATCAGAGCCCAAGCTGGTAAGTCATTCTGAAGAGCATCATGCAATTTTTAGGGGAAATAAATAATGTAAGTATGTACCTCCCCTGTGACTCGGTATTCTCTCCTTTAAGTATAGGAGTTAAAGAAACTGTAATTAAATCCAATAGGGTACATATATGCTGTGCATGTCTGTGCTATTTAAGGAAAGTGCAGGTTAAAACAATTAAGATGAACTTCACTTGGGATATGAAAAAAGTCAAAGATAGTAGAAAATTATGCAGGAGCAAATTTTCATATTTGTGTTTTGCATATAATGTGCATGCCCGTGCGCACGCGCACGCGCACGCACACACACACACACACACACATACACATACTTCGTCGCATGCACACATCATTATTAATAGAACTTTAAATACAGTACCTTACCTTGCTCTGACTTGTTCTATGTCCCTCAATCCCCTCCTCTCAGCATTCCTAGATGATCAGACTAGAATTTTAGTCTTAGTTTCTACAGATTTTTTCATTTGTTTGTTTGTTTTTAGAGTGGAGTTAATTATAATAAAATTTTCTAACTTTCCACTCATTTTTATTTTTCATATTTCTTTTGAATCTTCTGGCAAATAAGAAGCTGAATAGGTCAAGTTTACAAATTAAGAGGGCTTGAACTAGGAAAGTTAAAGTGTCAGCATTGACACCCCTTTCTAAGCCTGGCAGTGTGGTACATACCTATATTCCCTGCTCCTTAGGAGGCTGAAGCAGGAGGATCACAAGTTTGAGGCTAGCCTGGGCAACTTAGCAAGATCCTGGGCAATTCATAGAAAACTACTCTCAAAATAAAAATAAATAAATAAAAAGAAGTGGGGCTGTAGCTCAGAGGTGAAGTGCCCCTGGGTTTAATCCCCAATACACTCCCCACACTCACACAAGAAAAAGAAAGTTCCCGTTTTATACCTATAATTGAAGAATTCTGTTTCATACCAGAATTAACATATTTTTTTTAAAGGAAGAAAAAAATTCACATGTTCTGAAGCTGTGACGCCACCCAGATTTCCACCCACAGACACAGAAGCAGTGCTCTCAAAAACACCAATTTTGTGGCTCACACATATAAAAATTAGAAAAATGCATGTCTATATAATGAAGGAATGTAATTATGAACACATTTACATACTTGAAACCATAAAAACATTTCAACTCATTTAATTCAGCTCTGCTTATATGGCATGTTCATAAACTTCCTCTCATGTCTCTAGCAGGAGGTCATTAAATCTCTTCTTAAAAACCCTAAAGATGTAGAATTGATTCTCATTTTAAATTTTGTCAGCTGTAACTATACAGAGTTCATTTCCATAATAAACCTTGCCCCTTCCATATGTGACATTTGTTCATTGTTTCTCATTTTCATCTCCAAAACTACACACAATATATTTGGTTCAAAATATGACCACCAACATATGGTTTTTCAAGGGAACTTTATCATGTTCTGCATTTTTGTTTCCAAACAAAGGACAAATTTGGAGACAAAATATTTGAGTAAAAACTGACCAGCCACTAAGCCCAAGTTATTTCTTCTATAATTATCTAACCAATAATAATATGAGAATAAGTTTGTAAAAACCATGTGACAGCACCAACAGGATTTTTATAACAGGATTTTTATAGTATCAGAAACAGGCAGCAAGAAGCCAATGAACAAAACCAGAATAAACATTCCAACAGTTTTCTGGAAAATGTCTGAAACAAATTTAATCTACTAAAGCAAATCCTTAAGAAGAAAACTTGAAAATGGAAGACACCAATGGTGGGAAGTAACATATAAAGACATGCAACTTTTCAGTTTTTCTTCAGAGGAGCATTTAAAAGTTACACAATGTCTTGAATAACAAAAGTTCTGAGAAATAGCTCCATTAGAAGCTGACAGATATTACTTGTAATAAACTTCAAAATATTCTTTTAACCATGAGAGCAAGTAGCAAGAAGGAATAGATCTTATTTCCTTAAGGAATAGATCTTATTTCCTTATAGCACCTAGTAATATGTGTATTAGTGATGTTCAAAAGGTGAGGGGGTTAAGTATAATATGTAAAAGATGATCATTGTATCAATGATAGCTACAGGAAACGGGGAGGAAAATTATGAAAAATCTATGGCTTTTCTCAGTGAGTTATTTGTGAGTTATTTCAAATAGATTTAATTACACTCTTAATTTTGAATTTTTGTTTACGAAAAAAGTAAACAAATAAAAGATGATCAGTGTTAGTTTTAAGTAAAGAATAAAATTTTGAGGTTCTAAATTAAAATATGTGTGGTCAGACAATAGAGAAACACTTTTCATTATATAAAACTTTAATGATGCATAACATGATAAATTTACTTTGAAAAACAATTTCAATAGCTCAGTGCTTTGTTAGGTATTGAGATCATTTTATTTATTTGTTTGTTTATTTATATTTCCATTTATTTAAAACTGCCTCCTCCACCATCATCCTGGAGCAGGGAAGCTGATTTTGTCCATATAATAATCCAAATGTAGACTGTCTACCAGTAGTCCCAGAGAGGTACCCAACAAATACAAGAACATTGTTTATTAATATTCAGATGATTCTGTTAGTTCAATATTATCATTTAAGCATCTATATGCCAAGAATCAGTGAATATGACCATTGTGTGTGACCGCACAAACACACACACACACACTCTCACATATACATTTGTGTGTATATTCAAACACTATGGCTTGATTCTCAGTAGTTCTTCCAAAAAACTCATTTCCTGTGTTCTGAAATGGAAATAGTCAAGATTCCTAAGTTAGTTGTTGGAATAGAATACAAGATGGTATTTGAGCACATACCCTAGGTTATAAGAAGTAATAAAGAGCATTTATTATATTTTGGACATTATCAAACAGAATTGTTTAAATAAAAAGTTTCTGATATCACTTTATCTTAGCAATCACATGTTTTATCTGCTTCTTCATATTGTTCATCCAAACTAAGTAGGAAATGAATTATCAACAATATCAAAAACAGTCCAGAATTCTTTATCTCAAAATCTATTTAAATTTTTATTTAGCTCCCTGTAACATTTTAGCCTGAAACTTACCCACCACCTCTACATTAACCATTGCTTGAGCTTGATCCTTTAAATAATAGGAGGTGTTGGAGGGTTTTAAATACACAGAGAAGCAGACATGATTCAGTTTGCATTTTGAAAAATCAGACCGATGGACAAAAGGAAGAGGGTTGAAGTGGTGATTTTGAAGCAATATGATGTTGAATAATGGTTAAAACATAGGTTTTACAATCAAACCAATACAGGTTTTGAATCACAATCAAATCCTGACATTGCCACTTATTACCTTTGTTACTTAGACTTCAGAGCTTGACTGCAGTGGTCTTCAGCCTCCTTTAGATCCGTACTATTTCATTGACCTCAAGGATGCTCTTTACCTCTTCAGTACACATGGTTTTAGTGTTAAATATGTTAATATAGTCAAGTTCCCTAGAACAGGGCCTAATACATGGTAAGGAGCTTCTGCTCCACATATTTTGCTGAAAATTTATTCATGACAGACACATAGTTCTCAAAATAATTTGTAGCTATAATAAGTTAAAGATGGAGTGATATCAGATTGAGTAACAAGGGATGATTAAGATAGTAGACAAGGAGGATATGAAAGGTGAGGTGTATCCATTTGGCATAGTTGGAATGGCCAGCAAAGAGGACTTCCTCTTCAGAAACAGGAGACTGGATCAAAATGCACAGATGGTAGCCTACAACATCACACTTCTGTACAGGGCCACAGCAGAGTGTGTGAAAGATCAGTTTGGCTTCATTAACTGTGAAGGAGAGAAGGTGGAGTTCTCACTGATTCCTGTGCAGCTTACTGGTAAGTGCAATGCCTATAATGTTTGGTGAGTCTGCGAGTGCCCCAATAGTGTTGCAGCTCCTCATGGGGATTGTTTGGTCAATTGCTTGAAAAACATCACACTGGATGATGCTAGTTCTCCTCACCAAATGTTTCTTCAAAAGCCAAGGGGACCAGATAACTCAATGGGATTTGGTGCAGAAAGAAAGATTCATTAAGCCTGTGTCATGGACTAACCACATCCATAAAGCACATCATTAACCTACTATCATCAAATTGGGGGGATTATGGTGAAGGGTTCTGAATATCATCTACCTCTTCATTCCTCTCAAAATCTGAACTACTTTTTCTTTTGAGATATTACACTGGTTTTAACACCTTCTTCGTGTTATAATTTTAAAAAATAGATAAATTTAATAAATCATTTTAAAATTGAAAACAAAAAGATTGATTGGCATATTTATAGAGAATTCAAGATACCACTGAGTAGCAAAAAAGAAAAGGAAGGGAAGGGTAAATTAGTTATAGTTTCAATGCCTAAAAGGAACTCTGCTTTACTTATAATAAAAAGGTGTGGTAGCAAAGATTTTTTTCGAGTTTTTTTTTTTCTTTTTTCCATTTTATCAACAAAAAGTCTTGAAGAATCACAAGAGGATATCTTCATTGGAGTGATTACATAATGGAAGATTATCTCTAGATAAGCTAGTAAGAGAAATAACAAGTAGACAGTAGAATGTACTTACCACATATGCATCACTACTAGTGCATTATAACTTCAGAATTTGTTTTAAATTCGGGGATCCAAAGGCAAATCTGTGGGATGGGGAGGTCTTATCCCTTTTACATCTAAGGTCTTCTTTTGTCCTCCTACATTTCTGACCTTTACTTGCTTATTTGCCTCTATCCTGGTGTGGTGGGGGATGCAGGTAGGTAGACCAAAAGGTAGAAAACAGATGGGCTGATGGGGTGCAGGGAGTTATCCAGTTGAAAGGGCCTAGGTGACTTGATTAGCACCTCCCTATTTGCTGGGAGCTGCTTCATTAACAATTCTTTAGAATGGAGGGGTGGGGAGAGCAAGCTTGGGGACATTAACATTTCAATCTCCCAGGTGTAGTTCTGATTTCCAGGCCTCAGATCAGACTACATTTTCTTTATTAGACTTGATATCAGACCCTATTTACCTAGCTACACTAACTAACTATCTTTAAATCTGGCTTCAAGTTCTCCTCTCTATATGTTAATAATCCTGTTTTCAGATTTATGACTATCTCTTCTTTTAACCAGAACCATACTGCTAATGTGAAAATAATTACATATATATTATAATGTCTAGCACCATATCTGATTCTTTTAATCATTAGAAAAAGAACATTTTATATAACATCTATTCTAATAGCTTATTTTAGAAAACAGTCTAATATTAATCATGCTTTAATAATTTTCAAATTTCAACAGAAATAAATCTCAATAACAGCACAATTTAATGCCACAAACTTTGGCTTCTCATACTTCAATGGTCCTTATTCCCAACTGATGAAGCTCACATAATATTTTGCTCAAGATTTATTCAACAAAATAGATATTTCTTGAAAGATATTGTTCACTTTCTTTCCCTGTCAGACTGTTGACACACTAGTGAATTGTTTATAATATGAATGCTGTATCTTCCTTTCAGCTGACAGGTCTCTGTGGTTTGCTGTTTATTAGTTTTGTTTGTTGTGTCTTAAAATGCAGGATCTATTTTTCCCTAGTGTTGTTGTGTTTTCCTTATTTTTTTCTTAGTGAGCTGGAAGAAGATAAACAGAACATTCTCATTTACAAGTAACAACTAAGATGTCCTTCAAACCCACTCTGAATTTCCATGAAGATCTCCCTGCACTCCTTAAATCTTAGGGATGTTGAAACATCTAATGCACAACTTAAGACATTTTTTTCACTCTTTTAAGAAATATAGAAATTTATTTCCAGGGTCAGAGAAGTCATGTCATTGAAATCTCTTTAAACTGTTGGCATTGAGATAAGAACAAGAGTAATGGTATATTTAAAGCATTTTTTTAAAGAGGCAAACTTTTTGTCATGCATCTCTTCATCTATCCATCTATCTAGTCATCAAACTTTTATTAAGTGTCTGATTTACCAGGCACTGACCTAGATTCCAGAAATAGCAGAGATGAATAGTTCAACCCCTGCTTTCAATAACCTCAATCTAGTTGAATAAACAAACATGTAAAAAAATGATTGAATTCTAATGTGACAGGTGTTTTAACAGAGGTATTTTCCAGAGGCTAAGGGAATATAGGAGTAGAAAGAAGAACACAATTCTCTGGGGAAAATGTCATAGAAGAGGTCACATTGGAGATGATGGGTGGGGGTGAGGGGGTAAGTCAGGCAGGTCCTGCAAAAGCAACAACAAATAGCATGCAATTTTTGTTTTTGTTTTTTGTGTGTGTTGTTTTGCTTAATTTTTCTGGAGAATATAAAATGTGCTGACCTTCTGTAGTATAGAAAAGTAAACAAAGAAACCATACTGACATAGAAGGCAACTGTCCTTGATTACCTTTAAGGAATTTGAATTTGTCATCGCTGACAATTTGAGTCATTGAATAAACTCATTTTCCCAGTGTTCCTGTCTCAGGACGTTTGCCTGGAAGAGAAGGATCTGAGTGGGTGAAGAGCAACAGTGAAGAGCAGAGGGTCTATTAGAATTCTGTTGGTTCCTGTTTATCTTCCCATTATCACCAGCTCAAATGTTGCCATCTGAGGGTCCCACTTCTCTCTAAAGTAGCCCCTGACACAATAGCTCATCAAAGGCTCCCCATGGTGAAATATAATAAGGAGTGAAGGTAGTAGACTTGAAAAAGGATGCCAGATGGTATGAAATAAATAGATGTTTAAGAAGTATTATCATGGGGCTGGGGATGTGGCTCAAGTGGTAGCGTGCTCGCCTGGCATGCGCGGGGCGCTATGTTCGACCTCAGTACCACGTAAAAATAAAGATGTTGTGTCCACTGAAAACTGAAAAAAAAAAATTAAAAAATTATCTCTCTCTCTTTAAAAAAAAAAAAGAAGTATTATCAGTGCAAAATCAATGTGACTTTGTGATAATTTTTTTTAAAAAATTATAAAAATAAAAATATATAAGCATATTTCTTTATAAAAAGTCACTCCACTTTGAACATAAAAGAACAATTATACTGAGACTACATTAATCAATGAAATGTGTTACTGATAAAGAAAATATAAATCTGTGTACAGATAAAAGAAGAAGAATGTTTGTGGTAGCTTTGAAAATTTTAATAAAATAAAATTAACATTAAATTGAAAAAACATAAAATAAAGAGAGGTTGGAAATTGAAAATACCGAGTTGGGAAACTGGCTTATCCCACTAAGTCCCAAGTTTTAAATTCTGGAAATATTTTAATGAAATTGACACAAGTGTATCTATTATCATTAATAATATTAAGGAATATTATCATTAATCATTCATCTATTATTTTTCTCAAAAGAATAGAATTCTAAAGACAAAAACATTTATTTCAAAGTTATCATAAGTGGTATATTTCTTGCTCAATTTAAATTTTTTAGGAATTTCATAAAAGGGATAATGAGACATAATGGGTTACTGATATTTGTATTCTGACAGAAGTATCAGATTTAAGGACTGTTATTGAGTGTGGTGTGTATGTTGGAGGGAGTTTGCACAGAGAGGGCTAGAAGTAAGCTTGGTTTTTTGATATAAGTTTTAGACATCCCTCAGGATATTGAGGAAGACATGTCCAATAAAACAGCAAAGAATGAGTGTGTGTATGTTTCTTCTCTATAAAGGAAGCTCTGAAATTAGAATTACTGAGTGACAAAGGAGAAGTGCAGCCTGTGATTATGTTGGGGTCTGAGGTATAGGAGTCTCTGCACACCTGCCTCAAGGAAAAACAAGTTCCTGTGTCTCACCTGTGGGCTTTGTTTGAACCTGTACAAGTCAGAATAATTGTACTGAGCGCTCAGAACACATGCCACATGCTCTTATGTGATAGGTCTAGATAACAGATCTGATAAGGATATACAGTCCTAGCAGTTATTAGTAGTTATTAGTGTCTGGTAGTGCCCACTGAATGATTTTAGTAAGTGAGTATAGAGTACAAAGATAATCAGAGAACAAAAGACATGTAGCAACACAAATGATGTTTTAAGTTAGATAAAACATCGAAATTTGTTCCAAACAAAAGCTTTCTAAAGAAAATGTTGACAAATATGACAAATACAAAAAAAATCCCAAGAAATAAGAAAAAGATGTAAGATTTTTAATGCAAAACTTTATGTTTTACTTATGACAATTGATAAATTATATAATTATATTCATGATTCACAGATGGAAACTAACATATCTGAAAGTCAGGCACATTAACCACACAATGTTTTCAGTGCCACTGATGGATGTGGTAATTTGTCATAAAATATCCAAAGCCCCATAAGATGAGATGATAACCAAATGTGTTCTGAAGAGGGAAAACAAAATTCAAAGATGAATGGGTGACTGCTCACATACCTACTATTATAGTTTCGATGTGGTGTCCCCCAAAAGCTCACATGTGAGACAAAGCAAGAAGATTCAGCGGAGAAATGATTGGGTTGTGAGAGTCTCAACCCATTCAGTGAATTAATCCCTGATAGGGATTAACTGAGTGGTAACTAAAGTGGTAGGGTGTGGCTGGAGGAGGTGGGAATTGAGGGTGTGGCTTTGGGTATATATTTGTATCTGGCCAGAGGAGTCTCTTTCTCTGCTTTCTGATCACCATGTGAGTTGCTTCCTTCTGCCACCTTCTCCCATTATTATATTCTGCCTCATCTCCAGCCCTGAAGGGAGCCGGCCTTCTATGGACTAAGACCTCTGAAATTGTGAGCTTCATATAAACTTCCTTCTCTAGAATCTTGCTGGTCGGCTCATTGGGTCAGAGCAGTGAAAAGGCTCACTAAAATACCTACATATTCTTTTTTTTTTCTAAACAGAATACATTTGGTTTGTATTTCTAATTTTTAAATTATAGTAATACATATATATTACATATATACTACATATAATAAATACACACATATACACACATATATACATATATACACATGCACACACACACAGTATCAGAATTATCTTCTAGCACTCAATAATAAGTGAACTAAGACTTAAAAGTAGCTAGTTCCTCCTTTTCTCAAAGATAATAATTATTCAGCACCTCATTAACTGGAATGAATTCTGTCTGAATGAAGAAGCAAGTATTCAGGTTTACAGAGAATAATGAGACCATTTACCTAAGTTTTTATATGTGTGTGTGTGTATGTGTATATGTGTGTATATATGTATGTATATGTATAACATATGGACTGTATGTATATATAAAAATGTAACATACTAGAATATATTAGAGACTATAGACATGCTAAAATTATATAAATTATGTATGCTTAAAGTTATTTTTATGTTTCAGATATATATTATATTTAGCAATGTTTCCTTTCAAAAATTATATAAAGAAATAAATTTATTTGCTCATACAAAAGAAACATAAAACCTTAGAATGTCTGATTCAAACAATATCTGTTTATAAAACATTTTACTATACATAGGCATTAGGAAAATTGAAAACATTTCCCCAAAGGAGAATCTTTTCCCCATTAAAATAAAACATACATATTACATGCAACAACTAGTTTTAATTATATTTATAGAAAAACATTTTTCTCATTAAAGTATTGTATTTCATTGCCCATGACCATATTAGGTTTCAATCAACATCAGATAATGATGATGTTTATACCCACAAATACAAAACAAATTGCCCATATTACTTTGTCATGCAGTCATTTCTCAATGTTTTGCTGTTACCCAAGAAAAATAGTTATTACTGAACATTAAGTACATAACATGGGATATACTTTATGCTAAGTATGAATCATATGCTATCTCAGTTGTTAGTTTTAGCAGTGGTACTCCTGAGACAACTGTGGCTAGGCATTCAGCTAAAGAGAGTATAGTTAACAGGCCTTTGTAAGGTCAAAGTGTGTGTTTTAAATCACTATGCCATGATCGACAATCTCTAAATATGCATAACTAACTAATCCATCTATGTGTTTAAAAAAAAAAACAGTCTCACTCCAACATACACAAGTGGGAAGTACGTTTTCCTTTATTTTCCCCGTTCCCACCAACTACTCCTAAAAATACTTTGAAGCACAACATAAATAATGTCCTACTAGAGAAAAGAATGAGAAGTATATGAGAGAATGAAAGAGATTTCTTTTTTTTTTTTTTTCTGAGTACTGGGAGTATGGCTCAGTGGCACAGTCCTTGCTTATCCTACTCAAGACCCTGGGTAAGAATCCCAGCCTTTGATTCTGGCTTTTAGCTTGTCTTAATCTACCCTCCAAATATTTCACATATGAAGTTGTATGTGAGCAGATGGACAGTTGAAATGGGGAGGGGCAGCTAAAGGCCAGAATATGCCATAAAAATGTTATAAGATAGGTGTGAATGTATTTCCTGGAACATAACTTGACGAGGACTTGGACCCAAAGTTCTGTGGTAGAACAAAAAGCCAAAGTGAGAAATAAGACTGAAAACAGAAAAAATGTATTTAAAATATTTACATGAAATATAAAGGTTACCAGTCAGAAACCTAATTTCTCTTCCAGAATTATTACACAGATGGGCAGACCTTCTCCTAAGTGCACCACTTGACAGTGTGCTCCAAAGAAATGAAATCATCTGCTTGGGGAAAGCTAAAGCATGCCTCTGAAGTAAGCACCTCCAAAAATCCTTATACTTTTATTTGTGTGACCAGACAGCTCTCTACCTACTCTCCTAAACATCCATCAGAAAACATGCCCAGTTAGTACCATACTTTGCCCCAAGTTCTCAATCTCTATAGGAAGCAGACCTGCATGTCATCAAAGGAAACTCACCCATCCTTGTTAGTAATAGTGTCCAAAATATGAACAGGTGACTAAAAATCACTATAAATAATACCAGAAATATAAATGTTAAAAATTTAAAATAAATGTAGTAAAAATGACCATTGTTGAGAACAAATCATTCAAAGAACAGAAAGCAATCTGTTAAAATCTTTACAACCAGTGATTTCAAAAATATATGTCATAAAATAATAACAATTTGTTTGAAATAAATAAGAAAAACTCTTTCTAAAAGAATACATTTCTCCTAAAGACAATGAAATAAAACATGAAATACAGTAGAATAAATTTCCTAAAATATAGAATAAAAAGGCAGAATGACTGAAAATATGAACAAAAGAGTGAAATCTAGCATGGGACCATTTGAAGGGAACAGAGAAAGGAGGTGGAATGGTTGTGATTGGCAGATCCAAATTTGACCCCTAAAATGGTGACTTTGATAGCAAACCATGAGATATCACCTATTATTAGTGTGATACAGCATTTTGCACATGTAATTAAGGTTGAAAATTGGTTGACTTTAAATTAATCAAAAGGGATATTATCTAGGTGGGCTCAATCTAAGGATCCGAACCTTGTAAAAGCATAGAATTTTCTTTGGCTGGTAACTGAAGAGGAAGTGAGAGATTTGAAGCCCTGAGGGGCACTTTTCATGTAATTATTGCCTTTTAGGCTGAAGTGGTTCATAGATAAAGGAACAGAGGCAGCTTTTAGGACCCGAGATCAGTCCCTGGGTGACCGGGCACTCAGCTTTATGGTTACAAGACACTGAAATCTACCAATAACCTGAAGAAGGGCTGCAAGGGATTGTCCCCTGGACTCTCCAGAAAGGATCGCAGCCCTCAATTTCAGCCTACTGAGAGGTCAATCAAAGAACCCACATGAACCTACTGAAATGAAGCAGAACTATCAGCTAATAAGTAAGCGCTGCTTTAAGTCACATAGTTTGTGGTAATTTGTTACAAAGCAATAGAAAAAAGAATACATGGAAAATTGATGATCACGATGATGATCATGACACAGGATTCCACCCATCTGCAGAGGCCACAAGTTTTCACATTGAAATGGGGTTCTCCATGCTCAACAAAACAGGCCTATATCTGAAGAAAACACTGAGAAACTTTGGTTGTAGAGAGAACATCCTAAAATGTTCCAAGTGGAAGAGGGAAAGAATAAAAGCTACTAGCAGGGCTGGGGCTGTAGTTCAGTACTTGCCCCTCATGTGTGAAGCACTGGGTTTGATCTTCAGCATTACATAAAAAATAAGTAAATAAAGATATTGTGTTCATTTACAACTACATTTTTTTAAAATCTACTAGTAACAAAATTAAAAATAAATCAGCATCTGTGGCAGTAGACCAACTACATCCATTTTTTTTTTTTTTAAACCAGACATTCTCATTTGAATCCTGATGTGGGCACCTGCCAGCTTTGTGATCTTGCATACGTTACTTAACTTCTCAATGCCCAAGTTTTTTATTTATAAAATGGCCATAATAATGTTTCCTAATAGGCATGTTGCAGAATGATATAAATGTGGATGTAGATATAAACACTGATATTAATGATTGGTTTATTACACAAATGAAGCACTCAATATCTTTTAGCTATAATATTCAGATACTTCATCATCACCACATGCTCAAAGTTAAGGAATTAATGACCTCAAATTTCAAAAGGGAAAATACTTCAAATTTAGAATTTTAAACACTAACTATTTAGAAAATATGAAAACAAGACTTTCAGACATGAAGATACAATATACCTGCAATAGACATTTTAGTGAATATCTACTGCAACAAAATAAGAAAGATAATTTTAGATCCAGGTGGTAGACCAAACCCAGAAGATAATAAAGTAAAACACCTGCTTTTTTCCTAAAAATAGCTACTTATCCAAACTGGTGCCAAGGCCAATATTAGCTGTAAAAATGCACACTATTTATATTGTTTTGAATTTTTAACCATGTCCACTGCATAAAAGCCTTAGTAATGGCTTCAGGACAAAATATCAAAATTTCAGCTTAGAAAATCATTATTCAGAGTTCAAAGGGCAACTAAATTGAAGAAAAGTGATAAAAATAAGTAATGATGGAGGAGCAGAAGGGATGTAAGCGAACTACCCTCAAACCCTCTTATTTACCTCCTGATGTTTTCAATAAACCACTATGCTGAGGATACCTCCTCCCATTCTGTGCCAGGTCTGAACCTCTCTCCTACATGAGGACCTTACTCTGAGTTCCCCGCACAAGCCTTTAACAACTTTCCTAGATCTTTCCCATTTAACTTTCCTAGTCCTAACAAAACATATGGTTCGAAGACACTTTCTTGGCCACACATCTTAATCCGATTATATTCCCAATTTTTGAAGTTCTCTTTCACAGCAAAATTAAGAATTGGGTAGATTCATCATCTATGACTCTTTTATCCCCATTCTTCTTTGACCAAACTATAATCTTTTACTGACCTCTACTTTTATACTTTCAGAAAAATACCTAAAAAAATAACAAATACAATAAAAATGATAGTTCATATTAAGCAATCAAAAGATAATTTTTTGATCTGGACCTCTTTTCAAGATGAGTAATAAAAAATAATCTAGCATAGGATCTAAGTCAGAGAAACTACCAAACTTAGAAAAAATTAAATAATAAGGCAAAGAGGAAAGCTTCTTTCCAGAGCAGATGAACACTGAGAAATGATTTTCACTGTGACTCAAAAAGCAAATTTGTTAAGTGTCTTTGTTTAAAAAAGAGCTCATATGGTAGGACTCTTGGGAATTTTTAAGGAACATCAATACTGTTTTCTGTAATGGTTGTGCCATTTTACACCTTCACCAACAGCGTGCAAAGGCTCCCCTTCATTCTTAAGGTTCCCCTTCATTCTTGAATTGGGTTGTCAGTTGTCTTCCTGTTTAATTGTGTAAATTTCTTATAATCTTGAATAATAAGTTCTTGATCAGATACATGACTTGCAGATATTTTCTTCCAACCTGAATGTAGCTTTGTCATGTTGTTATTATTCTTTGCTTTGCAGCTTTTTAGTTCGATGTGATCCCACATCAAACTAAACATTATTTTTGCTTTTGTTGCCCGAGTCTTTGGTGCAATATCCAAAAAATCATTGCCAATACCAATATCAAGAAATTTTCTTTTTTGTTTTTTTAAGAATTTTATGATTGCAGTTCCTATGTTTGTTTAGGTCTTTAATTAATTTTGAGTTGATTTTAGGCAGAGTATAAGACAAGGGTCAAGTTTCCCCAATCCCATTTAGTGAAAAGACTATTCTTTCCCCCTTGTGTCTTGGTACCCTTGTTGAAAATTAATTGTCTATGCTTCACTTTATTTCTGAGCTCTTTTGTTGTCTCCTTGGTCTGTGTGTTGAGTTTTCATGCCAGGAACGTGATTTTAGTAGCTTTGTAATACAATTTGAAATCAGGAAATATGATGCATTGAACTTTGTCTTTCTCAAGACTTTTTTTTTTATCTTGTAGTTCTACATAAATTTTAGAATTGCTTTTTCTATTTCTGTGAAAAATAATAATCTAATTTTAATATTGTGTTGAATACATGTATCGCTTGAATAGCATGGCCATTTTCTCAATTTTAATCTTCAATCTATGAATCTTGTATATTTTTCCACATCCCTCTGCTGAACATACACCCAAGGAAATGAAATCAGCACCATGTAGAAATATATACACTCTCATATTTATTGCAATGTTGTTCACAGTAGCCAAAAAAAATGAAAATCACAGAAATATCTGTGAGCAGCTGAGTGAATAAAGAAATTGTGATATGATACACAGTGAAATATTTTTCAGTATTTAAAAAGTAGGGCATTTGCAGATAAATGGATGCAGTTGGAGAAGATAATGCTAAGTGAAGTTAGCCAATCTCCCCAAAACACCAAATGGCTAATGTTTTCTCTGATATAAGGTGGCTGACTCATAGTGGGGTAGGGAGGGGGAGCATGGGAGGAATAGACAAACTCTTGATAGGGCAGAGGGGTGGGAGGGAAATGGAGGGGAAAGGGGGTTAGCAATGATGGTGGAATGTGATGGACATCACTATCCAAAGTACATGTATGAAGACATTAATTGGTGTGAACATACTTTATATACAGAGATATGAAAATTGTGTTCCATATGTGTAATAAGAATGGTGATACGTTCCGCTGTCATGTATTTAAAAAATAAAAGCAATTTTTTAAAAAAGCAAATATTGAACAAGCTGTGGTGGCACACACTTGTAATCCCAGTAACTTAGGAAGCTAATGCAGGAATATTTCAATACCAGCCTGGGTACTTTAGTGAGACTCAGTTTTAAAATAAAAAGTTCTAGGGATAAAGCTCAGTGGTAGAGCACCCTTGAGTTCAATTCACAATACCTAAGAACTAGAGATTGTGTCATCTGCAATAATATGGATAAATTGATAAAACATTATGCTAAATGACATATGCCAAAAGCAAAAAGAAATATACTGCATGGCCTCATATGTAGACTCTTAAAAAAAGAGTCAAAAATACATAGAACAGTGGAACAGTGACTACAGGGCAGGTAGGGGGGATGTGCTTTACTTCCTCATTTTACTTGGTATAAAAGATATAAGAAATAAAATCAAAGTTCTCATTTTGTAATCATATTGCAAAAAAAGGTTGAGCCAGCACTTTACACAGCCTGTATTTTTCCTGTCTGCAAAACTGCTTATGAGACCATTTCTACCTTGCAGACAGCCTTAGGTGATATGATGATCACCACTGGGTGATATCAACCTTGACTCCAATTTGGGAGACAAGAATCCATGAGGAAATAAGCTCAACTTCCAATTCCCATTCCAACCAATTATTTTAGTTCTGAGGTTTGTAAAAACAATAGTGTGTGCGCTCCTGAAATAAATGGGACAAGGAACAGAAGCTAAAGAGATACAATGCCCTTGAGGCTTTCCTTTCATTTACTGGTTTTCTCTTGCTATCTGCTCCAGTGCTCACTGTGAGTGCACTGGGCCCACAAGTTCTTCTAGATGTCAAGAGGAAAAGCAGAAGGCCCTATTCCTACATCCTGTGGTCTACAAGGAGAGAAGAAATAACCCATTTACCTTCACCCACTGCCTCCTGTCCATCCTTACTCAAACAGAGTTGAACTTGATCAGTAGCAGTTAAGTTTCTGGTGTATACAGTGTTTCTAAACCCAAGTGGAAATAAAAAATGAAATGCCATAATCTCCTTCTTCTAAAGAAAGGGTGCTAATATAAAAGCATGAATACTGGAAGGAAAGAACTATTAAATGTAAATACATCATCCTAAATATGTAAAGGAAGAGAATCCCAAATAAGACACCAGTTTTAAGAAACTCTGTGGAAATTGCCTTCTTCCCATAGCAATACCTCTTTATCTTCCCCAAATACTAAAAAGCATTCACATGGAAATCTGATTCCTCAGTTATTTTTGGTATCAAACTAGTGACCTGACACCAGAATTCCAGTTTTCCCATAATGCTCCCACCCTCCTATGTTCCCTACCCTGTTTTGGTCAGAAAATATATTCTGGTTTTCTTGTTTTTTTAATTTTTATTTTTTTTAAAGAGAGAGTGAGGGAGGAGAGAGAGATTTTTTAATATTTATTTTTTTTAGTTCTTGGCGGACACAACATCTTTGTTGGTATGTGGTGCTGAGGATCGAACCTGGGTCGCACGCATTCCAGGCGAGCGCGCTACCGCTTGAGCCACATCCCTGGCCCTATATTCTGGTTTTCTTAGGGTAAAGAATTATAGAACTAATAGCAAAGGGTAGGAAATTATTTAAATTGTTTAGTAATAGCTAAAAAATGGAGAATATAAAAAAGAAGTCATAAATCAAGAGACATGAATTACTTTAGAAATAAGTTCATACTGATAACAGTAAGAATACTAGTTTTTTTTCTTTCACATTCTTTGTTAAAGCCAAACAATAAAGAAATCATGACAAATTTTAAAAATGAGAAATAGAGTTTTTTAAAATTCAAAAAATGGTATATTAAGGAGGTTTAAATGTATAAGGATGCATGTTACAAATATTAATATGTTACAAATATTAATCCAATGTAATATAATGTAATATGCATATCCAGAGAGGGTTACCTAGATGTTAGCCTAGATTTATTCCATGAATATTCACAATAGACCAGTTTTGAATGCAGCAAAATTAGGTAGTATAAAAATGTACAATGGAAATAAAAGTCTATAATTTTCTGTATACATGTTTTCATTCTATATTTTTGTTCTGTGTATTTCTGAGATTTCTGTAAATTGTGATAAAAAAAGCTTAGTTTTATCCATGAAAGATAGGCAACTGGTCACTCCCTGAGAAGCAGAGGAATATTACACAGTCTACTCAGGTCTCAAGCCCAACAACTAATTATTTAGTCATGATTTTGAAAACCAAGTTAGAATCCATTATTCATGCTCCTTCTGGGGAAAAAAATCTGATAATCATTAGACAAGAAATGTTAATTTTCGTGCCCAGAGCATATAACCAGTGCAGAAGCATATGGCCTATTTGATATTTGAAAATCATTTTAAATGTTCCTTTGTGCCTGAAATTTCTGCTCAAAATTTAAACAATGTTGAATGATAAAGTAGCATGAAATAACTATTTCATGATCTAAGAACTAGTGTCTTAAAAATGAGATCCTGAAAATACTTTAGTATATGAAAAGTTTGGGCATAGGATTATCTTGAGGGAAAACTAAAAAGAAAAACTGGAGTTAAATGTTTAAAAGACTATTGAGTCAATGGTTTATTTGATATTAAATTGTCTGTTTAATACCATGTAACATAGCAGATCAATGGTAGAAGTCAGATAAATTGCTTACTTTTTTCCCCCTAAGAGTGGGAATATTGAAGGTTCTTGATATCTGCTACACCTCTATCTGTTGTCTACAAGTTTGAATACTAAACGTACATCCCAATGTGAGATGTATGACTCAAAATGATGTGTGACTATAAAATGAAGTAGACCAAATTTGTCCCTATCCCTTTACTTTTGGGAAAATTCATTCCCTGAAAACCTATAAGTACTAGTATGAAATCAAAACGTTCCTTCTTCCAGAGGAATACTCATTTTCCAATCCTCTCTACCTAAGGATAATGAACTTAATGAATACTCATGGAAATCATGCTAATGCAAACAGCATAGGTTTTGGAGTAAAACAGTGGTTTTGCCTTTGGTTTCCATGTAAACATACTCAAGGAATCTAACTCCTCTGACCCATAATTTCTTGGTATGAAGCATTCTCTTAAGATCACAAAAAAGATTAACTTGGGAAAAAAGCACTTAACACAGGCCCTAGCACATTGTAACAGCTGCCAATTAAAGGTAATGGCAGAGCATTAGAGACTGAGTGGTTGTGATGTGAAATTGTGTCAGTTTGACTGGACCACACATGTCCAAATAAACATTGTTTCTGTTGGTTGCTGGGAGGGTTTTCCTGAGTTGGTGGTCTGAGCAAAGCCAGTAGCCCTCCCTAGTGTAGATGCACATGATTCAATCCATTATGGGCCTTAACAGAATAAAATCGGGAAAAGGAGGAATTTGTTTTCTTCTTTCCTGGCTCAGTGCTTGAGTATTCATCTCATCTCTTCTTTGCCTATCCTCAGACAGAGACTTACACCCTGGCTCCCCTGATTCTCTAGCTTTCAGACCCAGACTGAATTACACCACCAGGTTTCCTGGGTCTCCCGCATGGGAACGGTAGATAATAGGTCTTCCCATTCTCCAGATTTTTTTCCCCATGTATGTCTAACTCCAATACTTGTGTTTTTCACCATGATAAGTGAACACTGAGGGAACATTGCTACAGGAAACCAAGAACAGAGAAAGGATTGAGGTGAGGGGAGGAGTAAGTGAGATGCTTCCCTACCCTAAACTATATCATCTAGTCACTAACTGGGAAGCTATTTTATATTAAATGTTTATGATCCGGACAAAAGGAATGGTCCTGTTGACGGAGCAAAAACTGGACAGGTACACTTTGGGCAATAGTTGTTCTGTGTAATTGCCTCCAAAATGCATTTTTCTTTTACTTTATTTGCCTAGCAGGCAGCTTGGGCCTCAGCTTCAATATTCTGCAAACCACAGACACACAGATCTGGATCTTGAGGAGGGTTCCGTGTAGTGTCTCTTGATAGATTTCAGATGGGAAGAAAGCAATTCCCTCCACCCTGCCTCCACCCCTGCACTTTGAGGAAGGGGAGGAACATAAAGCACCCACTGTGAAGAGATCTAACCTCACCTGCCCAAGTTATTCCCTTTATTGCTTTAGATGGGTGTGGTAATAAGTTTCCAACACCAGTTTTTGGCTCTCTCCTAAGTCTGGGTCCTTTGTTGTGTGTGGGAGTGAATAGAATCTGTCTTCTTGGGGGACTGACTAAACTTGAGATCACAAGAGTTCCATGTTCACACGTGTTGCTCCCCTCACAAAGAATAGAAACTTTGAACTCTTTCTTTCAACAAGAAATCCGTAGTCTTCTCTGTACCCTCTTCATAAATGTCACTTTTTCGTTGCTAGTTATACAACAGTGGATGTGTGATGAGGGTAATGACTTCCATTGTAAAGCTATGCAAATGAATTCAAGTGTGCTGTCAGATGATGAAAGGAAAAATGATGAGAATTTTATTCTACTTGTTCTAGAGTAAACATTGGTAAACTAATTACACGATACACCTCCAATGAATGCCTCTGAATGGAGGGAGAGCTTCTGATTACTGGTTTTGTCTTTATTTCTGTTTGATAAATTACATGTAATTATGGTGTAATTAGGTAACACCTTTAGCATTAAAGAAAAATAAGCCACGTAATAAGGTATAATTTCTGAGAACAGCATAAATTCTAATGATTGTAAATAAAGCGACCACATGATAACTCTGTGAATTCATTAAAACAGTTTGGTGTATATTTAAAAAGATTACTTTGCATAATAGAGAACTTTATTCAAAGTGTCAATTCTAAAATTCTTTATGAAAAAGAAACGGAAGAAACCAGTCTCACTTGTAAGTATATTTTGTAATAGGTAAAATCTACCCACTAAATAGAGCCTTGGAAATTGCAAAAATTGTTTACCAAATTCTCCTCAGTAATTAGCCACAACTCATTAAATTGAGTGTGTAACTAGTTAATCACAATGAAACAATAAACTTCAAAGGCTTTGCCATTTGACATTTAGCCATAAATTGCCTATGTCTCCCTCTTCTGTCCTGTCACAACACCCACTACCATCCTTCATTCCACATTCAAGGGTGAGATATCTGGAAACCACTTTCAGCAAAGTTTATTTGTTCAAGTATATTTTAATATGCCTTTTTGATCAAAATGTAAAAAAAAAATAACAGTGACTGCTATTCATAACTCACTGCCACATTCTCTTTTGCAAAATGCCAAGAAAGGGATGCCTTCCATCCCTTTTATTTCCTAATCGATAAGTGAAGAAAACATTTGCCTCGTGCCAAGGTAACATTTGGAGATTAGTGATAAAACTTCCAAAATACGCCAGATATTACAATATCTTCAACAAATCTTGGCATGGAAATTCCAAGATTATTCTCTCTTATCTTCTATCTATAAATTCGTACTCCTAAAAAACCATCTATACTAAAATTTCTCTCTTTCTCTATTATACTATGATGATTAGAGTGTCTTTACTGAAAATGGAATTTAAAATCCACTTGAACTGTCATTTGGCATGCTTGCTTTCATAACTGAAGTCTTTGGATCCTGGTTTCTACCACCATTCCAACTTTTGCACTGGCCTTAGGCGATTCCAAGTTATGTTGGTAATAAATAAGACACCAGTCTGCATTACTACTGTGGGGCATCCAAGTTCTCCATTTCTTCTCATCTAACAACTCCTTCTGGCATACTATGGACATGGTCTTATATCAAAACTCCTCAGCTTTGGAATACTAAATTCAGACATCACCTCCCTGACCACATCTACCCATACTTACATTTCACTTCTTCAAACACTTCTGCAACATTCATTTTCTGACCTCATTAGGACTTTTATGCATCCCTCTACCTTCTTTCTACACATAAGCTTTTCCTTTTAATATTATTCTTCCTAGGAAAAGAAGATGATATGATATGGTGGTAGTGCTTGCTTAAACAAGCATGCACCTGTTTAAACACATAAGTACTTCTAGCTACTGAGGAAAGTAAGAAAAAGAATGAGAAGAATAAAGACAAAAACAAAGACTTAGCCGATTTGTGTTGACACCTTCACCAAGAAGTTATCTGGGGGGAAAATGGAAGCAATACCCCATGAGTTGAACAGAAAGACTCATGACATGAATTTTGAACTTTAAATTAATCAAGTATTTGCTGCCAAATTTGACTATTTAAAAAAAAAAAACATAATATTGAGTTATCTCAAGTTGGCAAGTTTTTCCACCCTGAGAAAATGGGTGGTAAACTTCAAGGGAGATCAAAATTTTAAAATTCAGGTACATTTTTTCAGTTTGAATTCAACATTTGTTATTCAAGTCTATCAAGCGGCTTCTGTGGTTCACTAGTTTAGTCATTCTTTTCCTAATAGGCTAAATGAAAATTACATTATAGTTTGGAAATTATAAACTATAAGACATGGCCCATCATGAATCAATGTGTCATGAAATCAATGTGAGGAATCTATAGTCAGAACATTGTTTAATATGGTAGAATGGAATGATATGGCATGACATGGAATGGAATGGAATAATAGTAGGCCCATAGAACATGTAGTTAAGTCTTAAAACTATTCCATAAAATTGTGTGTGCATGTGTACTTGTGTATGTATTAGTGATGAAGGAACACAATCTGCTGTACAGTTCATCATAAACAAAAATAAGTCTGAAAGCACAAATTTGAAAACTTCTAAGTAATGACCATCTTTCACAATACCAGCATTTGTGTCTTAGTAAACCAAACATTCAGATTGCTTCTGAATATCTACCTCAGAAAAAAATTGTCTTACAGAAATAAGATGCAGGAAATAAACAAAAGCTTAAATTCCATTAAATAATGTGTCAAAACACAACCTATTTTTAAAAATAATATTCTATCCTGAGTTCATTTATTTCTCTAGATAGGGCAGAGGGGTAGGAGGGAAAGAGAGGGGGCATGGGGTTAGAAATGATGGTGGAATGTGATAGACATCATTATCCAAAGTACATGTATGAAGACATGATTGGTGTGAATACACTTTGTGTACACATTTTGTATACATTTCATTTCTTCAAGCACTTCTGCAACACTCATTTTCTGACCTCATTAGGACTTTTAATTCAGCAATCCCTCTACCTTCTTTCTACATATAAGTTTGTACTCTATGTGTGTAATATGAATTGTAATGCATTCTGCTGTCATATATGAATAAAAAATAAATTAATTAAAAAATAATATTCTAAAATTAGGTGTGTACCATTGATGGTTTGTTTCTTCAGCATCTCCCATGAAACTAGGAAATCAGAAATGTACTTATGAATCTTTTGCTCTAGGTGCTGCTGCCTCTGCCAGTTTTGTATTCAGCAATCACTATAAACAAGAGGCCTACAAAGTAGACATGACTGAGTTCCAATCCTTTCTCCACTAGCTATAAGTTCAAGATTTCTTGCAAGTTATGTAACTCCTCAAAATTTTTCTTTCTCATCCTTATGTTGGAGGTGACATTCCTAACTTTGAGTTATATGTATTAAATGGTATAACATATGCTTTATATATCATATAATCTCTATCCCTTCATCTTCTCTATTCCTTTTCCTTCATGAATCCATATATTTTTTTTTTAATTTTTTAAATTAATTTTAAAAAAATAAATGACAGAAGAATGCATTACAATTCTTATTACACATATACAGCACAGTTTTTCATCTCTCTGGTTGTATATATATTTCTAAGTATAGTAAACATCCCAAAGCTTCTGGCTTGATCTTCTGACAAAGGTTTTCTGGCATATAATACTTCATTATATGTCATACTTATTATCTAATATAACTGCAATGTAACCAAATTATTTTCAAAAAGAATATAAGCCAAATTGATGACATCATGAATTTTTCATAATTTTTGTTCTCCTTAATCATTATTTTCTTCTGTTCTCCTATTCATAGTTGAACAGGACATCTGTTTGGATGAGTTTCTCTTCAGTAATGCCAGAATGTCCTCTCAAATATTTCAAGTCAGGTTTGGAAATCTGGAATCTTTTCTGCATAAATGGAATTGTCGTTTTATCCAATGAAGGCATGCTGTCAGCTTCAAGCTTATGTTCATAGGCAGAGGGAAAGTGAAGTACAGCTCAAAAGGAAGATTGTCTCATAGTTCCATCAAAATGTGTTTTATGAAGTAACTGAAATGAATATCATCGTGATTCAATTGACCTAACAAAAGGTTACTATTTTACTTTACCTCAATTCAGAACTAGAGACTATCATCACCATTTCTTAGATTATCCATATAAAATATCTGCTATGATCCATGGAAGAAATGAGAAATTAGATGAGAAGAATAAAAATAGTGAAGGATTAAACAACTCAATGGAAGTTCTCAAACAAGAAGCATTTCTAATACTAATAAAAGTCTCATTAAAATACAGATAACTATAGTTAGCACCACATTAATAGAGTAAGATTGGGATTTGTGTATACAACATGATTCTCCTCTTTTCCATTGATTCATATCTCCCTCAATGTGGAAGACTTCTAGAAAAAATGAACAAAGGTGAATTAATTCCACATCCAAAAGTTGTCCCATAGATTCATATTAAAGCATCAACATCTATACTAATTCCTTAAGTTTTTTTAATTAAAATTCTTCACACAGATATACCTTTGTTTCAGGACATCAAAAAGAAAATTGAGCATAATAGTATTAAGAGACATAACTTTGAAGACAGCATCACCTTTGGAGCAAGCTAGTTCTCAATTTGTAACAATCCTGATTTGCTGAATGTGTTTTTTAATAACAGGTTAAAACATTTTTAACATCTGGTAACAATATTTATTTGAGTATATTCTGTATTTCAGAAAACGATAGGCAGATGATTTGCTCTTGAACAAGGTAAAATACTTTGAAATACATATGGGACATATAATAAGCAAAACCACAATCTCTCTTTATGTCAGACATATTCATAAATGACATAACATTTCATAATTTACACTACTTTTATTTCCTTGTTGTTTTTGGTATATGCTTACACTAACAAGCCCATGTCGGTTCTGACATCCTTACTTAATACAGGAAGAGTATAAGGTAGCATTATTGGATGGTTTTCCCAAGAGATAACAAACCATGGTCTTAATTTTCAAAATCTACACTAACAAAGCATGTCTGCTCTGTGACATGAATCTAAAATTCAAACATATGTAAACAGAATGTTTTGTCTAAATTAGTAGAAGCTTTTTTTGATGTCATTTTTTAGTTTTCTTGTTAAATCATTGTCACTGTATGCTTGTACCTAATTCATCTTTCATACATATTCATTTCAATTATTTTAGGTTCTATTTTTTATTAGAAATCAGAGAGGCATCAGAATCATAATTCCAGATACATATTTGACCAAATTCCCTTTTGTAAAACTGTTGAATTTGAATATATACCTTCTATTTTTATCCAATCACAAATAGGGAATATTCACTTAAAAGTCTCTTAATTTATGAAATATCACAGCCTAATTTCACAAAAATGCAAAATTGGTCTTGCTAAATCTTGATTTAAAGTTTTTTAATAAAATCTAAACTAATTAAAAGAAGGAAGTTTAATGGCTTGCCACAGCTGCTTCTTAGAGAATAAAAATCAGATATCTGACAATTCTACTTTAAAAAAAGTTTGAAAATTTAATTTTCAAGCAATATTTTTGTTTTATAGCCATCTATTGGATTGCTATGGTTATTTTATCATGGGTTAATCTGCTTTGCACAACCTTTAACCAGAAACAAAATTTTCACTAACTCTCTGTATGTCAATCATTAAGAATGATTAAAACCAGGAAGAAAGTACCAACAAGATTTGAGGTTATAACCATGTCATGGGCATTATGTAAGATGCTTTATTTCTTATCATATCAACGCTCCAGTATTTTAACACACAATAAAAACAATAGAAATTCATCTAGCAAAATGGAACAATAGGGTTTTAAAATAATTAGTAAAGAAAGAGCTTCATCTAGATTTCTAATATAAATAAATGATGTTGAGAGGCTATATATCACTGATAATATGTTGCAGTGTTGTGCCAGTCATGTAATATAAGTTTATTTCATTTAATATATATTTAGCACTGAAATGCATATATTTTAATTTAATCACATTTCAATTAATTTTGATTTGTGGCTTCTTTTCAATCAAAATGAATTTAGAAAATTAATTAAGTTGTGGACAAGATATAAAAATGAGATTATGTGAAAGGTCCATATGAGACCACATAAGAAATAAAATGTCATCTGTCATTTTAATTTACTGTACCCTTATCACTTAACTATCAAATGATATAGTTCTGACATTTAGAAGAAAGATGATGTGCATAATAAATGTCAAGACTTTTTTCTCCAAATATAACTTTATTTTCCAAAAGCATAATAACAAAAATGCAGGTATCCATCATGTAATTTGTTGTTCTTTTCACACTATAAGCTTTACCTAGAAACACACATCAGCCAAACCTGATATCTGTTACCTAGCAACAATCTGACAATTGTATGCTTCAGATGACCTGGATATACATCCAACTTTTAACCCTTAGACAACTGAATTAATTAAACACTTAGAAATGCTTTCGTTTCCTAAATAAAAGAATGTTGAAATAGAATTTAATTTTAATGTTGAATAACTTTAAAGAAGCCAATTTTCTCATTAAAAGAACCAAAGAATTGAAAATAAATATAGTAAAGAGTAGTTGAAATACCAATAAATTATAAAAAGAACATGGAATGATGATTTAAAATTTTCCCCTAAAAAAAGTACACTGAGAAATTCTATGTGGAGCTTCAGCATCTCCCTTTATCATCTAATTTATATGTGTGCATATTTTGCCAAATTTTCAATGTCACAAAAAATCTGGAAAATAATATCATTGACATTATTTCAGTTTTGTCAATGACAGACTTCTCCAGTACTGAAAAACAAAAATCATAAAACTAAACAAAGAGATGTTAATCTGCCAAGCATTCAGGCAAACATGCTAAACTCTACTGTAAATATAGAGCAATAAAATTAAGGATTGCATCTGTTGAAAATAGTTGTACTTCCAGAAAATACACTTACTGAATATATTATGCAAGCACTCACAAATAAAGATAAAAGACAAAGAGAAGCCAAAAGTCTTCAAAAAAAAAGTTACATTAAAACAAATGTTTCTGCCTTTTGGGGCTAAAAAAAAAAAAAATCAAATACACTGCCACACTCTCTGACAATAATGTATCTTTAAAATGTTAATTTTCACTTGTAAAATCCAAGTGTTTAAAGTTCTTCCAAAAACGAATTATAAGTAGAAAATAATTTCCTCATCCCAATAGTTAACTCATTAGTTAATTTACATGGTTAAAGTATGAAAAAATATTCGTGTTTGTGTGAATATATGCATTTGTGTTTTCATGTGCACATGTAATTAAGAACAAGTAATTAAAAATAAAACTAACTAGGCACTCATATACTTAATTTTTAGAATTTTTAACCTATTTAATTAACAATATGTTCCCAGCATAATTGAATAAATTTGTCACAAAGATCAATTTATTAAACCCTGAATGATAAATTGGATTTGATATTTAAATAGGCTAAGTAGTTACAATATTACAGATGTCCCTTATTAATTGCAGAGAAAAACTTTGATTTTCCAGAGGTAAAACATGAAAGTTGATTATAATGGTTTTTTTTCCATATATGAAGCATCAGTTTAAAAACAATGAAATCAACCTTTACTATTCGATTTGTAAGGTTGTAAATGTAATTCAATTAATGTTTTTTAATTAATCAAACATTTTATTAGTTTTTTGACAAAATTTAAATATTAAAACGTGGGAGGTAACAAGAGAAAAATAACAGAGCCATATGTTCTGAGAGTTTTGCATCAAATAAAAAGGCAAGCATGGTAACTAAAAGAAAATTCAGAACCAAGTCAGAATATTTGTTGCCATTTTCAAAGATGGAGAGGAAGAATAAAGGCAATAATGACAAGAAAAAAAAAAAAAGCACTGTTGATTAACTGGGACAATAGCAAATCCAGGAAAAGGAAGGAAAGGAAAGTTTCTAAAACACAGGAAGAAGCACAGCATCTGGTATCAGAACTAAAGAGTGAATGTCAATATAGACTACTCACTTTATATGTCATGGTGAACACTGGGCAGACACATAGGGCAAGTTTCACCTTTATCATTTCCCTTTGCTTGTGTGGAATCAACTGAATCTTTTCTTATCATCTTATCAAAACTGAAGAAAAGAAAAACCACCTTCCCATCAATTCTTTAATGCAGCCAGGAAAGGATTCCAGCTCTGCACTGGGTATGATTGTCCACCTGTGGGTTGGAGAGGCAGTCAGTATAGCTGGAAGCAGCCAGGAACACTTGGAGCAAGCATCTTCACACACTGTGGTAGAAATGCCCTTAAGCTATCCTGACCATGTTCCCTAAAACATTACATATGCTGTGCATGCACAACTCCAAAGGGTCTAGAACAAAATGCTCACACTTTAGAATAAGTAGGGGAAAGAAATTAACTATTTGTGGACAGACTTTATTTCAAGTGTTTTACAACTGTAATTGGATTATGGTATCAGATAAATCCAGAGGCCAGTTTAGGTTTCTCAAATCCATAACTACGTGAACTTCAGCAAGTTATTGAATCCTTATGAGACTAGATTTCCCTTGTTAATTGAAAAGAGGAGCAATACCTGATTAAAATGACATGAAATTATATATGTAAAACACTTGGTACAGTTTCTGGAACACAGAAGTTGCTTTGAAACGAAGGAAACATGTATAACATGCCATAGAGAACAAAGTATTTTACACTTAAATATATTCAAAAATATTCCGATGCTATGAAAATCAGAAGCAGAATAGACTTTAATTTTGCAACCATTCTGTACCCAATTTGAGTATGCTAATTTATCTATAGTCTAAAAAACCTTTACAAAGACAATTACCCTCATTTTACACAATGAGAAGGGTGTGACTCAAACCATTTTTGTAATTGATCAAAATTCACTCACCTAGCAATTTTTAGAATCTAATTTATGGCAGGTAGTTTTCTAGATACCTAAATATGGAGAAATCAGTCACTAAGACAGAAGGAAGGCAAACAACACTACTCTTCTAATCTGGGCTATTTTTATTCCAAAGCTTCTTTTCCTTTCATATGCTAGTTTCTAATTTGAAACAGCTAAATTGAATGCCCTTTTCCCTTGTGGTGAGCAACAAAGAGAATTCTAACAAGGTAGCCTTGGCTTTAATCAGCATAAAATATCTAAACCACAGATTGAGTGGGTTTAGTATATAAATCCCAGAGGAAAGCTAATGAAACCAGAATGTTGAATATTGTTACATATATATTCAGCTATAATTGGCCAGGAGTAAATGTTGGCTTTATATAAGCAATCAAGCTAAAATAATTATTTAGTTTTAATGTTAGTAAAGATTCAAGTTAAAGGTTAATGGAATAGCTCATGCATTCAATGAACATTTATTGAACACCTCCTAAGTGCCAAAGTGTAACTCTTTAAGTTAGGAATTACAGAGGTAAGAATGAGCAAGTCAAATGCAGGACTAGGGTGAAGAGTCTTGCATGAGATATAAGGAAGAGCTAAATGAGGATAGAATGTGATAGGTTCTATGATGGGGTCAACATATATTGTGAGAGCACATCATATGAATGGATGTCTCCAGGACTTAGGGATCATGGGAATTTTTCTGGATAAAATGGTGTCCATACTAAAACTAGAAGTCTATTATAGTTTTGTGTGTCTACTTGACTAGACAATTTAATGTACAGATGTCTGTTTCAACATTGGGTCTAGGTGTTTTTGTAGAGATATATTTAAATGAGATGAACATTAGAATATATAGACTAAGTAAAAGAGATTTTTCTCCCCAGTGTGGATGGGCCTCATCCAATGAATAAAACAAAATGGTAGAATAAGGAAGAATCTCTTGTCTTCTGAGGCATAAGTTCCTTCCATTCTTTGTACCTGTACCTGGACAGGACATTGCACCACCATCTGACCTGCTTCAGGCCTTTTAGACTGCGACTATACCATCAGTTTTCTGGGTCTACAGCTTGCCCACTATATCTTTTAGAATTTCTCAACCTCTATAATCACATGAGCCAATTATTTTATAATAAATTTCTTTCTACATGCTTTCATAAATACATATTATATAGGTCCTATTTCTCTTGAGAACCCTAATTAATACAAGGATGCATCATGAAGATGCAGTAGAAAGAAATGTCTGAAGCAAGAAAATGGTGTTTCCAAAAATCTCTGAAATAAGACTGTGAATAAACTACTCCAGGAACTACAATAGGTTCAGTGGAGCTGTTGCAGAGAATGCTGAGGAGAAAAGTCATAGAGATAAGGCTAGACTAGGCAACTGGGAACAAATTATGAAGATAACTCCTAATTGGTACCTCACAGACTATGTTTTGCTGATATAACAGAATATCACAGATTAGATCATTTGTAAAGGAGTAAAAATGTATTGCTCACAGTTCTAGCAGCTGGCAAGTTCAAGACTGAAAGGAAATATCTGGTGAGGTTCTTCTTACTGAATTATAACATGGACCAAGGCATCACATACTGAGAGAGGATGTAAGAGAGAATGGAGAGGGTGTGAGCAAGAGAACACGCAACATTCATACAATACAGTTTCTGAGATAATGAAATTAATCATTTCATGAGGGTCCATCCTTCATAACTAATCACCTTTTAAACATTACACCTACAATATTATCACAGTGGCAATTTAATTTCCACATGAGTTTCAAAGGTAACATTCAAAATAAAACATCATGTGGCATAGTTTAAGTTTTAGGAAAGAGGATATCCATTCAAATGATTTAATCATGAGAGTGGCATGATATACATGACTCTGCCTACATTTGTACCTATGCAAGAATCAGGAAAATCAAATAAGCCAATGTTGCAGTAAATTGGGTGTGATGTTTTGGCTCTCATTTCCTGAAAAGGCCCAGGAACTAAAGAGGCCACCAGCCTGTGCTGCTGTTTGGAGAGGATGGGAACCTTAGAAAGTGGAGCTTAGTGGAAGTGAGTTAGGGCCTGGAGACATATCCTTGAAGGAGATATTTTGACCCCAGCTTCTGTTTTCTCCCTTTCCTTCCCAGATATCAGGACATAACAGCATTGCTCCACCACAATCCCTGCCATGATGTTCTGCCTCAACAGAGACCCCAAAACAATGGGTTCAACCAACCATTAGTGGAACCCTCATAATGGTGAGCCAAAATAAACCACTTCTCCATTAAGTTACCTTAGATATATTCTCACAGCAACAGAAAGCTAACAAACATAAAATTGGTATCAAACAGTGGGGTCATTGTTGTCACAATGTGGTTCAGAAGTCTTTGGAATTCATTTGTAGGAGGAATTTGGAAATTTTTGGAGAATTGGACTAGAGAGCACCTAGAATGCTGTATATGGAGCTTAAGGGCTGATTCAGGAGGAGGCTCAGAAGGCTATTGAAAAGTGGATTGTAAAGGCTGTACTGGTGAGGTTTCCAATGGAAATAAAGACCTGCTGTGCTGCAGTCTGGCTGGGCAAAATAACTGGGGGGGAGTGTGACAAGCAACTTGTGAAGGTTGAAACAGCGGGAGCTGCTTTATTATGGGACAGCAGAGGTATATATACTGAATTACTACACACAGCTTAACTTAGTTAACATCATATAGATACAGCAGTCAGTCTTTAAGGAATCTTCATCATCTTAATGACTCACTGGCGTTACTTCACAAACCACTCCTCCTGGCAAAGTGCCAGGCGCCATATTGACTTGATTGTGGCCCTCAACACTGCTGGGGTATTGAACTAGAGATGTGTGATATATTTTGGCAAAGAGCATGTCTCCTGTTTGTCCATACTCTGAGACTCTAGGAGGCTGAGGTCAAAGATGTGGATTATTTTATCTGGCAGAGAAAACTTGAAGGCAGCACAGCATGGGTTTGCTGACTGCTTTTAGCTAGATTTATAGTGATAATCAGGAAAAAATAAAAATAGAGATAACAGGTTTGAAAAATTTGTAATTTGAAAAAGAAAAAGGAAATGTTTTTCAGGCTGTGGTTAAGGAGGGTATGGTTGCTAAAGAGATTGATGCCATTAAAAACAAACCAAGTACTTTGTACAGACATGGTAGAGTGCCCTGAGGATATCTGGCAAGATCCCACCCAGTTTCAGGCACAAGTGTGTTAAAGTACCTCAGTACATACTGCTCTCATGAGGCTATATATGGAATCATTTCCCCTATGTTTGTTTCCCTGAGTTCATCCATTAGGGCACTCAAAGGCTGCTGCAACTATGGTTCACATAGGTTCAGATTGAGCTCCCACTGACAGCAGACCTTGAAGTCATTCACATCAAATCCACATGATGCTGAAGAGTTATGAGGTTACAGAGTCTACTACCAAGATTTTAAAGGATACCATGGAGGTCAGGCAGACTTAGATTCCCTTAAAGAAGCTCCTGACAGGGTAATACATAGCAAGGTTCTAAACATGAACCTGAAGCTACAGTGGGGACCTCAGGAGGTTAGAGATGCAAGAAACATGAAATGCTTGCCAATGCTTACATAGGAAATGAGCATAACCAACCCAAGAAAGAGGTTATGTGGGCTGCAGACAGTTAGGTCATAGAGGAAGAGCTATCCAAGCTCTTTGATACTCATAAGGTTAGCATGTGCCCTAGATGCCAGACATAGAACAACAGGACTCAAGTTTTCCCAGCCTGCATTCGGTGTTGCTTTAGCCCAATCCTTCCTTTCTATGCCTCCCTTCCTATTTATAATAGGAATGTTTACATTGTGCCATTTTATCCTGGAAAATATAACTTTATTTTTACAAGAGCTCACAGATAACTTTGCTTGAATCTCAGAGGAGACGTTGGACTTTCACTTTGGAACAATGCTGGAACAGTTATGACTTTGGGGACTCTTTAAGAAGGACTAAAAACATTTTGCAGGACTAAAAACCTCCTTTGGAGGTCACGGACAGAATTATGTTGTTTGGATTTTAAATGTCCCCTGAAGGCCCATGTTTGAGCAGTCTGTAGCACTATTGGAAGGTGCTGGAACCTTTAGAATGTAAGGCCTAACAGAAGAAAGGTCATTGGGGAGCATGCTCTCGAAGAGGATATTTGTACTCAAGTTTCTTTTTCTGTCTATCTTTGCTTCTCTACCACCTGCCACCATGATGCAATCAACTTTGCTTCTCCATGTAGTACCCACCATAATATTCTACCTCAGCTGAGTTCCAAAACATGCAGCCAACTGACCATGGTCTAAAACCTCTTACACTGTGACCCAAAGTAAAGCTTTCCTCATTTAAGTTATTTATACTAGATATTTTGTCACAGCAATAGATGTTGATTAACACACTGGGTAAATTATGCTGATAGCCTGCACTGTGGAGATGGAGATCAGGAAATGGAATTGAGTCAAGAGGGTAGAATTCAGAACATGCTGTGTTTCATTGGGTATGAGCGTGATGCTTATACAGAAGGAGGCATTTTGTTGATTCTCAGCAAGAAAACTAGCAAATCTATAGGTGGTAGTGCCTCATTTCATTAATATTTGGATGGAAGAAAAAAATGAGTTTGGCGCCTCATACTTTAAATGTCTATAACAATGAATATTAGACAGAATGTAGGCTTATAATTCAGGAGAAAGACCTGGTTTAATTGTTTAAAACTGAGAGGTCTTTGGAACACTGCAATTGTCACCCTTACAGAAAAAGGGACCTTCAAAGAGAGTACTCCTATAGCATTCTTATATAATAAATTGAATATTAAAGATATGTGGAAGAGTAATTAATGCACCTCATATACCTACTTTCATTAGTAATAGAAAAGGACTAGTAAGGAGAACATTTTCTAATAGATGGTAATCATATGCTAACAGTCATTTTGTGACAGTAACCCACACAGAAAAATTCGTGTAAGGAATGACCAACAATGATATAAGAAGATATAAGTATTATAACTAATATTACTTACATTAAATGTTGAAGAATGTTGAAATAAACCAAATAAATTTTATTTCTAAGTAAATCTCCAATCTTTTAAATTCATGTAATTTAATGAAAGGACAAGTGACCACTATTTATTCTATCTTGTTGAAAATGTATACAAAGTGAGATGCAGTGGCCCATGCCTATAATGCCAGCTACTTGGGAGACTGAGACAGGAAAATCATAAGTTTAAGGCCAGCCTTAGCAATTCAGTGAGATCCTGTCTCAAAATAGAATGTTTGCCTTATAGGTGAAATCCTGGGTTCAATTCCAGTACCACACATATACCCCCTCAAAAAAATGCATTTGAGCAATATACCCATCTATAATGAAAAACCATTATAACTTTTATCTCAAGGTGAAATTTAAATTTCTCATCTCAAAAAACTTTATATCATTCATGAAATAAAATTGTAACTTGATGGAAATCACACATCAGATTTCATGCATTGTGTTGCATTCAATTATTGCTAAATTGGTCAAACACCAGTACAGACTATTAATATAATATACCAATCTAAAGTTCAAATAGTGAATCTAAAAATATCAATATCATAACAATTCATTAGAGAGGGCACATTGCTCTTCATAAATTTTCTTTCTTAAATACGCTCCAAATAAGCAAAGGTAGCTTCATTTTTTTCCCCTTCCAACTTTTCTGGTTTGGGTTTTGTTGTTTGTTATGGACTGGGTATTGAACCCAGGGGCACTTAGCAACTGAGCCTTATCCCCAGCCCTTTTTTATTTAGAGACAGGGTCTGACCGACTTGCCTGGAGCTTCACTAAGTCCTTGAGCCTGCCTTTGAACTTTCGTCCCTCCTGTCTCAGCCTCCCATGCCATAGGGAGTACAGGTGTGCACCACCACTCCTGGCCTTTTCCAGTGCAGTATTTTTTCCCTTTACCTCGTCTTTCTTTTTTCACCTCAGAAGCTCATCCACCAGGAATGGACACTACAAAAGCTATTTTCTATACAAGAATACTCTTAGGATATATTTAGAAGATGCAATAAATGTATTTGCTATTTAAAGCATAAAGATCATCATAGGAAATAGAGTAAGGAAAAGTTGGGTAGAAATGTAAAACTAGTAATTTCAATAAAAACTAATATTTGTTGAGAGATACAGTACGTCACACACTCTGCCAAATACTTTTCTTGATAGTTAAAACAAAAAAGCTTGAATAATGATGCAATGAAATTGTGGCCAGAAATAAAGAGAAAGGAAATAACTTTTGTTGAACACCAACACTATGCCAGAACCTTTTCATACATTACTAAATTTATTCTTCACAACCGTACCCAGTGAAACTCGGATTCAAAGACCGTTCTGCTTGGCCAATAAACCCTCGTGCTTTTCCCAAATTATGCTTCTTTTTTACACACATCCTATAGCCTGGTGGTATCAGGAGAGATGCTGGTCCTAAGATAGCTCAGAATCTTACTGCTGGGAAAACTCTCGGAACAAAAAAGATTTTGAAATTAAAAAGGGAATTTGATTTTTGTTTTTATGGTCTAATGACTATTTCAGAACTGATGGCTTACTGAATAAAAGATAATAAAAGAAGGTAATGGGTATCCAAATTAAGAGCAAATAAGGAAATTCCAGGGTTGTTGTTTTGAACAGAGGAGCAAATGTGTTCATATAAGTGGGAATATGAAAGTCAACTTTCTTAAGCATACCAAAGTCAATGAAAGAAAAACATTTTATATACACATTCCTAGTCACTTTCTAAACCAGTAAAATGTTAATATTAGGAAATACTTGATTTTACTCAAAATCTTCCATATATATTTTTTTAAATGATCTTTAGTTTGAAGCATGACATGTAAACATGCTTAATTTTAGTTTAATTTAAAAATGAACTACTGGCAAATTATCAACAAATTTCATTTACTCAGTAAATTTCATTTATAGAGTAAATTATATATACATATAAACATACACACACATATATATGTATGTCTTTGTATATGTGAAATCTGAGATCTTATCTTACTCTGAGAAGTGAATCACATAGCTGTAAGTCCAAGATTTGGGGAAAATAGATCAAATGAGAAGGTCACTAAGAGCCAACTTCTTATTCACCTATCAGGAAAAACTCAATCCTGAGATTCTCTGTGCTGTGGATTGATTTTGCTCGAGAAGACATTACTATCTCAATTCCAATTAATATTTTGGAATTTTTTAGGATGCTTCATTTTATAAAAGGAGAGGTCACTTCCTCTCCTATGACAGATGTGTATAGGAGGTATATATTGTGAACATGAGAGCCCGGAAAACAGAAAAACAGCATTTCTCATTAATGTTAGTTGTGCAAGTCTGGAATTTTTGACAGGGTATGTTGTTGAAAGCCTAAGTGGTAAAATCACAGGCATTTTGATGAGTCATTTTTCTTTCTTGGAAAGGGCAGGTAAATTGTAACACTAAACTACCTATCTTTTCTAATCAAAATAAGATTACACTGGTATTTAATTTTACAGAATAAAAAATTGAGAGATCAAAGTATAAGATGAGAAATTGTGCTTGAATCTGATAGTGCCATGGGCATAGTATTAAAGGAAAATCAACATATAGGACCAGTTGGAACTCCTTCTCTCCATTAGCTTGTTAGAAAATACAAAAATTATATCAACAGTACAATCTGCTACCCCAGATACATCTAATTGAAAAAAAGGTCATTAAATTGCAATGAGCTTTTCCATTATTCCATTAATTTCCTTTCAATTTGTAGAAGTTTAATTTAAGTATCCTTAAATTTATAATCTCAAAGAATACTCAAGACTAAAAAATGCAAAAATAAAACTCATCAATTTTGTCAAAGTTGTAATACAGTTTTCTGTTTTCTAAGAAGCACAAAAGAGAAACTTATTTAAAACAGAGGAAAGAATTTAAATAGCCATACCTATTGACATTTGCAAAACTCCAGACCTGCATATATTTTATATAATGAGTTGATATTCACCCTAGCTCTCTCTTATTTTAATGCTTTCCATGTTTCTTCCCTATCAGCTAATTCAAATGTCTGGAGTTTTACTGTTTTTGCACAGAAGATCTCTTGATTTTCTTCTTTTGACTAAATGACATGCAGAGCACACAACTATGAAAAAAAATGTCAAAGAACATGACATGATAAAATCAAACAAAGTTTAATATCCTTGTGATAATTTCAAAATTTTAAAACTCCATGGAATTTGATGTGCCTTTGACAGTTTAACCTTGTGAACTACAACATGTTTTTTTTATTCTTTGATTATGAAAATTTTTCTACATACACAACTGTCGAGAACATAGTATAAAGAATATCCAATTTACATACCACTTATTTAAAAATTATTAACATTTGCCATTGTCAGTATATATTTTAATGTCATATTGCCTTAAAATACTATGAGTTATGATGTAATAAAATTCTCCTATATTTTAATTATAATTTAGGTCTAAACTGTGTTCCACAAACACAAGAATTTAATGAAAAGGAAATTAATTTACATATATAACATAAAATTTTGCCTATAATCATAATTATTATTTTGTTTATAATTTAATATTTATATTTTATATATTGCACACACATACATATATATGTTCAAACATTTATCCACTACTGTTTCTTAAAAAATGAAATACTTGGTAGATGCTGACCTTTGTTCACCCAAACTATCATGACTAGATTTTAAAAGAGTACTTTTAAAATGTTTATTTTCATTTTGCTAAAAGATGCAAATCTGAATTGTTCAAATGTGTAGAATATACATTAATCTAAAGGCAAAAGTTAAGCAATAACCTGGAAATACGCTACACATTCCATCAGAATTTAAAATTTCTTCCCCTTACATTTCTGTATGTTGTAAGGATGATTCTTCAGTAATATGGTAGAAATTTCTACCAAACTTTCCACATCAATAATATGGGACTGGAGAAGCATATATGAATGAGTAGGCTTGAGATTCATTACATAAGGCAAAACACTAAGTATTCCCAAATATAAGGATAGTTAATAAGCCTTTTCCCCAGATTAAATGACTTCAACGTGAGGATCCCATTACGTTGAGAGCTAGATAGTAAAGAAAACCAGTACAAATTCCTATGATAACAACAAATTCAGAGTCTTGAAACTATACAAATTTATTCTCTTAATTTATTCTCTTAAGACTGATGTATATCTCATAGGGCTAAAATCAAGAAATCTACAGGACTAACTTCCTCTGCTTTCATTTTTTTTTAACCTTTAGAGTAAAACCCATTTCCTACTCATTTTAGGGTTGGCAGAATTCAGCTCCTTATGGTTGTAGGCCTGAGATCTTCATTTCTTTGCTGACTCCCAACATTTGGGACCATGCCTAGCTTCCAGAGTTCTCCCTCCAGCCCAGGCACATAGACTCCTACATCTCAGAACAGCATTGGAAGGCCAAGTCCTTCTCATTGCCATCTCCCTCCTACACAGTCAGGAAATATTCTCCTGAATTTAAGGACTCATATGATAAGGTTGAGTCCACTTGAATATTTCTTCCCATTTGGAGATTTATAATCTTAATGATATCTGTGAAGTCTTAGCTATGTAAAGAAACAGTCACAGGATGCAGGGATTATGGTATGAAATCATTAAGGGAGCCATTATTCAACCAACCATAGAATTATAACTTCAAAAATAGCAGTAAATTGACTGTTCCCCAAATCCCAAGCTCAGAAAGTGCCCTTAACATTGCATAACAAAATTTAAAATAAACTTCCCATAATGCTGGCTCTCCACATATTAGAAATGATAAATTGGGAAAAACCTTAATTCCATGAAGAGATTTTTCAGTCATCTGTCTATTTACTCATTGATATATTAAGTGTTTATTATGTAACATCTAATGTACCAGATGATAAGGACACAACTACAAATCAAACATGCATCATATTGACTTGCAAGGACTTAAATATAGAAGTTGATACATGCCTTAGACAAATAACTATGCAAATTTAAGTACTATAAATATATGCCATAGATAAAAACATACTTTAATTTTCTTAGAACCAGTGCAGAAGAAAGTAACATAGAATGTGCAATCTACTTCTGCAAAGGATGCATAGTCATCTGGGGTGATTGTAGACAGCAGGGCTGTGTTTACTGACCCTCTTCCTGAATAGTGACATGACATGAAGACTGATTGCTCTACTATTTCTGATAATGCCTAGTGGTATAAAATGCACCATAGCCCTATGCAAATAGCAAGAGTAAGTCAGTTCTTTGGGATTGTTCTAATCCAAGAGAGCTTTTTCTTAACTATCAGTTTCTCTTGTTTTCTCTTGTAGCATCTATGTGATATTGCTTTGTATTATGACCATCCTATTGCACAATATAATACTGAATAAAGAGCTGATGAGAAAGACTCCACATGGATAAGAACTTACAGAAGAAAAAATTTACGAACTTGAAAATAGATAAAGGTAATACGATCTGAAGAACAGGGAGAGTAACAAATGAACAAAGCCTCATTAAGATGGGACACTATCAAGCATGCCCTCAAACAAACACACAATGGGTATGTATGTCAGAAGCAGGTGAGAGAGACAAAGGAGCCAAAACAATATTTGAGGAAATAATGATGGAATTTCCAAATTTCATCTTAAAAAAAAAACAAACATTAAAACACATCAAAAATCTCTATGAGTCCAAAGTAGGATAAGTGTAAAAAAAATCCATACCCTGACATATCATACAAAAAAATGTTGAAAACCAAAAGAAAATAGAAAATCTTGAAAGATATAATTGAGAAACAAAATAGGTTTAACATCAGAAGGAACCGCTGCTAGCAGGCAATAGGATGACATTTCAAAATGCTGAAAGAATAAGTTCTCTAACAACAATCTTATAGCCAGCAAAGTTATCATTCAAAAAATTAAGGGAATATAAAGACATGCACAGATAGATACTACAGAGAAGTCATTACTAGCAATTCTGCATTTTAAAAAAATAAAATGAAGACATGAAAGCAACTGCTGCAGACCATAATGAAAATCCAGGTTAACAAAAAAAAAGAATTCCAAACAGATAATCTTGTAAATTTAATGACAATAAAAATTTATTACCTATTAATTTTTTGTTGACTAATTTAAAAATAGATCATATTTTAAAGATATAAATTTTTAAAATATGATTCTACGACAGAAATTCAGCATATTTTAAAATAACTATACAAAAGACAGACAGGAGCAATGCTTTACCTGAATAAGAAAATGTCAACAGACAGCAATTCAAATCCATAAAAATAATGAAGAGAATAAGAAAATGTAAACGTTTTAATATCACAGACAATGTAAATATATGCTTTCCCTCATTTCTTCTCACAGCTTCCTTTTTCCTAGGATACAACAAATATAAGTGTAATACATATAATAATAATATCCCTGGATTTTTATATATTTTATATAAATATGAAATAATTATGATAAGCTAAGAGATATGTGGTAAATATACCAGAGTAAGCAATAAAACCAAAAAAGTTGTGGAAAAATCATTAAAGAAAAAAATTAAAATATTAACTATAAAATGTTAATTTAACATTAAAAACATAGTGTAAGAAGAATGGAGGAATGAATCCGAAAGGAGTCATGTAAAGACAAAACATAAAAGGTCAGAAACAAAGAGAACTGGACCAAAAGATGCATTAAATGCAAATAGATTAAGACATACAGTTAAAAGGTAAAAATGGTAAAAATGGATGAGAAATCAAAATCTATATCATGTATGGGAGAGAGACTTTAAAAGAGAATAGATTGAAAGTTTAAGACAAAAAAATATATATACCATAAAAACGAAAACCACAGGAAGTCTGGAGTAGCTATAGTAGCATCAGACAAAATAGATTTTTAAGACATAAAATGTTACTAGAGATAAACAGGGAAATTTTGGAATGAGAGAATTAATCCATCTGCATAATGTAACAATATATTGTTATACACCTAATAACATTATAACAATATACATATATGTACTTAACAACAGAGACTCATTGTACCTGAATCAACAACTGAGAATGGAAGGCAGAAATAGACAATTCAACAATAATTAACAGTAGGAAAAAACTCAAAGGAACCAAAAGTTTGTTCCTTGAAAGATCAATAAAAGCAGCAAACATTATTAAACTGACCAAGAAAAAGACAAAGCTCAAATTATCAAAATCAATAAGTAGAAAACAAATAGAAAAAATCATAAGTGAATGCTGCCAACAACTGTGAAAAAAACAAAACTTCTGAAAAAGCAAAACTCAGGTCCACATGCCTTCACTGGTAAATTTTACCAAACATTCAAAGAATAATTACTGAAAAACATACAAAAAGAAAAATAACCAAAGAGAAAGAAACACTTTCCAATTTATTGCATGAGATCATATTATGCTGATACCAAAAAAAAATGTGTCACTAGAAAATAATATAGTATACACCAATATTTCTCATAAATGTTCATAAAAATATTCAACATATTAGCAAATTATGTGAATCTTGTAAAAACAGAATATGAAAGGATTTCACAGCATTACCAGGTGAAATTTGTTCCAGGATTGTAAGACTGAATCAATATTTAAAAATCAGGTAATAAATACACCTACCAACAGAAAAAAAAGACAATACCACATGGTCTTCATAGCATGAAAAGAGTATTGCATGAAATCCAGTATCCTTTTGTAATTAACACATATTCAACACACTCAGAAGGCAAGGAAACTTTCTCACCCTGATAATAAATATCCACCCTCCCAACCACAATTAAAATGATATTACTGATGAAAAACGTAATGCATTTTTTCACAATGACTGGAGAAAGCAAAGTCTGCTTTTACTACAGTAAACAAAGACGAATGGGGGGAGAGAAACGGGGAGAGAAGGGAAAGCACATGGAAATGGTAGGAGACCTTCAATGATACATAAAATTATAAGAGGTTAGGAGGGGCAAGGGGGAAGGAAAAAGAGGGAGAGAATTGAACAACAGCAGGGGAGGTAGAGAGGGAAGATGGGAGGGGAGGGGAGGGGAGGGGGGATAGTAGGGGATAGGAAAGGTAGCAGAATACAACAGTCACTAATATGGCATTATGTAAAAATGTGAATATGTAACAGATGTGATTCTGCAATCTGTATTTGGGGTGAAAATGGGAGTTCAAAACACAATTTGAGTCAAATGTATGAAAGATGATATATCATGAACTATGTAATGCTTTAAATAATCAATAAAAAAAAAACCACCCTAAGATACCATCTCACTTCAGTAAGATTGGCAGCCACTATGAAGTCAAACAACAACAAATGGTGGCGAGGATGTGGAAAAAAGGGTACACTTGTACATTGCTGGTGGGACTGCAAATTGGTGCAGACAATTTGGAAAGCAGTTTGGAGATTCCTGGGAAAGATGGGAATGGAACCACCATTTGACCCTGCTATTGCCCTTCTCAGACTATTCCCTGAAGACCTTAAAAGAGCATGCTACAGGGATACTGCCACATGGATGTTCATAGCAGCACAATTCACAATAGCTAGACTGTGGAACCAACCCAGATGCCCTTCAATAGATGAATGGATAAAAAAAAGTGGCATCTATACACAATGGAGTACTATGCAGCAATAAAAAATGACAAAATCATGGAATTTGCAGGGAAATGGATGGCACTAGAGCAGATTATGCTTAGTGAAGCTAGCCAATCCCTAAAAAACAAATACCAAATGTCTTCTTTGATATAATGAGAGCAACTATGAACAGAGCAGGGAGGAAGAGCAGGAAGAAAAGAATAACATTAAACAGAGACATGAGATGGGAGGGAAAGGAAGAGAAAAGGGAAATTGCATGGAAATGAAGGGAGACCCTCATTGCTATACAAAATTACATATAAGAGGTTGTGAGGGGAATGGGAAAATAAACAAGGAGAGAAATAAATTACAGTAGATAGGGTAGAGAGAGAAGATGGGAGGTGAGGGGAGGGGGGATAGTAGGGGATAGGAAAGGTAGCAGAATACAACAATTACTAATAGGGCATTATGTAAAATTGTGGATGTGTAACCGACGTGATTCTGCAATCTGCATTTGGGGTAAAATTGGGGGTTCATAACCCACTTCAATCTAATGTATGAAATATGATATGTCAAGAGCTTTGTAATGTTGTGAACAACCAATAAAAAAAAATAACATTTAAAAAAAAAAGAAGTTAGAAAAAAGAAGAGTAAATTAAATCACTCAAAAGATAGAAGAAAGGCATAGGAGAAAAGAAGGTATAGAAATAACTGAAAGGCAGGTGAAAATGTGGTTGACATTATTCATCATCAGGGAAATGCAAATTAAAACCATAATAATACCTTAAAATTCAAGAAAATGGCCAAAATTAAGTTATGGACACCAAATATTGATGAGAAGGTAGAATAAACAGTCACATAGTGCTGTTGAGACTTTAAAATTGTATGACCACTTTGAAAAACTATTTGATAATTGCTTATGATATTATATATATACTACCTTGTAATTCAGCAATTTCAATCCTAACAATTTATCCTCAAAAAGTATAAAATATGTTCATTAAAAAATAAATATGCAGGAATATTCATAACAACTTTAATTATAATAAACCCAAACTGGAAACAACCCAAGTGTTCATTATCCTGAGAAAGAAGAAAAAACAATTAGAGTATATTCATAACAGGAAATGATACTCAGCAGTTATGAACAAACAAACTATTACTACATGCAACAAAATGGAAGAAAAAATATTATGTTAAAAATTGAAACATAAAACAGTATGTATTTTATTCTTCCATTTATATGAGAGAGAGAGAATTGTAATATTTATTTTTTAGTTTTCGGCAGACACAACATCTTTGTTTGTATGTGGTGCTAAGGATCGAACTGGGGCCACGCATGCCAGGCAAGCGCACTACCGCCTGAGCCACATCCCCAGCCTCTTTATATGACTTTCAAAAGCAGACAAAGCCCTGCACAATGGTTCCTGCCTATGATCCCAACCACTTTGGAGGCTAAGGCAGAAGGATCACAAGTTTGGGGCCAGCCTGGGTAGTTTAGCAAGACCTTTTCTCAAAGTTTTTTAAAAATGAAAAGACTGGGAATATAGCTCAGTGGTAGAGCTTACCTAGCATGTGAGAGGCCCTGTGTTCAATCCCCAGTAATGCAAAATAACAACAAAAAGAACTGATGGTAATTATGGCAAAGATTTGGGGATTGGCCTTCTGACAATTTAAGAAGAGTATTTAAAATTAATTAGATCCCTGTTTCAAAGCATGCATTTCATTATATACTATTTCAGACAGTTTTGCTGTGTAACAAACCACCCCCAAAATTTGTTGGCTTAAAAAATAATTTTTCCTTCTCACTAAAAACATAAAAAAGAACAGGTGAAAATAAGTCTATGGTGATAGCAACCAGAGCTTTAATTTCCTACCAGGATGGAGAGTGACTAGAAGGGGTCATGAGGGAATTTTCTGTGGTGATAGAATTGTTCTAGATCTCAATTATCACACAAGTATATTCATTTGTCAAAACCCATCCAGCTGTACACTTAGATGTGGGCATTTCATGGTATGTAAATTTTACATTACTAAAAATAAAGTAAGACATTTTCCATGTGTCCTTAGAATTCATATTCTAATGAGACAACTAGTGATGACTAAGTGATATCCCTAAAGTATATCTTGCTTCTGGAATTATAAGAATAATATAAATATTTAAAAATCCACTTTAGTGAATAGGTAGAAAATAATCTCATAGAGTATGTATCATTTGTATTGGGTCTAGAAGAAGTGTAAGAAGTTTGCCAGGTAAATGGAAGGAGGTCATCCTTTGCAGAGTGAATGGACATGCAAAGGCACATGGTATTAATTGAGCAAAAGATGGAAATAAATTGCACTACACTGAGGCATGATACAATAAAGTTTTTTAAGCAAAAAAAAAAGTTTGGTGACTCTAAAGAACATAATCAAGAAATTAAAAATTCAATACAGAGAATGAAAAAAATATTTTCCAATTATACATCTGATAAAGGTATTTTATAGAAAATATATGAAGAATCTTAAGATACACTAAGAATACAATTAAATATTGCAAAGTATATGAATATACATTTATGCATTGGTTACACACAAAATGGCAAATAGCACATGAAAAGATGTGCTATTGTCATTAGTCATCAAGGAAATGCAAATAGAACTATAATGAGACAACTAGATTATAGCCAATCAAAATGACGATAATAATAAGCATTCTAGAAAAATTGGAAACTTCATGTATTCCTTACAAAACACGTAGATATTTTGGAAAACAGTCTGGCAACTCCTCAAATGGTTAAATCATTTGAGTTGGAATAATCATAGGGTTATCAAATGGTTTTAATTAACAGACAAATCAGCAACTGAGTAACTAGCCAAGAAAAATTAAAATGTACATCCACACCATATATATACATAAACATAAAACTTGTATATGAATGGTCATAGAAGCATTAACCATAATAGCTAAAATGTGGAGATATCCTTCAAATATGAAACTGGATGGCCATAACACTACTTTACCACATTAGCTTACAATAAGCCAGTTCACCTGAAATACCCACATGAGTTGTCTATCAAATAGGACTCAACAGGTTTATAACAGCTTTTGCTGGATTATTGTTATATACTTTATGTATCTTTGGAACTAGATTTTACTTCTTTGTTTAAATTTCTAAGAGGCATGGGGTGTATTTATTTGTATTTCCATGCAGTTTTACACATACTGAGTTCTCAATAAACTGTCAAATTCACATAATATGGTCCTTTCAAGATTTATGCTGTCATTATCACTTCTGCCTTTTAAATTATATCCAGTGTTCCTTTTTTCAGCTTTCTATAGAACACAAATTATTTTAAAGATGAGGGAATATGCAAGGTGCTAAGCAACTCAGTGAGACCCTGTCTCTAAATGAAATACAATATAGGACTAGGGATGTGGCTCAGTAGTTAGGTGCCCCTGAGATCAATCCCTGGTACCACCTCCAAAAAAAAAAAAAAACAGCAAAGTTGAGGGAATATAACCTTGTTTCATTGTATTAGTCAGTATGGACTTGAGAGGGAACATTCTGCTACACTTATCTAGTAGTACAGCTGCAAAAATTAACAGCAAAATCGTCCAGGTGGTGAGGATCTGCAGAATGCAAGTCCATCTAAGAAAGAACATGTCCTTACATCCCTTATTTTCCATTTCCCTTTTTTTTTTTAATCTGACCATTCTATTTCAACAGTCAAATGCTTCAGCTCCAATTCTGTTCAACGACAGAATCAAAGCAATTTTAAAAAGCTATTCTTGAAGCCTATACTTCTCATTTTAAAGGCGAACAAAGAAAAGAATAAATCATCCACCAAGTTCTTGTAGTAAGCCTGTGTTAATGCTGCAGTTAAACTTCCCAGGAGTGTTCTATTGATTGGGCAACTGCACTATGAGCTACCTGCTTTGCTTTCCCTTTCACACTCTAGAATTTTCACTTAATGAACTGGTTCATGAGATTTGAATTTTTCCCATTCCTTGGGCTTCACAGTTAAAAATATCCAGGTTTTATCAATAAGAATTATAGTTAGATTTGTTTTCAAGTCTCAGTATCATAAAAATGTGAATAACAGCTTTAGATCAAATAGTACATAAAAGAAACTTTAGCAATAAAAATTAATAGTGTATCCATTTACTGCCTTATGGTCTGCTGCTTATTGAATTAGTTCAGTTGCTGAGGATACAATCATAAAGCTTACTAAAGAAAAATAACATAAAAATGTATTTGTTTATGATCTTTCAATACCATGAAAGGAATCAAACCTATGATTTGAAAACCATTTTTCAAAAATATAACAAAGTACAGAATAAAAAAAAAACAATTTACTTTTACTCAGTAGGGTATGTTAAGACTGCAGGAATCAGGCAAACCCTCCACTTTGTGCAGTTTTTCAAGGTGAAAGAAAATCCTTGTCATATCCCAGCAGTGGAAGGAAATGAGGAAAGATGATTAATGACTCTGGTGGCAGGACAAAATAAACCTCGAAATCTAAACAATCTTCCCATCCAAGGAAAGCACATGAATCTATTATCTCTCTGCATTTTAATTGTTGGTTTGCTATCTCTAAAATACTATGAAACTCTATAAATATAGCAAATATTTTTTAGCATTAATATAGAATTATGGAAATTGTTAGTGAGTCATATAAATGCCTCATATCTCCTATTGCTCATAGGTACAAATAAATCTTGTCACTCCCCCTGTAGTCATTTAGCATTTCCTAAATCAATACAGCTCACGCACTGTGTTGCACAGTTATGGGTGTGAGTAAAGTTTTTGGCTGCATAAACTAAATACCTTTGCTGCTTGGAATAACTGTTCTGGATGATCTCTTGGATGACTCTACCTACGTAACCTTACACCAAAGGACAATCCCACACAATCACAAATAGCCTCCACTGGAATCTTTCACCTAATAAAAATCAAAAATGAAAGTTAAGGGTTTGTTAACTGTAAGTTTCTAAGGTAACAGATTGTCTTATTTCTGAAACAGGATACTTCGTTTTCATTCAGGAGCACTCAAATTAGAACATTAACTTTTCCTAATAAAATTCTATTGTATTAAGAAAGAACTCTTAGCCTGTTTAATTGTACAAATTGGGGTGGCAGCAACCCTTGTTAACAAATGCATGCCCAAATAACCCAAACACGTTAGATTTTCACACATTTGTTTTTCACACATTACTGGACAGGAGAAATGTGTTGGCAAGACAACTCTTAACAAAGCAATAATGTAAGAACCCAGGCTCATAGCAGCTCTGACATCTCCAAGGTCCCCACTGTCTGTCTCCCTCCAAGCCAGCCTGAGGGGAAACACACAGGAGGGACTTCATTCCAAAGGTCTTTAGGTAGCTGAAGTGGAAGTGGCATGCAATACTTCTCTCATTATATTCATTAGAACTAAGTCACATGTTAATAAACACTTTCAAGAGTAGGTGGGGGAAAAAAAAAAGTCTGGCTATATACCCAGAAAGGGAATTCTAGTGATGAACTAGCTGCTTCTCCCACAATTATAACTTAAATCTTTGATATTTTTTAATCTGATAAAAAGTTAGTGTTTATCTTCCATTAAAATCTAATGTGGTCATTTATGAATTTGACATAAATTCTGAATATTTTATCTGTTGCAATGCATTTTCATGATATTTTATCTTGATTTTTTTTAGTAAGAGATTGTGGGGTCAGGGAGTCACATGACTCATCTAAGGTCCCAAATTCATCTCATCTTTAACTACAAGTCTAGCTTCTACACTGGAAGATTTTAGCTTCCTCAATGAAATAAAGAATTCTAACAAAGTAGTATCTAATTTGCTTCCAACCAACTTATTGTTCTTTCTTCCAGGTAATTCATGCTAACCTAAGTCAAAATTTCTGTAAAAAGAAATAAATACGTTACAGAAATAACTGAGAAAATGTATGAGAATGTGAGCAATATTTCAGATAAAAAAACATAATTGAGCACCTATTATTTAACAAGAAAATATCTAGGCCCAGGTGGTTTTATCAGTTTATTCTTCCAAACATTTGAAGAAGAAATAATACCAATTATACACAATATCTTCCCAAACATATAAAAGAATACTTTCCCTCTTATTTTTGAAGCCAGCAATACCACAAGTGTGCAAAGACAATACAAAAGAATAAAACTATAGATCTATATGCCTCAGTAACAGACATTAAAACTACCAACATATAACACATTACATATAGAAATATACAAAAAGTGTAATACATTGCAACCAAATGGACTTAGCCTGGAAATACAAGGCTGGTTCAACGTTTGAAAATTAAAGAGTATAATTAATTATTTAAACTGACTGAAGATGAAAAGCAACAAGATCTTTTCAAATGAGGTAGAAAAGCATCTTACAAAATTCTACAACCATTTACAATTTTTAAAGAACTCAATAAATAGAAAAGACCTTTTATTAATTAGATAAGTTGCCTTTAAAAGATTCTACAGCAAAAAATCATGCTTAGTGGTTTTCTCCCTAACTTGGAAAAAGCAAGAATGTTCACTTACACCATTCTTATTCAGCATCACACCAAGAAGAGGAGTAAAACAAACAGGTATGCAATTTGGAAAGAAAACTATCACTTTTAATAAGTCATATCAATGTCTACTTAGAAAATCCAGTGGGATCTACAAATAAAAGGGAAAAGTTCTAGAACTATAAGAGAGTTCACAAAGTCACAGATTATCAGGTCAGGTCAATATATAACATTTAAATCCTTTTTTTCTATATTCAGTTGTTCCTTGGTATCTGTGAGCATGGGTTCCAGGACACCTGCAAGTACTAAAATCTGCAGATGCTCAAATGGTGTAGTACGTGCATATAACTCATGTATATCCTCCCATATACTTTAAATCATTTTCTAGATACTTATAATACTAACAATGAAAATGTCATCTTACTGTATTGTTTAGAGGATAAAGGCAAGGAAAAACTCTGTACATGTTCAATATAGATGCATTTTTTCTGAATATTTTTGATTTGAAGCTGGTTGAATTCACTCATATGGAACCTGTGGATATGGAAGGCTGACTATTAGCAATAAATAATTAGAAATTTAAATTGAAAAAAGCAATATTATGTATATACTAGTACCAAACAATGAAGCACAGAGATCTTTCTTAAATGTGTTAACAACATGTAACAATGATTTTAAAAAGTCAGAGAACCTAAATAAATTAACATATGTTTGAAGATATAAAATTTTATATTATAAAATGTTTATTACCCCAAAGAGATTCATACATTGAATGCAATCTTTTTATAAAAAAGAGAGAGAGAGAGAGAATGAGAAGTTTGGGGTATTTATTTTTTAGTTTTCGGTGGACATGACATCTTTATTTTATTTTTATGTGGTGCTAAGGATCGAACCCAGCACCCCGCACATGCCAGGTGAGCATGCTACCACTTGAGCCACAACCCCAGCCCTCAATGCAATCTTAATTAAAATTCCAGCAGGAGTTTTTTTCAATAATTCACTTCTAAAAATCATATGGTAAGACAAAGTAACTAGAATTACCAAAACAATTGTGAAAATAACAAAGTTGGAATAACACTATTTAATTTTAAAGCTTCCTATAAAGCTACTCACACAAGAAGTATATTAGAAAAGTAAAACCCTGTACAGAAGCTTTTTAGTTTAGTAAAATCCCACTTATTCCACTAAGAGAGGCAACAAAAGCAAAATATGAAAAAAACTGCCAAAACTAATGTCAGCAGGCACTCAATCCATTCATTATTTGAGCACGTACATTTAGGTGTGTATGAAGTACTAAACCCTGATCACTTCACTAAGCTTCCACATAGTTCTATAATATAATAACAACCATTAGACAATAACTCTTGAATATAAAATATTTTATTCAAAGTTCTCTTATTTATAGCAATCTTAACAATTGAAAATTTGGTGTGAAAAAAAAATCTTCAATTTTCCCACTCTATGTCCTTCTCCATGGAACTAAACCATCCCAGCTCATTGCAGTAATCCCCCATTTCCTCTATACAATCCTAAATGCCAGCCTACATCTTTGATTGGAAGCCTATGTCATTACCTATGTATTTTTACAGTCAAAATCTTGAACTTTCCCACGGACCATCTAATCTACTCTTCTAGAATTTATTATTTACACCTGTTTTATTGTTAATTTTAATGAGACAAAACAAACTCATGATTTTTAAAAATTTCTTCTTTCCTTTTTGCCCATTCTACCTATTAACACTCAATCACTTCTTTAAAAATGTTTCCCCATCTATCCTTGTATTTTTATTCCCTTTGCCACCTGGTGTAGGTGCTTTCTATTCTATTCTTTGGCTATTGAATTACATCCAAACAACAAATCTTCCTGACTTCAGTTTTATCCTACTTCCCCATTATCATCTCAGTTTTCCACAGTCAGATAAAAAAATGGGGCATTTTTAGTTTTTTTTTTTCCTAAAATATGGAAGCATTTTAGTCTTTTTCCCGCAGAAAACCTTCAGTGCTACATAAGATAAAAGAGCACATTCTTATGAAGTGAAGGAATACATATTACTAAAAATCTCTACCATGACACATTGCATAAGAAACACCCTCAGTAATTGGAGTACATTTTCCAGTTAATGCTAATTTTTAATAGTTCTTGAAAGAGAAGCTCTGCATAGCAAGAAGTAGGAATATATTCCTCATTAAGAGAATACTCAGAATCAGCTGCAAACAGTGTTCCAGTAGTTTTTAGACCCTTTCAGCAACTTGAATTGTAACTTTCTTATTGTCAGTGTTCATGATTTGTTTGGTTTCATTTAAGTTTTTCTACAATTTGAAACTCCTCATAGGTTCAAATGCTTCCTACAAACCCCCGAATTTTCCTGTAATATTTCAAGTTAACTACGATTACAGCTTTTTGTAGAATATTTACACACACACACACACACACACACACACACACACACTTAGCATGTAAAATAATTTTTAAAACATAAAAACAAAGTTTTATCATCACTGTAATATTTTTGAAAGATAGGTATTCCCTATATTACAAGAATCAGATATTGCTTCAATGGCCTTACTTGTTTCAGGGTAAATTAGAACAACTAAAATCTCCCCTTAAAATTTTAAAAACCTAATAGTCAAATCACAGAAAATGAATCTAAACTATTTAGTCTATTAGGCAGCTTAATAATTCCCAAAGGAAATTAGAAAGCCAGTTACTTGGATGATACAAGTCCCGCTGCAAAAAACAACAAAAAGTCTAAAAAAAGCTAGTTTCAAGCATAAAATAGAGGAAACAATTTTACATAGCAAGGTTAGAAAGCAATGTTTTTAAATCCCTTTTCTTCAATTTTCATGGTCCAAGTTATGCCAGTCATATATGATAGGTAATTTTATCTCTCTAACCAGCAATGACTACTTTTGCAAAGGAAAATGAGTTTCATACAAGGTCAAAAGCAGTGTGAATGGTTCTGTAAGGAAAAGTTCTTTGAAAAAAAAATAAAGTTCATTTAAGACCATTTACTACCGAAGAGGCAGAAAACTGCTTCCATTATCCACATGAACTGGCATTACTGCTATAAGCCCAGAGTGTAGTTGCCAAGAGTGATGTGAGTCATTGAGCTTCCAGCAGATGCTGAGACACCAAAGGTCCAGAGTGTTGCACAGTGTTCCAGGATACTGCAGCCTATAACATCTAAGCAATCAAAGGTCAAACGAGGAGAGCATGAGTCTACTATTATGGAAGATTATTTGGCACACACTCACAATTTCACCATCTTCCCTGGTAGTCAATAGCATTAACCTGAAATACTATAAATTTTATATAGAACCTTGCCATAGGAAACGTGATTCTTTTAGATAAAACTTCAAAGTGAATTGCCTGTAACTTGCTATTGCATGCCAATTTCCTCCTTTTGGATGACCGTTAATGCCCCATTTTGAGTGAAAAGAGACCTAACAATTTAGGCTCAATCTTACATTGCTGCATTCTCTAGCCTGTGTACAGTCAAATCAGAGGAAGCACCTAGTTGAGTAACACAGCAGCTGGTTTCATCCTCTAGTGCACACAGCCAGAGGAGAGGGAATGCAAAGGACAACCATAGACTTCTTTATGCAAGCCACGTCTTCAATATGAGGTATAGAATTCATACTTCTACCTCAAATATTCAAAAGGAAATATTTAAAACTTAAGAAACAATGACAGAAATAGAGCTATGAATATACTAAAGTCTATCGGATAATTTAATGGTTTTCCAATATCCTCAGTCTCTCCCTCTATAACCTCTTCCTTTCTGCCTCCAAATATGTTACTACTTTATTGAAAATTAATTTCCAACTTAGGCTATCAGTGGTATAAACCACTGTTCTATTTCTAGCACTCAAATTTCACCTTCATTTTTGCCTCCAGTCCTCACAGTTCTCTCTTAAGACTTCTTGCTCCAGTTATCCTGGATGATGATTCCAATGGGACCAACTCTTTGATTCCCGGCCTTTGCAAATGCTGCTCTGCACTTGAAAAGTTCTTTCTATTCATCTCTATTTATTAGCTAATCCTTATTCTAATCATTTCTTCTTCTAGACCAGTTATGGGTTGAGCCAGCCTAATCAGAAAATATAAATTCAAAAAGCCTCAAAACCCAAAATTTTGTGACAGCCAATATGGTTCCACAAGTGGAAAATTCTAGACTTGTCCTACTCTGATGGGCTGCAGTCAAAATGCAGGTGTCCTAAAAACATTGTGTGAAATTACGTTCATTTGAAAAGCAGTCTTTTTAAAATATTACCTTGAAGAAATATAAAAAAGAATTAAAGAGAAATTGAGTATTTTGTTGCTATTTTTATTGGTTATTTTGTTTTTTCTTGGCTTTAAAATGACTCATGACCTACAGTTAAAGATAATAAATCAAACAGATAATAAAAAGCTCTATAGTCTAAAGAAAAATAAATAATTTTTCTATGACATAATCAGAAAGCAAGTTTTTTTTAAAATGCTGATAAAGGATACTATCTATATTATGGAGGAGAAAGGAGTGGAAATAAAGAGAAAAATAGGATTTGATAAAACAAGAATAAGCCTGACATATGAACATGTTTGGGATAGGGTTCTCAAATTTATTCAGTCTCATTTCTCTTTGAAAATCTAATGAAAAGTATGACTATTCACCAGATGAGGAAAATGCATATTTATATAGCATATGCATACAACTTCAATGAGTTCATAGATTCTATACCATACAAATGTACTGTTAAAAATATTCAATGACACAAATCATTAAAATTACTGACATAATACTCAAAGCACAGTAAGTCAAAGTTTACTCAGGACCATCATGATATGTATTGGAATAACTGCTGTATTTTGCATAAGGGACAGAGATTCAGCTCAATTCCAAATACAGAATGGGCAAGTAGAATTTATAGCCAAGATGTAGGGTGGGGATTATTGGATAGAAAAATCACCAAGAAGGTAAAGAAGATTCTGCGTAAACTGATCTAACAGGATTCTTGCTGAAGGTAGGCCAAGGTGATCAGATATCACCTAGAAAAGGGTAGAGGAACTCAACAAGATATGGAGGAGGATCAGATAATGAAGGTGGGAGGCTCTTGCTAAGCTGACTTAGCAGGGTCCTTGCTAAAAGTGGATTTTACAAGGAAGTACACAGATGGGCTTAGGAGATGTTTCTAGAGCCAGTCAAGCAAAGAATCCTTATCAAGATCTGAGAATAAAAACATATGGCCTAGGCAGACAAAAGTAAGCAGGAGAGAGAGAGAGAGAGAGAGAAACAAAACCCAGAGATAGGTTGCTTGTGTGACATAGCTTTTTTGTACCCTTTAATCATAGCTGTTGCAAACAAATTTTGGCAAGAGTATTAAATAGCTGTTCTTCCCCTTGTCTTAAAAAGATTTAAAGGAAACGAATTCCAGATCCAGATGTAAAAATGCAGATGGAATATCTGCATCTGGCCTCCCTTAACTTATCACTGCTAAAAACCTTGGAAGAAGAATATGCATGCAAGTAAGGGGCAGGCTGTGGTGTGAAGAAAATATAAGATACAGGAACAAAGAAGATTGTGGGGTTTTTTGTTGTTGTTGTTTGATGGTTTGTTTTTAATTATCACAGCTTTGATTAGAATTTAATTTTTGAAAAAATTTGAAAGTAGAGAATTTTAGGGAATGACTGTGGGCTAACAATCATTTGCATCTGAAGTGCAGTTGCCAATTTTACTTACACTGTAATCAAAGAACTGAAAGTGTGCTACACAATAAACTATATATAGATATATACACGATACGTATATATGGATACATGTGTGTGTGTCCCCATTGTTTGCATAAGTAAATATCCAATCTAATCTAAAGTTCAGCCTGGTATTAAAAAGGAGCCTTCAGGATAGGTTTGGTCTCTTAGATAAAGATGCTCCACCTCACAGATAACTTCCAGCTGCTTTGTTTCTTAGAATGAAAACAGTTGTGCTGCTCACGTGCTGTAGACTAGAGGCAGAGAATGGCCCAAGGTTCTTGGAAGTGGATGTGCCAGTCTTTTGTTAGGCTCTGCTTGTCTGCAGCATATAAATTGGTGTTAATCATTTTGGGTCTAGTTTTCTTTGTCCTCATGTTTCCACTTAGAATTCAAACCCAGAAAGGCTTGTGTTTTCCTGTCGATGCTATGGTCTGACTTTGAAACTACAACTTACTAGCACAGACTACCCATTTCTCTGTGGCCATTGGTAAAAGCTATACTGCTAACCCAAAGCTTTATGCCAAGTTCTCTCTAGGCATAATTTTTGTGACGTGGAAATGTCCTAGGATGATGTGTGTCAGTCTGCAAGGTACAAATATAGCTTCCACCTTAGTCTCCAACAGAAGTGGAGAGAAGATTCCTCTCCACAGTTGGTGGTACCTTTCCCTGCTGAAACAATGCCCCTCCAGGCTGAAATCTGAAGAACAGAAATTGAGACCCCAGGCTTTGACCATTTCACACACCACTTTGGTGTCTTTTCTCTTTCTCCTTCTCACATTCCCTTAAGATTGTAAAAGAACACTTTGCATTTGTCCTCTTCCTCTTCTACCTCTCTAGATTTCTCATATATTTAAAGCTCAGTGATAAAGTGTAGCAAGCAAGATTCCCTTATGTTTAATGAGACATAAACTTTAAACAACAATTCGTGAAACAACACCTGGTTTGCAAAGGCAAAGTACAGAAACAGAAACCTTCCTTTTGGATTTCAAAATCTGAAATCTCATCCCAGATTCATGGATTCCTGGGTGGGAAAGTGTGAAAGAAGTTTCAGAAAGCTAAAATGCAACTCATATTTTAAAAATAAAGCTATCAACATTGTTCTGTTTCCTCTTTCAATTCTTGCCTGCTTCCTTTCCTGCATATCAAATAAATCAAGTACTCCTTACCAGCAAAAACTGTAGAAGGCACTGACCAAAAAAAAGACAAAACTCAAAAGTGATGCTGACACCTGTCTCCTCCACTTCCCATCCCAGACTCCAATGCATTCTGGGATGGCTGCACAGCTAAAGCAAAAATCACAGTTCAGCTTCCAGCACTCAAGTCTGGGAGCAGGTTCAGTAGAATTGTGTCGAGTCTCAGGGCATCACCTTGACTGGAAGCAGGGGAGCAATTAACACTATTTGAATTAGCTTCAGTCAATGTGCAAAATTATATAGTTCTCCCAATGTCTGTCCATCAGAGCGGAACCAGTTTTTAATAGTTCTCTCCCCCCCAAGTCTCTTAGAGTAGAATTATTTCCTTCCGAGACTCAGCAAAAGGAGACTTAGGTTGTCTATTAGATCAACTACTTTATCATACTTAGAATGACAACTTTAATAAATCAGAACATTCTTCTACCTGAATCCTGTCTACCAATACTAGGTTATATTTAATTCATGAGTGTATGTACCATCTGAACTTTGAACAGTAGCATGGCCTTGACTCTTTCTTTTAATCTCTAAGGGAAAATTTCCATTCACAAATTAAAATCTTGTTTCACCTTTTTCATCCCAAATCCCAAGTTGATAGATTCACATCTAGATCTTGAGAAATTAAAAGATGGTAAAGAGATTAGTGGTGAGAAGAAGAAAAATGAGGTCAAAGTTCAAGTCTTCTTTTCTAATCATCCTGAGAAAATCAGATGTTTTGTCAGGGCCAACATTTGAGAACACGGTGAGAATGAAATTATAATTTGCAGGTGTTAGGGATAGAGGCTCAGAAGTGTTCCTATATAGAGAGAACAGTGAATGAAGAGAAAAATAAGTTTATCCTGGTCAGGGGATGCCAGAAACCACTTTCAGGGGATATTTAGAGAAGAGACACAAAATTTTCCTGAACAAAATTTGCAAATTAATTATTACTACAGAGTATTTTGCTCCATAGCAGTTGAGGGGTCATATAGTATGTCAAGTCACTTGACTTCTCGTGAAATACTCTGTGAGGACAGTTAAATTTCTAACCTCCTTAATCACTAAATCCCTGTGAGCATGACTCAATTTAGCCCTTGAAAATATTATTTCATATGTATTTTTAAAACACAAAATACTACAATAGTCAATTTTACTTTTATGCTGTCAGCTTTCTCCTAAATAATTCTGAGCTCATGAAAGGCAAGTAAAAGAGGTTTAGTTTGTTGTGGACAACCACAACTTAATCTGAGAGGAAGAGAAAGAGAAAAATGGATGAATACAATACAAAAATGGACAACAGGGAAGGGAGAGGGAAAAAAGAATAAAGACATAAGGAGGGAAGATGAATAAATAAATATTAAACATAGCATTGCTTTTTTCTTGACCGATATGAAATAGTGAATTCTATATCAATCATTGAGAGAGAACGCATCAGTAAACATCTTTTGAGCCAGTGGTATGGTGAATATTTGAGAATGAGCCTGAGCCTGAATAAAATTCATCAGATAGCTATAAATTAACTAAAGCAGACTAATTCTCTCTCCACCAACTAGTCTTTCGTGCTTTATGGCACCACTGAGGACTACACCATGAGAATAGTCTAAAAATCCAACATGAGTCCCAAACATCAGAGCTCTGGATATCATTATCACAGTTAATATTGTAAGATCTGATGTTGCAAAGCAAACCAAGAGATCTGTACTCTGATGTGTGTACATGTGTGTACATAGGCATAGTGCCCAGCACATGAAAGCAGAAAGACCAATTACTTTATCACCATTCTGTGTATGATATTTAGCAACTTGCAATCACTTTCTTCTGATAAAAAAAAATTTAAGAAATTATGGAAAATACAGAAGATCATGCTAAAAAAAAAAGGAAACAAAAATCACTCATAATGTCACAGACAAGAAAGAACCACTATTAAAATTTTAGAATACATCTTCTAGATGTGTCCATTGAGATTATATTATAAATAATATTGTAGAAATAACTTATTCACATATTAACATGCCCTGAATATTACTGCACGTCATGAACTACTTATTCTTTTTCCATGAGTCACTAATGCCTACAAGTTTTTTCATCATATAGATAAGCCCTTTAATAATACTCTATCAGTATAAATGAGGGTTGCTTATATTTTGTTTCATTTTTGTCATTAAATATTTGTCTTAGCTTTTTCACTGTTAGTACCAAAAGATCTGACGAAAACAATTTGGGACTCAAGTTTCAGAGATCTCAGTTCATAGAGAGCTGACTCCATTGCTTTGGGCCCAAAGCAAGGCCAAACATCATGGCAAAAAATTATAGAGGAGGAAAGCAGCTTACCACATAGAACCAGGAAGCAGAGAGAGCCCCCCCATCCTATGGACAAAATATAAACCCCGACATCACATCCCCAGCAACCCACCTCCTCCAGCCACATGCTAGCTGTCTTCAGTTATCACCCAGTTAATCCCTGCCACTGTATTAATGCACTGATTAGGTTAAGACTCTCATAACCCAATCATTTCACTCTAAACTTTCTGCATTGCCTTACATATGAGTTTTGCAGAAGACACCTGATAGATGCACCACAACATTGATGCTCTAATTCTCACCTGTAATAACTTTCTTAGGATAAATTTTAGGGAGAAATTATGATATCGAAAGACATCATTTAAAAATGTTGATACATATTATCAATTTATTGTACATACATGCTGCATCACTTTCACCCCACCCATTAATATATAGGAAGTCTTCCTGCTGAAACCAGCTAGCATTTTTCCTCAGTATTTCACATTTTAAAATGCAAAATGTATACATTTTGATTTTGATTTCCTGTATTACTTATACATAATTTTTTTAACTTTTATCACAACATGTTGACATACAAAAGCTTGGCACTTTTATGTGAGCAAATAGAGCAATGATCAAGATTTTATTTTATTATGGATCATGATTTGAGAGAGATCTTTTTAATAGCTAATGTTTTTCACCACTGCAATTTAAAATTTCACTTTTCCACTGATTTGAAATTTTACCTTACTATATATCAGATCTGACACACAGAAGCCTGTTCCTGACATGATGGTTCATTCTCATTAATCTCAGTGTTAGGATTTGGTGTTAGTGTCATAATAATCAAGACAGGATGTTACTATTAACTAGTAACTATGAGATAGTGTCCTCATGTGCTACTCTTCTTTTTTAGAAAAGAAATGATCATCTTCATCTTTTTGGTTCTTCCACTAAAGCTTATGATTTTGTTTTAAACAGTTTTGGTGTGTGTACATGTGTTTTGGGGAAGCATATAATAGAGTTAAATTGTATAAAATAAAGACTAAATAGACATCTTTATAATATTCACATTTCTCATTTTGAAACCATATATATATTCATTTAATTAAGGCTTTAATCACATTTCAAGTACAGTGTATTTGCTTTATTTATATAGGTTCTATATGCTTCTTATTTATTTTTACTAGTCTTCAGTTATTCTGAAAATATTTTTAAGAACATTTCCTGGACTAGGCAATATATTGCTCTATTTTTGGATACTTTAAAGTTTTGCTACTAATGTGAATGAAAACTGTTATCCACATGGCTTGCAACTAATCATTGCTGAAAATAATAAAACTCTTGATTTTTCCATCTTTATTTTCTAAATATCCAATTTCTTACTAAGTTTAATCCTTTTAAATCATTTTTTCAGGATTGGAAATCACATCTACAATAATGACAATTTTGTTTCATCTTTTCCAATACTTTTTACTTCAAGTTAGTTTATAATATTTGGTTACAAATATAAAATAGTATAAAGAAGTACATATTAGTGAGCCTATAAGTAGCCATAATACTCTTTCTTCCTATGATCAACTTTTACTCTCAGTTGATTTTTAATTAAAGAGCTTTGTATATGTTATTAGACTTTTCACGGAAGCAATTTTTTTTATGAATGTTAGTTATAAGAATGTTTCTCAAATTATTAAATTTTTTTCTTTGTCTATATTTTCCTTAGTTTTATTTTTTAACATTTTTAAAATATATTTTACATAGAATATTGCTTTATTTTCCTTCTTCCTACTTTAATAAGGAAATTTATTAGGTGCGAGTTTCACCAGGATTATTTGTGGGGATGCATGTCCTTAAGATAAACGTTCAAAGTGGCATAAATTTTATCTTGATAGATTTAATCACTGATCATAAGCCAACATGATGGGTGCACACCTCATCAAACTCTTTTCTGTGCTAAACATTACACTAGTGGCTCCCAATGAACCAAGCTCCCCGTGATCCCTGTCTTGGGTAGCTCTCTCCCACTTTGATTCTGGGCTTCAATATGGGACTTGCCTTTGCTGTGCAATCACAGGCATGATGTAAGCAGAGGGCTGATGAGCACTTGTTCACTGAGGCTAATACACTTAGAACCCAATCACCAAGCTAAAGAAGAAAACACATGGGGTTGTGGGCGGGAATGACACCTCTGGAGGATAAGATACTATGTGGAGGGAGAACCGAGGAACTTTGGACAAGTTCCCAGACAAAAACATGACATGAATAACCCCAGATAACACAATGTGGACTGAGAACCAGTAAGTCAACCTATAGAATTATGAGAACTAAACACTATTAAGACAGCAAGTATTTAAGATGTTTTTTTTTTAATTTTTTTATTGGTTGTTCACAACATTACAAAGCTCTTGACATATCATATTTCATACATTAGATTCAAGTGGGTTATGAACCCCCAATTTTACCCCAAATGCAGATTGCAGAATCACGTCGGTTACACATCCACAATTTTACATAATGCCCTATTAGTAATTGTTGTATTCTGCTACCTTTCCTATCCCCTACTATCCCCCCTCCCCTCCCCTCCCAACTTCTCTCTCTACCCCATCTACTGTACTTCATTTCTCTCCTTGTTTATTTTCCCATTCCCCTCACAACCTCTTATATGTAATTTTGTTTAGCAATGAGGATCTCCATTTCCATGCAATTTCCCTTTTCTCTCCCTTTCCCTCCCATCTCATGTCTCTGTTTAATGTTAATCTTTTCTTCCTGCTCTTCCTCCCTGCTCTGTTCATAGTTGCTCTCATTATATCAAAGAAGACATTTGGTATTTGTTTTTTAGGGATTGGGTAGCTTCACTAAGCATAATCTGCTCTAGTGCCATCCATTTCCCTGAAAATTCTATGATTTTGTCATTTTTTATTGCTTCATAGTACTCCATTGTGTATAGATGCCACATTTTTTTTATCCATTCATCTATTGAAGGGCATCTGGGTTGGTTCCACAGTCTAGCTATTGTGAATTGTGCTGCTATGAACATCGATGTGGCAGTATCCCTGTAGCATGCTCTTTTAAGGTCTTCAGGGAAAAAAGTAAAATACTTGGGAATCAACCTAACAAAAGAGGTGAAAGATTTATACAATGAAAACTACAGAACCCTAAAGAGAGAAGTAGAAGAAGATCTTAGAAGATGGAAAAATATACCCTGTTCATGGATAGGCAGAACTAACATCATCAAAATGGCGATATTACCAAAAGTTCTCTATAGATTTAATGCAATGCCAATCAAAATCCCAACAGCATTTCTTGTAGAAATAGATAAAGCAATCATGAAATTCATATGGAAAAATAAAAGACCCAGAATAGCAAAAGCAATTCTAAGCAGAAAGTGTGAATCAGGCGGTATAGCGATACCAGATTTCAAACTATATTACAGAGCAATAGTGACAAAAACAGCATGGTACTGGTACCAAAACAGGCGGGTGGGCCAATGGTATAAAATAGAGGACACAGAGACTAATCCACAAAGTTACAACTATCTTATATTTGATAAAGGGGCTAAAAGCATGCAATGGAGGAAGGATAGCATCTTCAACAAATGGTGTTGGGAAAACTGGAAATCCATATGCAACTAAATGAAACTGAATCCCTGTCTCTCGCCATGCACAAAAGTTAACTCAAAATGGATCAAGGAGCTTGATATCAAATCAGAGACTCTGCGTCTGATAGAAGATAAAGTTGGCTCGGATCTACAGATTGTGGGGTCGGGCTCCAAATTCCTTAATAGGACACCCATAGCACAAGAGTTAACAACTAGAATCAACAAATGGGACTTAATTAAACTTAAAAGTTTTTTCTCAGCAAAAGAAACAATAAGAGAGGTAAATAGGGAGCCTACATCCTGGGAACAAATTTTTACTCCTCACACTTCAGATAGAGCCCTAATATCCAGAGTATACAAAGAACTCAAAAAATTAGACAATAAGATAACAAATAACCCAATCAACAAATGGGCCAAGGACCTGAACAGACACTTCTCAGAGGAGGATATACAATCAATCAACAAGTACATGAAAAAATGCTCTCCATCTCTAGCAGTCAGAGAAATGCAAATCAAAACCACCCTAAGATACCATCTCACTCCAGTAAGATTGGCAGCCACTATGAAGTCAAACAACAACAAGTGCTGGCGAGGATGTGGAGAAAAGGGTACACTTGTACATTGCTGGTGGGACTGCAAATTGGTGCGGCCAATTTGGAAAGCAGTTTGGAGATTCCTGGGAAAGCTGGGAATGGAACCACCATTTGACCCGGCTATTGCCCTTCTCGGACTATTCCCTAAGATGTTTTCTTATGCAGCAACAGAAAACTGAATTTTTTTTTTCATTTAAACCTGATCTGATTCAAAATATTTTTTCTGTTTAGCCATGTCTTAGGGAAGGCTACAGAGCAGGAACATACTTAATTCCCCATATATCAAATATGCCACCCCAGCAAGAAGTCAAAAATGGATGATGCCCTAAGTATGGATTTAAACAGCATTTTTTTCACTTTTATCCCCAGGGATGAAGAATCTTTGCATTAGTTCAGCATCATTTTGTTAGTGACCCAGCAGAAACGGGGGATGATTTATTAAATACCAATGACTTCAAAACCCTTGTATGTCATTTCCAAATCACATCTCCTTCTGAGATCTAATATATCATGCAAAACCTTTGACTGATGTTAATTAATTAGTTGTGAGTTACAAACTTCTTTAAATATATGAAAAACTTGTGTGCCTCTCCACAACTAAACAAATATATTATCATATACAGTTTCAGCAGTTTCATGGATCATCTGAAGCAAACTCACAGACTCATTAAGATAAATATATAGTGATTTTCAAATATACTTTAGCCAACTATTCTGTATTTGCCTAAAAACTTACTGGGATGGAAAAACAAATAAAATGGGGGGAAAATTGAAATTGCCACAATTGAAGAAAAGGTGGAACTTTAAAATTCACCTGTTCCTCCAGTTCCCCATTATTCAACTCCTACTCCAATCCCTCTACAGAGAATAGTTTGCAAATTACTGCCTGAAAATAACATTATAAAATAACATACATAGGAGAGAAAGATAAAGAAAAGCAGAGGTGGGGGTATGGAAAGTTCTGACCCAAGTTGAAAGTAGATATAGAACAGAAGGGACATGGCTCATTCAATTAAAGGTAAAAGAAAATAATGTAGGAATCATCATGGACAGGTCCAGTTTGAGACAGAAAGTGATCTGCTGCTCTGAAATAAGATGCATGACCATATATCCCAGTGTGTCCCATATAGATAATTCTGGTGGCCCAACTGTAATTATTAAAAGCATCCTCTTTAACTCTCAGAAGGATCCCAATGTGGAAGACAAATTATGTTGATGCAATCAAGACCCTGGTTCTCACTACTTTTGTTTTGTGTCACAACAGTGGTGAGATGTCCCTTGGTTCTCCTATGGTTGAGACCTTGTACCTTAACCAGTTCCTGAAGCCCCAGCTACCCAAGAAAAGAGTATGATGGGTAATAAACTACTTAAATAACCAAAAAGGAAAAAGTATTAGATCAAGAGGAGAGTTTTTGTTAAACTTATAGAATTCCCGAAAATCATATCCTTCTCAATGTTAGGCTGCTACAGTGGCTGAATGGAAATGCTTGGGCATAGATAGAAAAGGGAATTACATTTTATATTTACCTCTTCTTCTCCTCAAGTGAATTGAAAGTTCAAAAGTCTTAAAAATATATCAGCATTTTAAGTTCCATCCTATAGGATTATATCGTCACACTTTGGTTCTTTCTCCAATTAATGGTCCATTTGTGGAATGCATATATAGTTATTTTAGTTCTCTATGGCTCATTTGAGAGCCTTCTCAGTGACGGGTTTCATTCCCCTTGGTATGATATGAATGTATTCATTAAGGACATACTATAAAATAACTAATAAAGTAAATTTTGAACATTTAAAAAGAAGTAATAAAGCAAAACTTACCTTTCTCAAAAAATAATTTAATCTGTTGTGGCTGTTAAAGATTTGAGATCGGGAAGGAATTTTTTATAAGTGGTTTTTATTATAACCTGGAACCTGACTCCTCATTGAAATGTGCATATTAATGTATAATGCATATCAGGGTAACTCCTGTGGGAAGGATAAACGTGTTAGATCGTGCAAGTTTAAAGGATGTAACAATAAACAAGAAAACTGGCTATGGGTTGGATGGGAGGACCTCTATTCTGTTTATCCTTCCCTGAGTAATTTCCCAGTTTGCTTCAAGCCTTTGTTCCATTAAAATAGTAGAACTGATTGTCATTTTGCCTTGCTTGTGGCTAAAATTCTATGCAAATGTGTTGTTTATGCTATTCTATTTAATTCTTTCTTTCTTGTTCTTTCTATTGTTTCAAGGAGAGAAACACCTTCTTGATTAAGAATTGATATCTATCAAAACGCTCCTACTTCAGTCATTTTGACAATTTTATGTTAAAGACACAAAACCCTTGATTTTTCAGTGACAGGCAATAATTTGGTTTTGTTTCTCTGCTGCTGCTTAACAGGAAATTAATAGTAATTAACAGAAAATATTGATTAGAAAAAGTAAATATCCTATGCAACCTATTAATGTAAATTTTGTATGATATACAAAAAGTTTCTTTCAGTTGACAATTTGTTTTAATTGACAAACTGCTCACTTGACCTCGGGCATTCTCACTTACAAATCAATAATTCAACTTTGTATCAAAAATCTAGAACTACCTTTTACTGCTTAGACCATAACATAATTACCAAGGTGCCTTTTGTAAGGCAAATTACCTCATATTCACCCACATACTGTTAGACCCAGCTCCATTTTAATCTAGTGTTGCAACCACATTTGATATTCAAGTTCATGACCATGTAGACAACACTGAAAAATAGTGTGTTATCCTTCTCTTGGAAAGCTAGTATTGTGTTCTAGGGACTGTATTTTCAACTTATTGCTTATAGGTTTACTGCTGCTAAACAAAGGTAGATGTGTTTAGAATATTTCATTATTGATGATAAAGAACACTGTGGCTCTTAGTTTTGTTTTTTTTTCCATTCATATGTAATTAAAAGAGAAAGACATGAGATGTGATTAAAAATAATTATATCATTTTCAGCCACATATTATGATGCTTATCTGGAACTTTAATAATAACATATTCAAAGTATGTTAGGAATTCCAACTTTTTTTTAAATCAACATCAATATTCAGCCTTCAAAAGGACTGAAGTAGACTATAAATAAATGACATGAAACAGTTTTCATAAAGAATGTTTAAATGCAATTGAGTGAGATTAGGTCTGTCATTTTCAGGATGACAATATATAAAGTTAACTTGGAAGAAAGGCAAGTCAGACATTTAAGACCATTTTCAGACCTCCGTATCCCACTAAGCATATGGGGGTTTTCTGACAGTCTTACCTCATCTGTCTCCTCCAGTGATTTACAGTGGTCACTCAGCCTGCACCACGGCTGGCCTGTCATGAATAAGCCAGAGTCCTATGATGTGTTACATAACTTTTGAGAAAGCATATTTATTAAATATTTAAGATAGTTATATTCTTTTCTTGCAAGAAGTCCAAATCATGGATGTAAGAGTCAGGGTTACTGGATGAAGTAGGGTCATTTGAGGAGAAACAGGACAGTTAAATGGGATTTTGTTTAAAAGTTGATTTTGTTAAAAGATGCTGTATTACTAACTCAATATTTGGTTACAAAAACAGAAAGAGAGTAGATAGATCAAAAAGTGGGGGGCAGGGGATGTGAATAAAGGAGCAGAGAAGGAAGAAAAAAGAAAAGGAAAGGAGAGAATTGATCAAAAACTTGGTTTTGGAGTTGATCAGACAAGATCCCTCACACAGCACCAGTGACTACAGTGACTTCTGACAATGTGACTTCTCAAAGCTTCATGTTCCTAGAAAATATAACATGGGCAAGAACTACTAATAAAAAAGGTACTCCACTGAATTATTAATAGTAAATGAGATAATATAAGCATAAGCTGGCCCTATGCCATATTTTACCTGCATCCCACCTGAGAAAGTATCAAGGAATTTCTGTTCAAATCTCTCAAGTAGAGAAATGTCATTAGGAAACACAGATTTCAATCCAAATTGTTTTTGTTGTTGTTGTTGTTGTTGTTGGTTGGTTGGTTGGTTGGCTTTTGTTTTTTAACTTACAAATACATTGTAGTTTGTGGAAAATAAAGTTGAGGGGCAGAGATGGCAATAATAAAACACTCAAGCAAGAATGAAGAAGTTTCAAGTCAAGGTCAGGTGTCTCTCCTGCTAGGTAAATGTCCCATGGAACCCTGAACTATGAGAAAGAGATGTCTTGTGAGACACTGATGAAAGAAACTTCGGGAAGAGATTCTCTAAGTAGATGCAGACCCTGGAAGGGACACACTCAATGAAGTGCACCTCAGTCAAATGCACCTGAATTTAGTGAAACAGTTTTCAATGGCTCAGTTTCTATGTGAGCCACGAAACCCCAAAATGATTCCTCACTGATCATTTGAAATTTCTCACATTTGGTTCTTCCCAGATATGAGACATTTGTTCTTGGGAAACTTTCCAGTATGAGCAGCTATCAGAGAATATTCTCTTTCAGAAAACTTTCTTATTTGTTTTTTTGTCTTCAATCCTTCAATATGTACAGGCAAAAAAAAAATATTTTTTTTTTCTGCCAAAGTGTCCTACCTTCCGAGTATATGCAAAACTTTTCCTAAAACCTTTTTCTTTCTTTTTGTTTTCTTTTATGGTAGTCTTTAGTGGTTCTTAAAAATTCAGGATTTGAATGAAGGAAATTAAATTCCCTTTTGGCTTAATTTTCAAAACCAAGCAGGTAGACTAGTGAATAAAATTGTCTTTTTCCAACACCATAAGAAAAATAATGGGGGAAAATATTTGAATATCTACATATATTTAGAAAACTCTTCATGGTACCTGTATATTTTCAAGTATTCTGTGAATATTAAAAGCTTTGATAAATATATTTCTATTTGAGGGTCCAAACTTTGTTCCCCTGCATTGTCATATAGAATAGAACAAGACCAAGACCATGCCTTTGGAAAGAAGTTACTATTGTTAGATTCATTGTTCATAAGTGAAAACGTGTTTCTCTATGTGTCTGCATGTGTTCTCTCTCCCTATCTATCCAGTATCCACTTTACCAAAGGGAACCACACTTATAGCATTCTATTGTGATTGTGGGAACCAAAAATATATTTCAGTCTAATTCTGTCAACTGACAGAATTATAGTGTCAGTGATAACTAAATATTTTAGAATCTCCAAAGAGTGACTGAAACTTCAGAGCCTTGAGTAAGAACTGTTGGACTTCTTCTCACCTGTACTTTGATTCTGTACATTTCTTTATAAGCCAAAACCCAAAAAGTACCACTAGGACAACTTTGCACCACCAAATAGCAAGTTTTAGAAAATTCTTTGTACCTCCATGACACTATTGCTCTGAATTTCTAAAACTATTTGTATTTGCCCAGTTTGAGAAGACATCACTTTGTCACTATGTCCTGTTCTTCCTAGACATCTAAATTGTCTGTTTTCTTTGACCCTCTGAGACCTGGAGCTCTAGTGGTCAAGCAGTTCTGTGTCTCTACTAGCTTCCCAAGCCCAAGTTTATTTTCCAAGTTTATTGTCACATTCTACCCCTTTCCCAAAATCATCTTAAATGGATTTTTCTAAGTGATTCCATCATTTCACAAAGCTACCACTCTCAGCCTCACTTCTTACACATTCTCTTAGAAGAACAATATCCACTAGTAAAAGGCTAGATTTGAAAACTTCCAATTGAATGAGTGAGATTTTGGTCCACTGAGTCATGTTTCATTGCATCTATCCCACACAATTTGTGTTGCTTTCCACTTCTCTCCTTCCTTGAGCAGAGGAGCTATAGTGCTGACATAATGTCTTGCAAATAAAGAAATGTGATAGCACTGTCACTTCCTTGGTTTATATTTGCACATAAAACCCTCAAGTAGCTTCGTCATCTCTCAAAATACTTCCATATCATCCAAAACAAATAATGCATGTTTTAAACACCGGAAAAAACACAAAAATTAAAATTCACAGTATGTGAATCATGCAGATTAATGCTGAACTATTTTTATATACCAACTTATTATAAACATTTCTTTATCAACTTATTGTCTCTTCAACAACCTAATAAAAATGTTATTTTTATTCATCATGAATTTCTTTGTAATAAGCTTTTTCTTAAGTTATCTAGTCTTCAGAACCCTGTGGTTTTATGCCCCTTTGGCAGATATTTTCCTCTCATTAAATATAATATTTAGGTCTACTCTCAGAGAGCTAAAAACATACATACAATAATAAAAATGGCTATAGATAATAGTAAATGTTATAAAGAAAACTAATAAGACTCATGGTAGTCTAGAAAGTAACAGTAGCTGGCAAGAGGCAGGATGGGAAAACGTTAACCTGGTGGTAAGGAAGGTCTTTCTTAGGAGCCGATATTAAAGTTGGAGCCTAAACGTGAAGAACCTTAGCTAAGCAAAAGTAGATGAGAACAGATGTCAAGACAGGGAAGGCCTTAAGAGGAAATGAGCTTGTTCCACTCCATGACAACTGAAGCACAGTGCATGAGAAGTCGAATACTAGATAGATAGTAGGGCTGGGAAACCAGTTAGGAAACATCTTCCATAAGAAATGATGGCTGGATACAGGTCATAGCTGTGGAGATACCAGAAAGTAACTACATTCATGGTCTCTTTTACAAGTAGAGCTGACAATACTCCATGGTGGATTAAATTTAGGACGTGAGGGAATGAGAGAGAATGACAACTAGAGTTTGATCCAACCAAGTGGATGAATAGGAGCCCCATATATTGACATGAGTAAAACGTAATTGGGAATGAGGGACAAAAAAAATTAATAGTGTGTTCTTAGACATGCTATATTTGAGATGTTTGATAGACATCTAAGTGGGGGCTGTTAGGAAAACAAGTCTGAACTAAGAAAATAAAGAATAACAAAAGATGGCTATTATCTGTCCTCCATATTGGGTCTGTGAGGCTGGGACTAGCCTTCTATAAATTACATATTCCATCCTGCCTTCCAGCTTTCTGTTTAGGTTTTATTTATTATATATTAGTTTTTATTTTAAGAAGATTAGGAAAAAAAAGTGTGCCCTTTTCCCCACATTCTCATCCACACTTATTGTTGTTTGTATTCTTAATAGTTGCTATTCTGACTGGAGTTAGATGAAATCTTAGTTTTGATTTGCATTTCTCTAATTGCTAGAGATGTTCAACATTTGTTCATATATTTGTTGATAGATTGTATATCATCTTCTGAGAAGATCTGCTCAGTTCCTTGGCCCATTTATTGATTGGGTTATTTGTTTCTTTGGTGTTAAGATTTTTGAGTTCTTTACATATCCTAGAGATTTGTGTTCTATCTGATGTGTGTGGTAAAAATTTCCTCCCAAGCTGTAGGCTCTCTATTCACCTCACTGATTGTTTCTTTTGCTGAGAAGAAGCTTTTTAGTTTGAATCCATCCCATTTACTGATTCTTGATTTTAATTCTTTCACTATCGGAGTCTTATTAAGGAAGTTGGGGCCTAATCCGACATGGGACTGCAAATCGGTGCACCCAATATGGAAAGCAGTATGGAGATTCCTTGTAAAACTGAATGGAACCACCATTTGACCCAGCCATCCCACTCCTTAGTCTATACCAAAAAGGAAAAAGCAGAATACTACAGCTACACAGCCACATCAATGTTTATAGCAGCACAATTCACAAACTAATTCACTAGTTAAACTGTGGAACCAACCTAGATGCCCCTAAGTAGATGAATGGAAAAATAAAATGTGGAATATATACACAATGGAATATTACTCAGCATTGAGAGAGAATAAAATCATGGCATTTGCAGGTAAATGGATAGAGCTGGAGAATATAATGCTAAGATAAGCCAATCCCCAAAAACCAAATGCCAGATGTTTTCTCTGATATAAAGATGATACATAATGGAGATGGGGGAAGCATAGGAGAAAGAGATGAACTCTAGATAAGGCAAAGGGGAGGGAGAGGAAGGGACGGAGTATGGGGATAGGAAAGACAAGTTGAATGAAATGGACATAATTACTCTAAGTACATGTATGAGGACACGAATGGTGTGAATATACTTTACATACAACCAGAGATAAAAAATTATGCTTTATATTTGTAATATGAATTGAAATGCATTCTGCTGTCATATATAACAAATTAGAATTTTTAAAAAACAGACTAAAAAAGTGATCAGACTAGATGAAGCAAAGGTAGGAAACAAAAATATCTTTAGCAGTGTGATTAAATTTGAAAAGAGGGATTTTTAAAAGTCATGTTTTTCTTATTCCTTAGATTAAGCTGTTAACTACAGAATACTTACTAATAAATAGAGTAACGTTAAAAAAAAAGAAAGAAGAGAAGAACTATCTTCATTTTTATAGTTGCTACCAGCAACTGTAGTAGTAGGCAGTGGTCTCCAATTCAAGCCTCCTCTACAATGGAAAAATCATCAGGCTCCCACCAGAGACAGGTTTATCTCAGGCCTCATAGATCCAAAACTCAAGCCACTCCCCTCTGTCTCCCTTTCTCTCTCTCTCTCTTGCGAGCTCTCGCTCTTGCGAGCTCTCGCTCTTGCTCTGGCTGAGTACTCACCAGGACATATCCCATGTTAGAAATCTGAGAAACTACTGGGATGAAGCCTTTAGAGCTCTGTGCATATATCAGGCCATGCCTCCCCCTCCAAAGTTCTGCACCAGCATTGCAGGCTCCCCTTTCCCAATCTCCAAGTCCCTGGTAACATGCCTTCTTTGCTAAGGGTGATTGTTCCTTCCTACAGTTAAAATTTTACCGTTTTCACTCTTAAAGCTTAATAATATGAATGAATAGAATTCCCCTAATTAAATTCTCTTTTTGTGTAATTCTGTTTTCCTCACTGGACCTTTACTGATCCAGGAGATTAGTAATAGATCATATATTGGATACATGGCAAATAGGTAGGTAGATAGAAAATACATGAAAAGATAGATTAGATAGATGATGGACAAGTAGATTGATGGTAGATAGATAATAAAGTGATGGATGTATATCCATCATTTTATTCTTTCTTTTAACAATGTTCATTATTCCTGAATAAGCTGCATAAAGAAATCAAAATGAAAGTCTTCAATTGCCACTTTTGGATTACTAGTCAGCAAAAAAACACGAACAACAAATTATGTTTTACCGCTTCATAACTCCTTGCTGTAATTTCTTCTTGTTCCTCAATGAGTACACATCAAAACATTTACTGTTAAGAATGAAAATTTTTATTCACCTTATAAGAAAGTTTCTCTACCATTTTGTAACTGCAATTTTGGATGCAGAGTAGAAGAGCTTTCGTTCACATGAGTAGCTTACCTTGAAAAATTAGTGTTGACTGTGGAGATTCATTATATTGTTTGTATAGTTTTAATTAAGCTTGTAAATGTTCAAAAAGTTAAAGAAAAAATAATTTATAATAAAAAAAGAGCCCAGCATCAGAGTAGGACTCCCAATTATCCACCCATGCAGGACTACTGGGTACTCGACTATGACCACTGGCATCAGCACCCATGCAGAACTTTTGACCACTCACTGGAGCAGAAATCCAGAACATGGCTCCCACGCAGGACACCCAGCTGCCATTCCCATTGGACCCCCATCTACCAATATGGGTCTCCACGGTCGCCTCCATCTTGGGACTCTGCAGCAACTGAGAAAGTCCCCTACCTGCGATAACCTGCCTGCACCAGGGGACATCACACAGAGCTCACCTCTGAACACACCACCCAATGCCATCACCAGGGTCCCCCACCGCAGCTGCTCCATCTTGGGTCATCTTCATCATGATCCTTAGTGGGGACAACTCCCAGTTTGGAACTCTGGCTGACCAGGTACCCATAATTTCTAACTCCCCACTCTCCCCAGCAGCCACTAACCTGGCACAGTGAATGCCCAATACAAAACAGTTCTCCATGACAGATCTGCAGCTGCCAAAGGGCAATACACAAATGTCTGGAGATAAAGGTACCCTGCTGCAGTCTGGCTGGGCACAAAATAACCGAGCCACCACAAAAACTTGTAGATTCCAACAGCAACTCTTTATTCCTGAACTCTCACCGGCACTCTACATGCACTTTCTGGGGAAAATACACTCCCTCCACCGGGCTCTGCGTACCAAATACTCTCAGAACCCCCCCCCCCCCAGAACTCCATGGAACTCTAAAGGAGCGGGCGCCTGAGGCAGCAGGATACGCTCTAATCCTGGAGCCACCCTAATCCAGCAGGATCCACCCTAAACCTGGAGCCACTCTAATCCCTGAGCAGGGTCACCTTTCAAACCAAAACTCTCAAACATTCATGCAATGTCACTGCAAATGACCTGGGTCCAAGGCAAGCCCATTTCCACAATGGAGAGTCCTCCCTCTAAGCAACATTGGGTAGGCTGACAAGGAAATTGCCATGCATCATTCCTACTTGGCTATGGCTCTCAGCAGTCCCCTATTAGGAAGTAGAGAGGGTGAGTGAGAGACACTTTAGAGACTAACATAGAGATCAGGAACAGAGAAGTCTACAAGCAAGATAAGGAGATAAGACCAGGAACTCACATCAGACAAGCGAGCCCCAAAGGAGATCCTTGAGGTGCAGTCTCCCTTCTGTGACCAGTGGGTGCCACACCCCACCTCCAGGTGCCCTGCACCCAAGACCAATCCTCTTACCCTGGTAACATTCACCATCCTGAGGTTGGAGATACCAGCTAACAACAGAGGATCCCCCCTATTGGATGAGAAGGGAAGCAGAAAAGATATGGATCTCCAGCCAAAACAATCCTTGCATCTTCCTTTGAGATTCTTTTTTTCTCCTCCCTCTCTATACTCCTGCCCTCAAATCCCAACATATGTGAAACCAAGTACTTTGCATGAATTAGGATACTGAGGACTGGAATGTCTGAATAGTATATTACTGTTGTGTTGTATATTCTTTTTTTCCCTTCCATTTTTTTTACTGTTTTAACTTTTTTTTCTTTTTCTTAATATATATGTGTGTTTGTTTTATAATTAAAAAGAGCTATGGTTCATTCAGGTAATTAATTAATAGTATCTTATGTGATGCATTCTACCCATAAGAAAATACAATGCTTAAGGATTTATAATTTCCATCAGTTTTGCATATTTGTCTGAAAAATCAGAAGAATGAAAGATTTTGAAGTAAGTAATATTTGGTACTTTTAAATATCTTTCAAGTTCCACTTAAGACACAATTACAGTCATTATATACATTACAGTAATATAACAAAATTTTAAAGCCACATAAACTTACCACATGTGCCTAGAGTAGAAGCATAAAGACTGCACAAAATGTAAACAAATTTAAGATAATTTTAGGTTCTAATTATTAAAATAATTCTAAAATGTGAATTTAGTTTTCCTGATTTATACACATGTACACATTCATACACATATGTATACATATAAAAAGGTAGTTTTTAAAGAACACGTCTTATTATTAGCACTTTTTGCCTTACAGGATGATATCCATGTAACTATAAAGTAGATTACAATACTTTCAATTTTTCAAAATTTTATCACCATTATTCTTTTGACAAGGGATCAAGTGAAAATTTTTCCAATCTGAGTTACATATAATTGAGATAGAAACACGGGTGTTGCCAAACATTAGTGCTGTAAAATATCATTTTTTTATTAGTACCACCTGCAGCCTTGTAATATTACTTTCTAGTAAGTAAACATTTTCCAGTTATCCCATATTGGATCATACCTCTGTCAATATTTATAATGAAGGTGAGGAGCTTATTTTTGACCCCAGGACATGCTACTAGAAATAAAGTGTGCATCTTCCACTGTGCCTTAGGGAAACATTCAGACATCTGCACATTTCACACAGTCTTACCCGTGTTGCCATGGAAAGCATCATTGTGTCTCCTTCCTTGGCAGCTCTGGGTGACACATAATTCTGGTTTTTAGAGACTTATGGAATGCCAATTGGAGATAGCTCAAGAAAGTATTATCAAATATAATTGACTTCCTTTGGAAATAAGGATTATCAGTTCTTCCAAAATGTGATTTAATTATTCACCTAGAAAAAATGTCATTATGCTAGTACATGTGACATGTGAAGGCATATCTTATTTCTGTCATCTGTATCAATGACAAATGACAGAATAAAGGCCTAGTTAAAAATTATATTATCTGAGAAATTTTATATAATTATGGGCAATTAGAATTTGTTGAACATTTAAAAGAATTTTGTTTTTCTTTTAAAAACCATTAAGCTTTTAAGGAAGCTCAAGCAAGCACTGAATATCCAATCTATTCCTCAGGAGGCATGGAGAAAAGAACAGGCACTGGACCGAGTCACAGCTCTATCACTATCTCGTCTTTGAATCTGCATGAGCTCCTCAACTCTCCCAGCATTGTTTCCTCATCATAAGCACTACAGTGCTGAATTAGAAGCCTCCAAAGATTCTTTCAAGCAACAGATTTATAAATCTCTTAATATTTTTTGGGAATCCATATCTCCAAAACTTGCTGGGTGCTATAGGTACGTATGCCATAGTTTTTGTTTTGTTTTGTTGTTTTTACCTTGAAGAGCTTACATTATACTTTTGTAAGAAATAGGAAAAACATTTAAAGCATAATAAAAAGCAATTTTACTATGCCACATCAAGTTATTTCCTATAGAGAGTGTGTCAGCTAACCAGTTTTATAGAAATTGAGAAAGGGCAGAGATGAATAAAATTCTCTACATGTGAGTGTAATTAAAAACATCCAGATTCTTTAGGTTAACTGCAACATGCTTTCCTTAGAAAACCTACCTTTGGATGACATTATATCCCATTGAATATATATTTATACTTCTGGTTACACTTCTACAAAACCATCTGACTTTTTTAACTGTATGATTTTTCCTATTTCATCACTGTCAGTTCTTCCACCAAGTTTTGTATCCCTAAGCATTCTGGAATTGTTTTTAATCTTTGGTCCAGACAGTCACTCCATGCCATGCATTGCATCAACAGAGTGGCGGGGGGAAACTATAATGTACATGTGCCGAGTACTAGTTCAAATCTGTTTGGTGATGGACTCCACTGCAAACCTGCCCTGAGTAAGCTGCCTCCCAACAGTGCATCCCGCACACAGAGCCAGCATGCCTCCTCACATCACTCCCCACCTGAAGATCTTACCAGACAGTACCAACACCACAGCCAGGGAGAAACCCTAGGAATCGTCTAGTCCTATTTCTCTCTACCACCCACAGACACAGCCTGCAGCTACTGCAAAATGACCTGGTCTGTGCTGTAACATGATGTCTTTAGTGCAATGATACAAAATAAGTCTTTTCCCAATCAATCAATCAACATACATTTCCTCATCTGTATAAATCAAACATAATTCCTACCTATGAGTGGGGTCATGAAAGTAAAGCAAAATAAATTCTATACCTGCTTTATACAAGAAATGTTTAATTCTATACTAACCATGTTTTTTACATTATCTGGATTTTGATGCTTTGACATCTGGGACCTAATTGTCGCTGTATGACTGACCCTACGAGGGTGAGCTTATGTCTGGTTAGAGTATAACATGACTTGTCTGTGAAAGAACCCACTTTCCATGTGTAAACCAACCAATCCAGAAGCCATATACCAACAAGCTTTTTTAGTGGCCTTTCTGATTCTAGGCCACTATCTAACTGCCATAATTATCCCAGGGCTAGGTACCAGACAACATGGAAGCCTCTATGCTCCAAAGCCTTCTGAAAATATCCAAGATAGCCAATTCTAAGCCTGTTGACCCTGCTTTGCCTTTTCCTTTCTATAGAAGCCCCAATAAAAATTCTTGCCTATCATTTCTCCTCCATCGTTTTGCCTCCTGATCAACACTGGTGTTTCCCCATATGACCCTGTGTGTTGGGACATGTCTCCAATTTTTAGAGATCTGTGAGTATAAAAAACTTCCTTTTGACAGTCATCCCTATATCTATATGTATTATCACATCTGATTAAAACAAAATTTTTGTACCCTTGGATATATATTAATTTTCTCTTTTGTCAAAAGCCTGGGTATCCTATCTTTAAACTTCAGCGACTCTAACTATTATTCCTACTATTTTTCCTACCTGGTAAACTGCTCATAAAAGCATATTATTTTATTTCCTATGTCCTGACTTCCTGTTCTATGTCTTATTCAAATAATACATGAAGTTTGAGAAGAGTTCCACATTTGCAAATGGTTTTGCTGTATCTCAAGTCCTCTCTCCTTGATCTAATGTTCTAGCCTAGCTTCTAGGGTTTTTTTGTTTTTTGTTTTTTTTCGTGTGTGTGTGTGTGTGTGTGTGTATGTGTGTGTGTTTTCTGGAATAAATAAAACTTTATTTCAGTCTCAAGTATAGAAACTTAATATGTAGGGAATCCATTACCCTCATTTTACCAAACCTAATCTTTCAATATAACCCAAAATGAAAAGGTACTACTGTGTTAAGAGTAAGAGCATCTGAAGCTCATTTATCTAAGTACCCATATCAGTCATTCTCTAACAGGCCCGATTTGTCTTCTCATAGAACTTAGCACTCTGTGGCATTACTTGTTTTTATATTACCTGTTGATTCATTTGTGTAGACTACAGGGATTAAGATTTATGAATGTAGAGAGTTTTCCTGTCCTGTGAACCACTGCATTCCCAGTGCCAGGAACAGTACCTAGCACAGAGTAAGACCTCAGTGGTAGACAATGTGTTGAATGAAAGAGAAAATGGACAAATGAGCCATCCCCGATTCACAGATGAGGAAAAGGACTCTAACACGAGTGAAATAAATCTCCTATGATATAGGGCCAATAGAATTGTGACTGAACCAGGATTCCAAGCTGAAACTGACCACTAATTCAATTCTTTTTTCAATATGCCATAGCAGATGGCAGCTTGAGGTGTGAACAACATGCCAGAGACTCACTTTGCTCTGATCCTCCCCCACCAAGTATAGGTTGCAGACTCTGGAAATAAGAAATGATCAAAGAAAAAGAAAATCTGAAACGTGTTAAGAAAAAGGCAAAACGGACTGAGACCGCATGGCTCGAAGAGTAACAGGAGGGTATTTTACATGCCTTCCCTTCCCAATGAACAGCAGAAGGTCATCTTGGTTTTTGAACCCCAACTGGCAACAAGCAGCAGCAGAGGATGCTCATTACTTCCTCCAGAAGAAATGGAGTCCCTCTGACAATACCAAAGGAACCTGCACCACTGGGAAAGGGAATGGATTAAAAAAACCCTATAACAGACTGCCAATGGAGGTCCTGTCCTCACACTCAGCCTGAGGTTTAGTAAGCTTTTCCACTGCTGTGACTAAAAGATCTGACTAGAACAACCTTAGGAGAGGAATAGTTTATTTAGAAGCTCAGGGTTTCAGAGATCCTACTCAATAAATAGGTGGTGTATCATTTATACAACACCCTTTTTAAGGACAGCAACTTTCTTATACGAAACCATAGTGTCAGAAGAAATTAAAGTTAAATTAAGTTAAATTTCAATATTATGATTTTTTTAATCCAACAGAAAGAATCATCAACATCACTAAAGAAATAGATAAAGCCCTGATGTTACTTACCTAGAAGCAAACTACATCAAGTTGCAGTGAAAAAAAACTGTGCAAATCAATGCTTTAAATGCCACTGGACACATCTTTTTGAGGGTTCCCCTGGGTTTCTGTAAGTGAATCTTGCATCTGATACATAGCCTACATTTTAAGTCAAATGATTCTAAGAAAACTTTAAATTTGAGAATATCTATTCAGCCATTTTTACTAGATGCAGTAACCATCTGAGAAAAAAAATTTATATAGATGAGTTAGAATAACAAATTCTAGCTTAGTGTTAATGCATTTTAGAGATGCATTGTCAGTTTTCATTATTGTACCAAAATCTTACGCCTGGTGTGCCATATATTGCTTCCCCCCCCCCAAAAAAAAGGACAGTCACACTGAAACATGCAAAATATATTTGTGGATATGTATCAGATACAGTTTTCAGGCTTCCTTATGAGATTAGAAACCCCACTAAAAGACTGCAAATGTTTAGACTTACATGGTAAGGAATCAGGAGGAAAAACTGAGTGGAAAATAAAATTGCTGATAAAAATTCTTTATAAATTTCTCCCACTATTTGACCTTGATGTTTCATTTTATTTAAAATATCTGTTACATGTATACAAAAATTCTTTAGAAATGATTATTAGGCTGTTAATAAGTCTCCTGAGGCCCAAAAGCAGTCTGTTAAGTGTATAAGGTATTTCAGCTTTGCCTCTGATAGTGTATCCTCAATGAAATGTAACTTGAAAATGGATTTTCTTATCATCCATGAGAAAGTATAAACTTAATCTAGTTTCTATTTCTTTATCTCAATACCTTTTTAATTGACACTTTGCCTCATCTAATGAAAAACCTCCCTCTCTACAATCACAACTATTAGAATCTTATTTTGGCCTTGTCAAGACTAACTGTCAGAAAGTTAAAGCTTAAACACTGATAGTTGAAAATCTTCTAATCCAAAAGCCAGTAAAAATGTTCAGTATCCTGACTGAATATATATCTATTATTCTTTATACCTAACTTCAAGAGGATTTAGAATGACAGATAACAAGATTCAAGAAAGCCTTAATGCACTTTAATTCTAGCTTTAGAAGTATTAGGTAGTATGATTTTTTTCCTCTAAAACATATTTAAATACAGAAAAGAGCTGAAGGTAAATTTTACAGACTTCTTAAAGCATACCATTTACTTCTTTTTCTAAAATAATTCAATTTTTCCATCATCCATGACAAACATTACAAATCTAAAGCTATAATATAGTATATAAAAATCCCATATACAAGAGATTGTGTAGTCAAAATACAGAGTATCCTCACTGGGCTGCTTTAAATTAGCAGCCAAAAGCAAAGTAAATCTAAAAATTGAGTCAACCATCCTGCTTATTAAATGTCCAATCCTACATAATTAAATAGAAAACTATGATACTGGTAGTGATATCAATTTTTGTTAGTGGTCAGAAAATAGGATGTGATCACACACAAATATTGGGTTCTCAATGTTAGGATGCCTATTATCAGAAAGTCAAAAGGTAAACATTGGTGAGGAGGACAAAAACTCTAGAATACTCGGTGAGAATGCAATGTGGTGCAACCACATAAAAAAACATTTCAGAAAAAAAAATTATTTTCTTAAAAAAGCTAAAAATACAGCTACATACTACCTTCCTTCTTCTGGGCATATGTCCAAAGGAAATGAAATCACCTGTGGAGACATCTCTATCCCCATGGTCACCGATTTGTTCACAATAGCCGAAATACGGAAATCATCAAAATGTCCATCTATTATGAATATTATGAATAGATAAATATATGGTGTATAAACAATATGGAATATTATCCAGCCTTTAAAGAGAATGCTTATGCAGCAATATGCCTCACCATGGATGAGTCTGGGAAATAGTATGCTAAGTAAGTCATACAAAGAAAAATACTTTTTGATCTCATGTATATGTGGAATCTTAAAAAAATAAAAGTAGAATACACAAAGATAGAGAATAAAACAATGGGGGTTCCAGGGAAGAAGGGTGGAGATGTAGATGAGAACATGCAAAGTAGCAGACACATAGGATGAATAAGGCTGGAGATCTCCTGAACACATGAAGACCAGAGTTAATAATATATTGTATTAAGGATTTTTGCTAAGAGCAGAATTCAGGTGTACTTTCCACCAAAAAAAAAAAAAGAAAGGAAAAAACTGTAGGTGATAACAGATATTTTAATTCATCAGTCTAATTCATCAGTCTAAAATATTTATTTCACTATTTATGTGCATATAAAAGTATCATGTTGTACAACAATTTTAAATGAGTTACAAATGTATGGTGGTGATGGTTATACAACATTATGAATATTTCTAAAACCACTGAACTGTGTGCCTATACCTAGGTAAGATGGTAAAGTTTATATTGTTAATATTTTAATAAGATATAGAATAAGAATACAGTCCTAGCAACATCTAGGTTTTTATAAACACTCTCATTCCCAATTACTGCCTCATATTCACATATGTTGCAAACATTTGTGCATACCATAAATGTAAATTCTGTTAATGAGACACAGCTGAGTTTTCATCAGTTTACCCAACTGACAAGCATTTTCGTTGAGCATTATTAAATGCTAAGCTAGCCTCTACTTGTGATGATTTACCTTTAGGCAATTAGGAAAAATAGCTTTGCAAAGTCAGAAGAATAATAGAGTATGTCCAGTAAGGTTACGTTGTTGAACATTAATAAACCAGAGAAACATTTGGCATTGAGAAGTAAACACAAATGGACTTGGTGGTGCCCCTTCTTAATTGCATCCCAATAATTTGGGAAGCTGAGGCAGGAGGATCACAAGTTTGAAGCCAGTCTTAGCAACCTAGCCAGACCCTGTCTCAAAATAAAAACTAAAAAGGGCTGGGAATGTAGCTCAGTAGTTCACAACCCTGGGTTCAATCCCTCATATCAAAAAAAAAAAAAAATCACAGGCAAACAACAAGAAAAGTAGTAAATACAAAGGTTATTATAGTTCAAGATAGGCCTGTCTTCAAATAAATGTAGAAAATCATCATCCTCCATCATTTCAGATAAAAATCACTAAAGTGAATTGAACTGACAACTTCAATTAGTGATATCTAAATCCTATGGTAAGTGGGGTTGAGTGCACTAAGGAAAACTTGAATTCTTATTGTTATGGTTTGGATGTGAGGTGTCCCCCAAAAGCTCACATGTGGGACAACGCAAGAGGGTTTATAGGAGAGATGATTGGGTTGTGAGATCTTAACCCAATCAGTGGATTTATCACCTGATAGGGATTAACTGAGTGGTAACTAAAGTGGTAAGGTATGGCTGGAGGAGATGGGAACTGAAGATGTGGCTTTAGGGTATATATTTGCATCTGGCAAGAGGAGACCTCTCTTTCTGCTTCTGATCATCATTTTGAGCTTCTTTCTGCCACACTCTTTCAACATGATGTTCAGACTCACCTTGAGCCCCAAGGAATGGAGCCAGCTTTCTATGGACTGAAACCATAAGATCCTCAAATAAATTTGTCCTCCTCTACAATTGTTCTGGTCAGGTCTTTTAGTCACAGCAGTGAAAAAGCTGACTAAAACATTTATATAAAGCATTAACAATTAATGTTACTTTTTTGGTACAGACTCCTTGCTGTGCACATTCATGATCTCACTTAATTTTTAGATGACAAATTAGAAATTTGAGTTCAGAAAATCTATATGATTATCTCAACAGCCAAATTCAATTATGGGTAGAGCTTCAATATTTCAGCAATGACTCTTGACTACACAGTACTGATTGTGCAGTCCCAGGTCGAAATACCTAAAAGAATAATAAAGGAAGAGGAGAGACATGATAGGCTGCTTCCTACACACCTACCTCTGAGTCAATAACATCATCACTACCCAGTTGCTCAAGACCTGAATTTTTGATGATCTCATTCCCTTAATATGTTGTAAATCAGTCAGCAAGTCTTGTATATCCTACTTTCAAATCATACTTCAGATTCCTGCACTCTACCGATCTCTCCAACCATCACTCTAGTCCAAGGCATATCTGTACCTTACTTGAACACTGCCATGGAGTTCTATTTTGGATTCTGAAATTTGTTTAAGGTCCCTTATAGGAAAATCTTCACAAAGTAGTCAAAAACATAAATTAACTAGAATAATGTCACTCCTTACCTACAAACTTCTTAGTTTGGCTTATAAATAATTCTTGCAAGATCCTACAAGATTTAGCTTTATTCACTTCCCAACACACTCTCTGATTATCTACTATCCTTCTGACATATGGACCTCTCTGTGGCTCCTCAAATGTTCCAAGATCAGCTGCAGACTTAGAGACTTTGTATTTAACTGCTCTTTATTTCAGAAATACTCTTCCCCCTGATCTTTGTATAGTTGTCTCTCATCATTCAATTCCATGCTTACCTGTTACCTTTTCAAAAGGTAAGGGAAGACCTCCTAATACAAAGGAAGCACACAGTAACTTTCTATCACATCATCCCATTAAATTTATCTTTGTAACACTTATCATGAAATCTACCTAAATATTAGCATTTATTTAATGAATTGTCGATTGATTATTGATTTCCTGTCTCTACCATTATGAGACTAATTCAAACAAGACCTTGTCTCATTTGTCCACTCATGCATCACCAAGACAGTCTGATATAGACTGTTTCCCATAAATAATTCCCATAATCAATGACCCTTACACTTTGTAGCAATAATGCCTTCTTTGTACCATAAAATCCCCTTCAAACATGCAAAATTCAGAGGCAATTCTTTCTGACTTCAAATATTCTATCTATCACAGTGTCTCCTATTTTTAGTCAGCCAACCTATGAAAGCATTTTTTTTTTAGCAATTTAGTAATTTCTTTTCTATATTTGTTTAGGACATCTATTTGATTCTTGTTGAGAAAAAAATCCTCCCTAATGAGGAAAAAAATAATTGAGGTCAAAGTGGACATATCTAATAATATAATCTCAGATGTTAACAAATAATAACTAAAAATAGTAATAGATTTGTGAGTGGGGTAACAGCCATATGGAAAGACAGCTCTGGGCACAACACATGCTTTAAATCATTAACATTTCACCCTTGACTCAAAATAATTAGCAAACTGAATGAATAGCAAGCCAAACACAAAATAATGAGGTGGGAGGTAGAGGAAGAATAAACGAGATCTCACCAACAATTTCAGCTATTAAAAAAAAAAAACACCAGGCAACTTGTATGTATTGAAGCATCATGATTCCTGTTCCAGTGGTCTCTGTGATGATTTAGATCTGGACTAGACCCCAAAGGCACATGTGCTGAAGGCATAATCCCTGATATAACAATGTTCAGAGGTGAGAATTTGGGGAAGTGATTAGATCAGGAGAGCTCTGACTTCTTCAATAGATTAATAATTTGACGGCATTATTGGGAGTTAATAGAAATTGTAGGACACAGGACCTAGTTGAAGGAGTGTGTTCTTAGGCAGGTGCCCTTGGAGGACTCATCTGGCCCCTGGTTCCTCACCTCTTTATCTAACTTCTTCCCAATTGCAATACAGTGAACAACTGCTTCACCATGCCTTCTCTGCCATGATACTCCTCTTTGCCATAGGCCCACAGCAAGAGGGAAGCCAACCATGGAATGTAACCTCTGAAACTGAGCCAAAATAAGTCTTTCCTCCTTTAAGTTGTTATTCTCAGGTATTTGTCACAGTAACAGAAAAGCTGACTAACACAGTTACAAATCAGGATCACCAGGAAAGCATTTTAGAAATTTATAGTCTCAAGTCCAGGTTCCTGAGAATTCAAGATTGGAGCACAGACCTTGAATCTACTTATTTTTTTTTTTAACAAATGTCCCATGCTATTGGGATTTTACAAACCTCTGATATAGTACCACAGCCTTCATTTTTTACAGAAGAAGAAGTAAAGAGCCACCAAAAAGTTTTTAATATCCAAGCCATAACCAGTGAAGATTAAGTTCTCATAGACTTTGAGATACTAAAAAATCTCTAAGAGGAGCTTTAAATATATCAGAAAAACAGAGAAGCAAGATATGCTGGTGATGCAGTTAATAAGAAAGCCCGAAAGTGTCAGATGGCCCCAACCTCAAGGGGTATTTCATTATTTCAAAGAACTTCATCTCAAGTACCTGCTCTTCTGTAACTTAAATTTTTGTTCTCTTTACTTGAGATCAAAGTAGAAAGCCAAATAAAGGGAACTCTTAGAAACATATGAGTTGTCGGAACCATGGAACTGTTGGAGAAATTAAATAGGAAGTAACAAGTCTTGAATTCATGGGGCTGCTCTATGGGGTCAAAATGGATGAACTCAGCATAACTTGAAGGGGCTCCAGACACAAAGACTGCAGTCCACACCTGAGATGATACAATGAGACAATCCTAGAGGCTCAGCCCGTGGAAAGAGAAGGAGGAACAGAGAAAGGGGTAGAGGAACAAAAAGAGGGAGAGACAAGTAAATAATTAAAATTAAGATACATGTAGGACATGAATGCATATAATTTAGATATCTAAGTGCATCATGAGTTTTGTGAATTTGTAACTTTACGTTTCCCTTTCTTAATATTTTCTCTCCCCTTTCTTATTTTATTTGGATTATATTCTCTAGCCTCCCATTTAAGTTTCTCTATTAATAGTGGCCTTTACACAAATCATATCCTTTAACACCTGACCCAAATAATGGAAATTTAAAAAGGAAGAAATCTTCTCCTTACTAAAAGCATTTATGTTCCTTTTTTAATAAATGCTCCTACACATTTTCCAGAGATACCCATAGAAATAAATTTAAGCAAATGAATATCTATTTTACTGTCTTAAATTCTAACATAGCTCAAAAAAGAAGTTCTTAGTAATTAACTACTAAATCAGTGGCTAAACAATAATCAATTTTTTACAAAAATAAATTTTAAAGATTTTATTCAAAATAGGAAAATTTGTCGTTTAATATCTTTGGTTAATTCCAAATCCCCATAACTTTTTTTTTTCTTAGCTTGATTTGACCAACAACAACAATAGGCTAATGATGTGAATAACTCTCTTTTTAAAAATATTTAAGTATATCTTGTATCTGTGTGCAGAAGGACAGAAAATAAAAGAGAAAAAGGTTGTTACATTGAAGCCATCACCATTAATTTTTTTATGATCCCTCTGCTAATGTAGACTGGCTAAAAGAGAAGTTCCAAATTTAGCATACACAATGCAATCTTTGCAATCCCTGATTTAGGATCCCTAGAAAAACAACAATCAACTTTGCATGCATTGATTTTTTCCCACTAGAATCTTGTATAGTTTATTGTTCATGACTTAATTATCCATAGTTGTATAACTTTAATAAAAACCTAACTCAATTAACTAAGTTTAAATTTATTCCAATTCAGTTTGCAACACTTGCAACAAAGAGTTCAACAGGGGTGAAAAAAGCTACCCTGGCAAAAGTTACCCTGTTAAGAAGATTTGATTGTTCCTTTAAAATTTTTAAAGAGGTAAAATAAAGGTCATTTGTAAAATAAATGTCAAGGTAAAACACATTGCTGTTTTGTGACAATGAGCAAGTCTCATTAATAAGAGTAAAGTGATTCTTCGGAGAATTCTTCTGAGTAGAACAAATTGTTTATATTCTATGCAAACAACTGCTTATCAAAAAGAGGCCCTACTGTGTACTTTTTTGTCTTTTTTTACTTAAACATTTGGACCCATTTTGACATAATTATAAAAGCAGAGAATATTATTTGCTCTAATTAGTCCCTAGCACTTCCCCCTTCTCTCTCTACCTCTCCCGGACTGTTCCCTTCCCTCTACTCTGATCTTTCTGCTATTTATCACCATTGTGTGTATCCTACTGTGTACTTGACAGTATTGTCATCCACCCAGGGAGTTTGTCACAAATCTGAGTCATGGTTCACTCAAAAGAAGATTGACATTTGCCAAGAGCTGTGCCAGGAACTATGCTGGGGCTGCATTTACCAGGATAGAGAAATGCTACCATCCAAGGTCTCAAGGACCTTGCAGAAAGCAGACTGATGCTCTCTTTCCAACAGGTTTCTAGGCCTCCTAACCAAGTACCATACACAGGGTGGCTTAAATATCATAAACTCATTTCCTCATCCCTCTGGAGGCCACAAGTCCAAGATCAAAGTGTCCAAGGGTTGGTTCCATTCTGAGGGCTCTTTCCTTGGCCTGAGATAACTGCTTTCTCCTGGAGTCTTCACATGGCCCCTTCTCTGTGTCCCTGTCTTAGTACCTATTCTTTCCTCCTCTCTCCTTCCCTTCCTTCCTTCTTCCCTTTATTCTTTTTTTTTTCCAAAATTAGAGTTGGAAAGAGCAAGTCATAGATGACACAGAACCTTCTACATCTTAAAGTTAACACAGGTACTCTCTTCAACAATGATGTGGAGGCCACATACAATACAGCGACTAGAGAGGGTAACTTGGGTAGCAGTAGAAAACTTGGTCAGTTCTAAACCACCTACCCAGATTTCTATGCAAGAGAGAGAAAATGGGTCTCCATCATGCTTATGTCATTGTTACTGGTGGAACTAGTAACTGAATGGAACCTAATAGGGGTGTGTGTGTGCATGTGCACATACCCACATGTGCACAGAAACAAATGCTCAGAAGGATGTTCATGATATTAACAGTGGCTGCCTCAGGATTGCAAGATTCGTAGTGATTTCTATTGTATCTTCAGACATTTCTGGGTATATGAGCTACATCTTTGAAAAGTAATAAATCCAAAGAAAAATATTATAATTCCCTCTATCTGGTTACCTTCGCTTTCAGTGCAGTGTTCAAATTCTCACCTGCCCTCAGCCCATCCACAGTCCTGTGACTCTAAATGACTGTTCAGCCTTGTTTCCTCTTTCCCGTTTATATGACCTTACTTAAACTTAACTGTCCCTTTGAAGACCCCATCTCCACATACATGGTCATGAAGTACTAGGGGTTTGAACTTTAACATAGGGGCCCTGAGACTACTAATGTAAGTGGGTTTGGACTCCATGGGTGATGGAGGAGGGGCATTGCTGACTAGTGTGTATAAGATAGATATATGAATCACTGTTCTGGGTAGTATGCCTTCCGGATCCTCTCTGGGGCTGTTCTGAGCAGCATGTAGCCTGCTGGTTTTATTTGAGTGAATACTATCCAGGGGATATCATATCCCCAGCTTATACATTCCCAGTGAAGACAAGTCCTTGTCCAAGATCTGTGGAGCAGCAGACTCAGCGAAGGGCCCCAGCTATAAAGAGCCACCATACCACCATGGGTCTAAGGCTCAGCAAGCCAGAGTATGCACACCTGTCACATTGGCAGTGGCCTGGTATGGATGCCCATTCTACACAAAGCATAGCCTGGAAACCCCTAAGCACCCATAATCTGATGACCTCAACAGGATGATCTCAACATTCATCTTCCCAATGAGCAGAGGGGAAAATGGAAGTAGAACTGGATCTGAATAGGATTGCAGGGCTAACCAAGACCATGGTGCTTTCCCAAACCTTATTAGCATAAATTTGGACCAATAGCATTGACCCAAGTATTATCTAACCTTTAGAATGACACTCTCAAGTGACAACCCCTATCGGTTTCCCTCTTACCCTGTGAAAGTTCTGTTTCTATTCTTTACACTTGAATAAATCCTACTCCTTTCACTATTGCCTCCTGGTTTTCCATGAATTTCATTCTTCCAATTTGCAAGACAAGAACTCAGAAAGGAGTGGACAGTGAGCTGCTCAGCTCTATTGCAACACTAGAGGGCACAAGCCCACCATTTAGAGATGGAACATACCTCTCAATGGTTTTGGAGAAAACTCCAGCTTTGGAAGCTTTGAGCCTGGGATTTGACACCAGTGGGCATTATCTGCTATGATTAGCTGCTTTAGCAAAAGGGGCTTTCTCCATTGCCAAAGCCCTCAGTTTATACACACCCAATCTACCAACAGAAGCAGAGAAAGGAAAGGAGTATCATTTCAAACTGTTTCACCACTAAGACAGACCTAGTTGAGAAAACTGTTTCATCATGCCTATCTCAGAATTTTGCCAACATGTAACTACCTTCACCTATCTTTCAAATTTTTATCATTTTTAACTCATCTCTACTGGGATTTTCAAACAGGATAAAACTTAAAGCCCTTACAATAGATTGCCCAATGGTAAACTACTACATGGAAAATTAGTAGATCAATAAAGTATGTCATGAAAGCTTTTAAAGGTCCACCAGCCAAAACTAAACAGAACTTTTAGTACTAATGATTCAGGAAAATATGATAAATTAACCTTTTTTTGATGCTACGTTGAGTCACTGGAAAACTTGCATGTATATTAAGTAAGACCACACCTATTTTTCCTCAAGTATGTACGTTGGTATTGTACTCAATAGACATTTCATTTCTTAGCCATCAAACTTGTAAAAAACTGAACAAATTATATTGTTTGTTACAGTTCAAGATCCTGACCTTCTTTGTTTGGTTACTATTCTATCCCAGGGCCCAGAATCTACATAAACTTATCAACCACTCATACATTCCTGATAGGAGTGGTAATGATACAGCCCCTTGGAAACTAATTTCCTAATATAAATTCAAAGCATTAAAAAATGTTTATTGAGCCAGTAATTCCAATGAGATTTTAACCTAAGGACATTATTCTAAATATAGTACACTTTTGTACAAAGATGTTAATTAATACAGAAAAGTATGACCATACAGAAAAAGTTTACATGTGTTTATAAGCAGGTCAAATCTTGGATGAAACAATGAAAGTAATGATCTAATGAAAGACTTGCTGTGTGTCAGACATAAAGCTGAGTGGTCTACACATGTTACCTGATTTAATCAAAGCTATGAATTAAATATTATCCATATTTTGTAAATGGGAATCTGAACCTGAAAATCATTAAGTAACTGGTCAAAGTAGCTTTATTATTGAGTAATGGAGCCAATATACAAGCTGCAAGGTGCAATGGATATCAATCATTGTGCTTATGTCCCACTTTTTCAAGGCTATATTTCATTCAAGTCTATATTGCTCTCATTCTTTCCCTACATCCCACTCAGAAGGATTTAAGAATTTAGTAAGTTCACCCTAAGATGTTGAGGAACAATAATTTCCTTTCCAAGTGTTTTTGAATGTAAGAGAATACAGGTGAAGGCAAAATGATTAACTTGTTGTCAGTAGTTCTTCAAGTGTGAACCAGAAACTCAAAAGAGTCCTGATAGCTTTTCAGAGGACCTTTGGGATCAAGATTTATTCTACAGCAAAACCTAAGACGTTAACTTTTTTTCACTCTCAATTTTTTTTTTTTTTTTTTTTTTACAAGTGTATAGTGGAGAGGCTACTTGACAAATGATATCTCAACAGACTAAATGCAGAAGTAGATATGAGAATCTAGTTGTTTTCTATTAAGCAAGACATTGTTCAGATTTTCAAAAATGGGAAAATGCCATGCATTTTACATTTTATTTTTTTAACTTTGGAAAACAGTTTTTTCATGAAAATGTTATTAATTTTAACATGAAATTGTCTTATGTATACCTTTAAGTTTCTCAATTTTGAATTTTAATATAGTATCAATAGCTATAATTCTAATAAACAAGAGCTCTCCCAAGTCCTTAGTTATTTTTAAGAATAAAACAGGGTCCTAAGACCAAAAATCTTGGGAATAACTAAATCAAATAAATCATTCAGAAATAATGATGTTCCTATCAGAGACTCCAGGTCAGTAAAGAAAACATGTTGGAGGTAGTGGCATTTCCATCAACTTCAGTCTGATCACTTCACATTTGTGCACAATTCCTTAACCTAACTTTGCTTTCAAGTTCTCATCACTCTTCGAATACCTTTAAAAGAAACAAAAGGTATAGCCTACTGAAATTATATCCAACTTCAATATTCAGTAACAACGTATATCTGTCTTTAAATCTACCAAACATTCGTTGTGTACCTACATAAACCAAGCATTTAATATGACCAGTAATTGGCAATGCTTAGATAGAAACCTAAGTTTTTTTGTTCCAAGTTCATTGCTCTTTCCCCTCCACTGCCACTGAATATTTTAAGTATACCCAAGAAGGAACATAATTATCCCCTGAGTTAATTCTCTCTCCCTCTCCCCACCTCACACACACATATACACATCTCCCTCTTAACAGGAACTACCAGAGAACAGACCTCTCACAATTTATGAAATAAAAAGAAAAATCACTGCTTTGACTTTTGCACTCTTCTAGAAAAATAATTTAATGATAATAATGATAGAAAAAGTTACTGCTCAGTTTCCATGAACAATATTATTACTGGGCTATTGAGCTATGGTTCAATGCCATTGATTATTCTTAATATTTCCTGTTCAGTGTCTTACTTCTTACTATAACTTGTGAGTATAGCATTATTGTCCCCATTTTAAAAATGAGAAAACTAATGTTTAGATAGAATAAATAGCTTGTCCCATGTCACATAGCTATTAGATTACAGAGGTGGGATTCGGACCAGATTTCTCCACACGTAATGCCTCATAGCTTTAACCATGTCTCCATCTTTTTATTTTTATTATTAATATCCAAACAAGGAATTCCATTATGCATCCCATAAAGAATTAATGGTTTGATGGTCCACTTTAATGGGAGGGGCTGATATGGTGCACAGAGCGATAGGGAAAGGCAAGTTTTATTCCTGTTATCTACTTACTAGCTGACTTCTGTTAAGATAGTTTTGGTTCCTACTGTGTTACGGTTCCTCAGAAGTTTAAACAATAGGTCATGAAGCAAATGTAATGATTAGTAGCAGTATTTATTCAACCGCTTTTCTGAGTTCAGTAAAAAATAATAAATTGACTCTTTTAATGTTAACTGAGCCACTGGAGAGACCTCATGCGATCTACAGAGTATGGAAAGAAATATGGACAGTGGCAAGCACAGTTAATTGAACATTTTATAGAACATTGAGAGAGTTCAGGGAAAGTGCATTTCCCATTTTTTATCTTCCCATGTTTAATGAAAATCCACCTATTATGACTGTGTAGAAAAAGAAGAAATAAAAGAGAATTATCATTTTTATTTCTACTTAGTTTATCCAAGCATTTGAGTTTGCCAGGTCTAGGGGCAAAACACAAAGAGTGGTTGAAAAAGACAGGGAAGAACAAAGACATGCCTTCGACCTCCCTCTTCCGAATTAAGACCACCTTCTTCTCCCTGACTACACAATTTAGCTTTTAAATTACATTTTGAAATAAACAAAGATTTTCTTCAATTCCCAGAACTCCTGTATTGTGATTCATTTCTTTGGTCTTGTTGCTGCAATGCCTCTTTCCATTCTCCCTTGGCTATTTAATTTTCAAATGTGAAAAAACACATGCTTGACCAGCTTTGGTAAAATATAACACCAGGGCTTGCAACCACTTATAGTTCATTGATGATAAAAATCAATAGGTTACAGGAATGAAGCCTTAATGACGAAATTTTAGGAACCATAATCAGTTGACAGCAGAGCTTTTGAAAAGCAAGTCCAGCTATAGTTGTTACCTTTTTAGCCTAATCATTATATTTTTAGACTCATCGGTACAGATGTGCATATACATCCCATTACTGATTTTGTTTTCTACATAGTTACTTTCTGATAATTATATAACTCTTTTATGAAAACTTTTAGATGATGTTTTATTTATTTTATTTTTATAACATATTCAAATTAGACCATAAATGCATATTAACAAGGAAAAGGGAAGAGAGAAACAGGAATCCAGGGTAAGGAAGAGAGAAAAACTATTTTTAACAGTAAATGATGCTTTCAAGGGATTTCACTGTTAATGCTTACTGAAGTTGCCACCCTTCCAACCCTTCTGAGGCCAAGGTCCTAAAATAACAACAAAGGTTTACAAAAAAAAAAGGCTAGAATACCTTTCTGGATGTCAGAACAAAATATAGGAGAATATTGATAAAATCATGAAGACAACTCTGGCAACAAATATGCATGTAATATTGAACATTAAGGGAATCTCAGAAGGCATCCTATTTAATCCTCGAACTTTACAAAATAAGAAAGAAGGAAGGGAGTATACTAGAAAACATGTCTTACCAAAAATATCAACCTCAAATATCACCATATCATGTGTCAGTTGATTAGATTTCAGGTTCTTTTTTGAATTCAGAGTGCCCACGACTATAGACAGTAATGCTGAAGACATTACTCAGGTTAATGTGAAATAAATAACTAAACAATTGGGTTAGCTTCTACTGTGGAGCATTTGCCACACAGGCTTTCCTTTAAAGTCATGAGGATTCGTGCCCTAAGGTTTAAAGAAGGAGGTGTTCCAAAACAGTTGCTATACCCTGAAATCTAGAGAATAAAGATAAGATTTTAGAACACATTCAACCCATGAAAAAGGGTTACTTCATGAAGAGACAGGAAACTACAGCTAGAAGCATTTGACTTCTCGTGTAAGGAAACTCTAGGAATGCTCAACACTTCACTGAAGTTTGATCCATGTACCTTAATTTATTGATGGTGCTGCAAGAAAATAAGAGGGAAGGACTCTACAGGGAAGTGTGAACACTCACTCTTACCTGTCTATTGGCTCTGCTGTGAAGTGAGCAGTACACCATCCTGAATTAAGGGGATTATAGCCAGGAACACCCAGCAAGGAGCAGCCCAGGCAGTAGTTTCATTGGGAAGGACCCCTGACCCCAATAAGCCCTAAAACAAAGTGACCAATGACAATTTAAGATGGGGAAAAGGATACAGGGGATTAGGGAGATTGGCAGTTGGATGATATAAGGTTTCATTATATGTGTATGTACACATATTGGCAAAATTCAATTTTTACATACTGGACAACTCATGATTTTCCATGAAAATACTTGACAATAGAATATTTTCAAGTGTAATGACTGACCTTAAAATCTAGTGTATTTTTCTTATGTGAAAAGTGAAATATGTACATATTTGTGGTGCATTCAAAAGCAAAAGAATCATGTTTTGGAGAACTCATTCTAATGCAAAAGGTGTATAAGAGAAGATGAGTTTAGTATGTGAAGATTCAGCAGGTCGATGAAGCCATGCAGAGTTGTATGTTCTTTTTCCATTTTTTTCTTCTTTTTTTAAAACAGTATGTTCTATTATAATCTATGAAGTTTTTACTAGTTTGAGGTTACACACACACACACACACACACACACACACACACACTGACTTCTATACATCTGACAAAATTAACCTAGATCAAAATTTGTTTTACAAAATATGAGAAAATCTAGGTGTATCTTTTATTGTTGTTACATCCTTGTCAATCACTAAGTACTAAAATCTCTGATTTTGCTTATTTCTGTGTCATTTTTCATTTCTATTTCTAAGGTTAATGATTTTATAAATTATTTTTAAATAGAAATATGTATTGCTAGATATAGAAAGTTAGAGAAACAGCTCTAAAAATGAAATAAGTTCAATCACTATCCAGCTTTATCCCTATAGCTCCATCAAAAGAACTTAGTAGTAAGAGAGACAATAGTCCTAACCCAAGCAGATTTGTGAATTAGCAGTAAGTAGACTTAAACCTATCATAATATCCTCACTTACTCTTTTATACCATTAATTTAATTACTAAGAAAAGTGAAATGACCCTAATCCTTGTATCTTCTATATGAAAGCCCTGCATTGTGACTTTAGGGCTACCTTCAAACATCACTTAAAATCCATTATCAAGAAAATTTTAAAATCAAACACAATATCTTTATTTCTTTTTTATATGGTGCCGAGAATCGAACCCAGTGCCTTAGAATGCTGATTTGATTAGCTAATGCTAAGGAAATATAGTGGGGAGGAGTTATAACAATATGATAAAATGACAATTAAGCAAATATATTAAAATTTCTTAAGGTTTCCTTAAAATTCAACTTCAAAATTACTTTGGCAAAAAAAAAAAAACTCATGTATTAGGTAAAAATGGAATAAAGCTCTCAAGTGAGGAATAGACAATTTTATAGATCATGGTACCTTATTTCTAGTGATGCCATCTATAAAAACAGAATTTTTAGTGATTAATGATAACACAATTGTTGAACAAGTTAACAATCTATCTAGGAGTTTTTATAAGAGGAACACTATTGACTTGGAGGGGAAAAAAACGTGTGAATGAGTAAATGTGAATGGTTCTAAGTTCCGACAGTTCCAACCCCAGGAAAGTTAGTGTCAAATTAGTCAGGAACCTGGCATTTACAGGTCATATACCAATAACTATGTACCATTTCACTCAAATTATTTGCTTCTAGATCATTTCCGTGTGTCAAATGAGGTGTTAGAGATGGTAAATATGGGAGCAAAAATCTGGTTTAAATTTGCTTATGAACATTCATTCATATTTTAAACATAATCACCTAAATGGTGAACATGAAAGATATCCTACTACAGATTTTTCCAAAGGATTTCATTGCTGAAATCCATTATTCTTTTCTGTAAAGGAAACAAAAAATACAATGACAAAGTTGTTGATTCATTTATATGCTTAGTATAGAGCAATCCATAAAGCTGGTAGATCAAGCAGACATTCTTTCAAGATTGAATACTGTAGCTATGCAAAACTGAATATTTTTACTACAAAACATAATTGTTGCAGTGAAAATGATGTTTCAGAATGAACAGAGATAGTTGTAGGTCACAAGAATTGTTTGAGCCATATTACAGATAAAATTAAGAATTATATTTTTATGAATAAAGTCCTTTGACAATAATTTTCTGGGAACTATAAAGAATAAGAGATTAGATAAACATAAGTTCACCATATATAAAGGGGACTTGCTGTCTAAATAACATGGTAAGTATATAGAAATTTCCAACAAGTTTAGTGTAAAAATTTTGCATCATATCACCTTTATAGTAGCGTTCTGGGTAACTTTCTTCAGCGATTGAAAGGAATAAACCATGGAGTTTTTATGTATTCATGCCTGGTATAGAAGTCTAGAGTAATATAAAAAAGAGATTGCCCTCAATGCTGAATTTAAAACCTGGTTTCGTTGCTTTGCAGTTTAACCTAACAATCATATTGTTGTCAACTCATCATCTACTAATAGTAGAACACCATCTACTATTAACTATCAAGTCCAGGTAAAAGATTATTACTTTTCTTAATAGAAAATAATAAAATATTACTTTATATTGAAACATACACGAACAGAGTTTAAATAAACAAAAGATGCTTTCTACAGAAGAAAGTACTTTAAGGAATATTGTACTGTACTGGGCTATTTTAGACAAAGCCTGCAGATGCTGAGGACGCAGATGCTTTCATTTTCTTTGGTCATGAGCAAATGTTTTAGTCAAAAAATGTAAATATTAGTGCAGTGAATATCAATTTGAATTAATTAATAATTAATAATAATTAATATCCCATCTATATAATTGACTAGTTCTGTGACTTTGGAAATATTAACTTCTCTGAATTTCATTTTGCTATCTTCAAAAATAGAAAACATAATTCATAGGATTATTTTGATGTTTAAAAGTTATGGACTTAAAAACAGCGTACTGTGGGACACAGCCACTTCAAAATTTATAGCAGCACAATTCACAATAGTGAGACTGTGGAACCAACCTAGATGCCATAGATGAATGGATAAAAAAATGTAGCATATATACACAATGGAATATTACTCAGCAATAAAAGAGAATAAAATCATGGCATTTGCAGGTAAATGGACAGAGTTAGAGAAAGTAATGCTAAGTGAAGTTAGCCAATTCCTAAAAACCAAATGCCAAATGTTTTCTCTCATATAAGGAGGCTGATTCATAGTTGAATAGGGAGGGGGAGCATGGGAGGAATAGACAAACTCTAGATAGAACAGAGGGGCTGGAGGGGCTAGAGGGGAAAGGAGGGGGCATGGAGTTAGCAATGATGGTGGAATGTGATGGACATTATTATCCAAAGTACATGTATGAAGACATGAACTGCTCTGAATATACTTTGTATATAACCAGAGATATGAAAAATCGTGCTTTATATGTATAATAAGAATTGTAATGTATTCTACTATCATATATAACTAAGAAATTAATTTAAAAAGTTATAGTGATATAAAAGTCTAAAGAATTATTCCCTGGCTTTATCAACAGTCAACAGTGGGGGACAGTCATGAAGACAGACAATGCTCCTGGAATACAGTGAGAGCAGTAGTAACAGAATGACCTCAAAACTCTGAGATTACCCTGGAAAGGTGGATGAGTGGTTGCTAGGGATAAAGAAGAAGTTACACAGAAGGTAAAGCATGTAATAAAGAATATGATTAATTAGAGAAGTAGAGCAAGAACATAAAAGTAACCAAATAAAGAAGTTACACATATAAATGTATACATGATCAACAGATTGTTTAGGAGATGAGGAAGACATGGTGGCAGATGAAGACTACAGATAAAGGTTAGGGAAATACAGAGAACTTAATATGTCTTCTACAGACTTTGGCTTTGTATCATTCAGACAGAATCAATGGGAAATATTTAGTGGTGAAAACAGAGTACATTATTTTAAAAAGATACTCCTATCAACAGTCTGGAGCAGGGTGTGCCAGGGAAACTCATAATGAAAGAAAGGACCCAAATAAACAAGAGTTAAGAAATGATGAGAAAAATATAAACAGTAATTTATATAATATTAGGACCAACAAGACATTTTTCTAAAATTGAAAGACAAAAAAGAGGGGGAAAAATCTTATGCCAAAATGCACTAAATGCAAGCAAAGAAATACTCAAACAAATTTACATTCCTTGCTTTTTTCACCTAACGCATAATTTACTTAAAAGAATTAGAAAAAAATAAACTTTTTAAAATAAAATTTTAAAAAATTATTAAAAATAAATTGAACAGTAAATAAAAATAAATTTGAAACTAAAGTAAAACAATGAGATAAATAATAAAGCTTATGTTTTAAAAATAACAGTAATATTAGAAAAATATTTAGGAAATATTGTCAAAATTAAAAATTGAATAATGGGCAAATAAACATGAAAAAAGTCTAATAACAAATATAGGGAAAAAAGTAATCACCAGTAAATTTGATGCAGAATTGTATGTTAAGACATGAAAAAACTGATTAACTAAATACAAAATCTCAAAATTGATCTAAAGTAAAACAGAAATCTAAAAATACCTAGGAAAAAAATTTTTAAAGACTTGGAAGCAGACAATTTTATTAACATGCCCTTCCTGTCTATAAAGTAATAATTAATGTCAATTATCATTAAAAATTTAGTTAATTGATGGATTTGATGGACCTAAAGCACAATAACTTATCTATTAATAACTAATCTAATGAAAATGCAATGAAGAAAAACAGGTTTCATTCATAACAGCTACCAAAAACAATATAAACTATGAGTAATCTTAATAATGAATATGTGGCCCCATAGGAATTATACTCACAGCTTTCTGATACATATCAAAGACATGAATAAATCATTCTAACACGGGACAAAGGACATCAGAAAATAATTTTTAATACATTAAATCTATAAATTACTGAAAATAGAAAACAATTGGAAGTAATAACCACTAAAAATTAAATAGGTAGCAAAACTCCAAAATCTGAGCTCACAGTTGCTACAGAATTCAGCTTCTCAATCACACACATTCCCAAACTGGAGGCCAGTCAGATAAAGAAGGACACATACATATGTGTCTTGGAAGATCAGAAATGCTTACATGTAATGCTAAGTGAAAAAAGACTAAATAAAAATTGCAAATAATATATCCTCGATTTTATTATTTATTGTATGTGTGTAGAAAAAATGAAGTTTTAAATCGACAACATATATCAAAATGTTAGATGAAGTTTGATGTATGATTATGCAAGATTTTGATATATTTATGTATTCCGAGTTTTCTTCAAGCAATAGGTATAATAAAAAAAAACTGTAAAATAATCCTAAGTTAGTGGCCATAAAATGTAGTACAATATTACTTTAAGCAACCTTCTAACTGAATGATTCAGACATGAATATTTCCTTCTTTTATCCTCTCCAAAATATATGAAATCAATCAGGACCCAATTGTGAAGCAAACCTAAAAGATCCCCCCTCCAAAGGAAGTCCCCACTATAATCCACACCCATTCCCCCAAATGTATGTACTACAATCTAAGAGGAATTACAGTCGTACATTAAAAATTAGATTTACAGGAAAATCCCAGAGAGTCACATATGTACACACTTTAAATAGTGTGAAATGTCTATTTTAATCTTTCATTATTTAATTGGTACCCAAGGATCAAACTGTGCACCAGTCTGTCCAAGTGTAGATTGTATAATCCTTGGCTCTGTGGCAGGCTTTTCTCAGCATATTTCTCTAAGGTAAAAAATTTTTTTAAAAAAAGCATATCAAAAATTTGTATATACTTAAACATTCAGATATATATAATCTAAATGAAAATCACACCTAATCTAGAATGTTTCATCTCTTAGTTCAAATAGTAGAATCTTTTATTTTTATGGTTGAAAGTGCTGCATAACTGACATTTTTATGTACAGGACCTACCATTATGAAATGAAGCTTCCCATCATTGTCACTCCTGCTTCAGGACCAAAGACGCCCCTCAGAACACAAGGATGTTTAACCATAAAATTGTCTTTCTGTCTCTCCCAAGGTCTGATTCTCCTAACTCACAGGTCGCAAGTTAATCCTGTAAACTACAAATGTTCCTGCAGTACCAGAATCCCTCCATAATGAACACGTCGGTGCCAGACTCTATCTGCAACCACAGCCACTTTCAGCTTTCAGTTTTTATTTAAAAGGCTTAATTGGAAGTTTTTATTACTCCCAATTAGGCTTTTTAATTAAAAGGAAAAGTTGAAAGAGGCTGCAGGCAAATTCTGCTGAAACCCATATCAGCATAAAATCAAAGGAAATAAAAACAAAATTATGCTACTGTAAAACAGCAGTAACAGGCACAGCTTTCAATAATGTTTACCTCTGGTCATATTTAATGTTATAGTAGCATATTGACAGTGATGAAGTGGACATGACTGATTAGAAAAAAAAAAGACTGCATCTAATGTAACAATAAAATTCATCAAAATGGTACTTTAAAAAAAAAACCACATTAGCATTCAAGGCAAAAATCCACCAAAATGCACAGTTGACAATGCAAACAGTTAACAACTTCAATTCACCAACACAGCACTAACTCTACACACTAATGTGGATTCTTAAAGTCTCTTTAACGAGTAGAATAGTGCATATAAACAATGTGGGTAAGTGTTTATTGTTGTAAGATGATTAGCTTTTTAATTTCTTAACAAAATTTTTTTTCTACATAAAGCCTTACCTTGTCATTATTGTCAACTTTTGCACTACTGATGGTTTTTTAATTCAAAATGAAATTAGAAGTTGAATTCACTTATATTTTAGCATCTTTTCAATTCCATGTAATGTCTTTAGAGCAGAATCGAGCTTCTTGTATAAAGGTGAGCTCATCATCAGAGGGAATAGGAATATGCAGAGGTATTAGATCCATACCAGAGACAATTTCATACTCAATAAACTTGACAATTTATCCTGATTTTATAAATTATACTAAAGAGTCAGAAGAAGATATTTTAAATGGCTCACATATAAACTATGATATTGAAGAAGTTATTTCTTTATATCTTCGCTTTCCAACTCACAGATTGGATTAATACTTGCCCCCAAATCACACTACCAAACTTTGCATAAAACTGTACAAATGTCTATGCAGAAAGAATAAATTTTCATGACATCAAGAGTGCAGAAATCTTTGTTCTTGAAATCTTGACTGAAAGAGAGCAGAGGTGTAATGCTGCCCCTCTTCCTTTTTTAGGAATGGGTCTTTCTCAAAGAGACCCTCACTGTACTTGTGCAGACTGCGGTGTGGTAAGGTAGGGCTGGGGTATTTGTGTTATGAATGGCAATCCTCTTAGTCTCTCTTGCTTACTCTTTCCCTTTACAGTTACTTTTCTGCAGAACAAATTTTCCATAAGGCATAGATCGATTTGTGCCATTCTCTTCCTTTGTAATTTCATGGCTTCCTATTATAGCTAGATTCAGACACAAACTCTCATGCTTAGCCTATAGAAGCCCTCCCTGATCTGGCTTTAATTCCAATTTTGTCTCGTGTCTTCTCCCCAGCTCATTCTCCCCCAGTATTAGAGTCTTTTTCCAGTTCTGTGGACACATCAGCAAGCACTTGCTTTCCCTGGGGCACGAGCACATGCTGTATTCTCTGCCTAACACTCTACCTTCCTAGAGACCAGCCTCTCTGCCCTTTTCAATTTAAACAGTGTAAAAACTGCCTTTTCAGAGATGCCTTCACTAACTATTTACTGTAAGCCCATCATTACATTGTTGTAATTCTATCACAATTTATTCACTTATATATTCCTTCATCCTTTTCCCAATTGTAATTATGATATTGACTTGACCATTTTCTTGTTTTATTAAATATCTTCAACAAGAGAATGACCCCAATGACACAAGAACCTTAACTGTCTTATGTATCAATATATCCTATGACCTACTCAACACCTAGGCCCAGTAGGCACTCCATAAATGTTTTTGCATGAATACATGAATGTGTGAATGCAAAACATTAAATACTAACCAAGCACTTCACATGGTTTAAAAATTCTTATACGATAGTAAGGAAAAAAAAATCTTAAGTCACTCAGTTGGATTATAGTTAACTAGAAACATTAACAACCCTCTTACCAGGCAACCTCTCTAAACAAAGACTGAGCTCCTCTCTCTTCTGTGTGATTTTTAATTGGGGTGGGGGACTTAGTCTGTTTTTGTCATTTGTTTATTTTCTAACCCTAGACTTTTTCCTCCCCTTTTCTTTAGTCCCTTTCAAGAAGTTAGCTCATGGTATTATTCAGAGCTGTAAGTGGAGGAGATGTCACTAAATCTTAATATGTGTTTCACAGGAGAGTAAAGCCGTATTCCACTTGTCAAAACTAATTTCCCACCAGCTCACATTATAAACTGGGAAACAAAGTAGAACAAAACAGGATTTAAAAAATAATATTAAGAGAAAAATGTAGAAGGAAAAGGAGATGCCAGAGAGGAATGAGCTAATTTAATTCTGTAGCCATTGAAATAAACAATTGGGAATGGTGACATGAGGGAGCATATTTCCCATTCACTATTTTCAATTATGGCTGACTTAGAGAACAGGGAGGAAAAGCACAAGCTTCTTAGCACTACGCCTGCTTTCCTATCTCAGGTTTGTGGGAATAGAGAAACTATCTCTAGATACTTCTGAGCACCTAAAGCCTCTGGGGAGAGGGCTGCCCCTCTGGAATGGAAAGGTGAGGTAGAATTAGCTCTGGATGACGGAGAGAAGCATGGACTAACGGTTCAAGCTTGGGACATAATTACACTAGATTTTTTATTGATGTCATGACAGATAACCAAAAAATGTAGTGGCTGAAAACACAAATTTATTATCTTACAGTTCTAGAAATCAGAAGGCTGGGCCTCATTAAACAAAGTTCAAGGTGTTTCCAGGGCTGTGTTACTCTCAAAAGACTGAAATGAACCCATTTTCTTGCCTATTCCAGTGTCTAGAAGCTATCTGCATTTCTTGACTCATGGCTCTATTCCTCCACCTTCAAAATCTGCAACATCAAATTTCTCTAACACTTCTTCCATCTTACAACTGTATCTTTGATATATACAGGAAAAATTCTTGTCCTTGTAAGAACTCATGTCATTTGGTTTGAGTTGCCCAGGTAAGCAGGGATAATCTCCCCATCTCAAAGACCTTAACCTTAATCACATGGCTTCAAATTCTTCTTTGCCAGATAAAACAACCTATTCACAAATTCCAGGGACCTAGAGCTTTGGTCATTATTCTTCCTAACATAATTATCTTTCTAAGTCTCAATTATCCCACCTGTATAACAGAAGAAATAACAGTTCCTACTTTATAGGGTTGTGAGGATAAAATTGAGTAGACACACAGCATGATTGGCTTAGTCTCTATACATACAATTATAGCCCTAGCAGTGTTACCATCATAAGTACTTCCATAATAACCTGTTCCTGTTGTGCTCACTTAGTGCTAGAAAAATTCACCTTCTGCTATCACAAAATGAGTAGGGCATCGATTTTGAACCTTCCTCTATCCCAAATTCTTCTCTATAGTTCTCAGAGTGCAAAACTTTCTGTTCTTTTAAGTTAGTCTTAAACCTTTCATAAATGTCTGTCCTTCAAATAACCAGGAGAGGTGAAACCAGGAGTCAAATCTGCACAAATGAAACTTTGAAAACTACTACTCACTACTGAACCCCAAACCCCTGCAAACTTCTCTTACAATTATTAGGGGTTCCTTTTCAATCTGCATAAACCTCACACTGAAATTCCACTCACATGTGTTTCTCTCAAAAGACTGAAATGCTCCCAGGCCCAGGGCTGGGAGTCAGGAGGCAGCTGGCCAGTCACAGGCTGTTTCCAGAGGTCCTGGTGCTACAGTATAACCGGATTGTCAAGGTTCACCTGGAGGATTACCTGCTAAATCACAAGTTTAAAGAAAACAATTTGGAGTTACCCAAGAGGAAACAACACACTTACTTATCTCCAGACTCTCCACACAGACTGTATTAAATTTTCCATAACCAAATTTACTGCAGGGCTGAGAACAAGCATGAGATATTTCTGCTGAAAGTTTTTGATATTTGAAACTGCCATTCAAAAAGAAGCTTAAAGCCTAAGTGCAATTCCCTATCTTTTTGCAAAACTCCTTTTTTTCCATTGGGAAAATTGCTTGGCCATCTAATTGTTCTGGAGTACAAAACAAAAATAAGTTCAAAATATAGGACTATATTAAACAGGAGAATGCCTTTCCCTGCCCAGGCTTTCTAAACACTATATTTGAGATCAAAACTGTCCAAAGAATTTTTTTAGCACCAATTTTTTTGACATTTTTAAATCAATGAAACATAAGTCCTCAAACTAGTACAAAGAAATGAAAAATGGCTTCAGAGTTACTTTCTTAACAATTTCTAAACTAAACAGATTATAAAGTAGAGCAACCCTTGAGCCAAATAGGTAATGAACTCTTAGCGAACTGTTGAACATTGTCTTAAAACTTGGTAGCCACTGCCTTGGGTGTAACACAGAGGAGTTTAGCAAACAAGCAGAATTCAGCTAAATAGATGTGTTGTAGCCGACATTCACAGATGCTTAAAAAAAAAAAAAGCATGTTTTGTTTGAAAAGGGCACCTCAATTCCCATCCCTGCCCATCAAGTGAAAGGGAAAATATATGAGGATATCAACTGTGAAATGTCAGCATACTAAGTAGGGTATACAGCTCGTGTTTTTCGATATGAAAGGGAAAGATCTCAGTGAATGCTATTTGAAAGTCCATCTGCCACAGTGCAGTTCTATACCTTCCTGGGTTCTCTAACGCAGCTCAGAGGGGACGTGCAGAAAGCTGAGGCGCTATCTCAACACATCACCCATCACCACCCACAGCTGTTCATGGGAGTGCCGGAGAGATTTGAATGTACTAAAGAAAACGAATTTGGAAATAAAAAAGGAGAGCTTCAGAATTTAAACAAGAAAAGGAAAATAACCGAAGCAAAAGATATGGTTACCTTATCCTATGAGACAAGCACGCGTGGATGAATATTACAAGTTTTTTTTTTTTTTTGACTAAGCCTAAGCATAACTATGAAATATAAAAAGGGTCTAGATCTTTTGTTGTCATTATCAAAGGGAGTGGGGGAATGAGCTAGTCCAGTGTGACAGTGCTGCAGGCAGATAATAAGAGCTTGAAATTGAAATGGTGATAAACTCTGCATACAAGGCCTACAGATTAGATGAATATTTATTAGAGTCACATTTCAAACTCCACTAAAGAGCACACAGCATCTTAAAAGAATCATTTTAAAAGTTCTCAACTCTTCCTTTCAAAAGAAAAAGGAACGGCATCTACATGGCTAAATCTGAATTCATGAATGGCAATAGTCACAATATCTTAATGTGTTTCTCACACCAAAGATCCCCCTAATCACTTCCCAGATTTAACAGTCTGACATTGAAGTATAAACAGGACCATTTCACACACAAGGATATCTCAGCCACCTCTGAGGAGAAAGGAGAGCTCCAGTAGTCAGTTTAAAAGTGTACATGAAAAAGAAAAAAATGCAACTAAACGACCCAGAGTATGTAGGTGAACATCATAAGATTAATAATGTGTGAAATTTAGTCAAAACCCTGCTGCCCATAGCAGGCATTTTAGCTCTTCCTGAGATGTTAAGAGTACTGAAAATTTTGAAAGACAAGATTTTGTTGTTAAATGAAATGGTTCTGCTTTTGAAAGATGGTTTTGATATATCGCTGCACAGCTTTGAAAGTAAACGTGCATCCAAGTGCAACAGGGCTACCAGGAAGACACATGTCAACACCGGTCCAGCCAAGTGCAAGGCTGTGGAAAATATGTTCAGGTTTGTGTTGATGGTTCTCCCAGAAAAACAAACAAAAATGGATCCTCTCCTATCAACAAGACATGGCATCTGTTTTCACATAATCAATGCAGGGATTTTTATATCATTTCATATGTCTCATTAATTTATCTTATTAGACTAATGATAATTTGGACAAAAACTTATACACAAAGTGCAGTGGTTTGAGACAGTATGGAAAGTCTATCGAGTTAATGAAATCCAAAATTTTCCTTTGTTTTCTCTTGATCATTCAGATAATGTGTCAAAAGCATTGTCCTGTTACAATGTTCTCCTACATCTTTTTAAATAAATCTGCCTGAGTAAATGGTGGTTCCTTTTTTAAACTGTGCCTTTCCCATCATTTCATATTAACTGGAAGTGTACATTTCTGAAGAAAGACATCAAAACCACACTTCATATTTTAATAATATAAGGTGATGGCAAAAAAACATCAGGGAATGAAATATACATTTTCCCCCCTTTCCCTTCCTCTTATCCAGTTTAAGGAAAAAGAAAAAGAAGAAGAATGGGGAGGAGGCTGCTGTCTAGCTTGAGCTTTTAATTAGTTAATCCCTTAAACTGGTAAGTCTGTGCTATTAAGTGCTGCTCTGGTTTCAAATAATTACCTGAAAATGAGTGCCCAGGGTGGGATTAACTATTGCCTCATCAAGACTCATCATTATTGCTATAGTATGAACAAAAAGAAAAGAAAGAGGAAATAAAGTACAAAAACAAAAAGTACACAATTTTCTTAAATGCTGCTGTTGTCCTCCTCCCCCTGACGTTATTGCACACATTGTCATGGCCACAGGACCGCCACATTCTTACAGCACGTACTTACCACCATTTGTCACTGCCTTCCACGCATGGGCTCTCACATTATGAGGGTATCAAAATCATCTCGGGAGCTTATTAAAAGTCAAGACTCTCAGGATTCAAAGATTCTGATTTAGCATTGGGACCCATAAAATTCCAGGCACTATAGGTTAATTCTTATGCAGGGGCTCTATGGATTATACTTAGAGAAACACCACCCTAGGGGCTGCACCCTACATCCTTTTCTACATATCAGAAGAAGCATTCCTACATATCTGCTAGACTCCAGCAGGGCAGAGCAGGAACTCAGCCACACATGTGGCTCAACTGCCTAGCCTATGAATGATGCTGTTGCCTTTAGTCACCTGGCCTAAACTGAACCCTCTGATGACAAGTTCTCAGTATCTCCAGAAGTAATCCTTACATCTTTGAATGGCTCTGAATCTGAATGCTCCCTCCTTTCTATATTTGCATATTGATCTTTATTCTAACCTTTGGAACATATTGTACAATAGCTATTTTATTCCTATCAGTCCTGTGCTGATAGGGTAGACACAGCATGAATTGTCTCACCCAAAGGTGGGCATAGGTGGGTAGGAGACAAGCAGTGAAAATGCCCTGGAAGTCATATTACATGGTTAATTGTTAGGATGGGGAGAATCTATGGCCATACAACCCTGAATGTGCCCCACCTCCTCTGATCTCAGAAGCTAAGTAGGTTTGGACCTGGTTAGTACTTAGATGGGAGGATGGTGGAGGGGGATTTAAACTATTTGAGATTTCAGCAAAGCTACTTGTGATACTAAAAGTTATATACAATAAAAACAGAGAATGAAAACACCAAAGCAGAGATTTATTTCCCCTAAATATATGGGCTATACATGAAAAAAAAATTAAACACTAATGAAGTAAAAAAGACCTGTATCTTCTGAACAACTCCACTGGGTTAGTCTTGCAGAATAGATGACAGAAAGTTATCAAAAAGATAACATGTAGTGAAAGAAATAAGAGCCTTAAGGCAATGGTTAACAAATCACAACATTAAAAAGACATGACATTGTCATGACATGTTGATAAACCCAAGTGGCCAACTTATTTGTCAATTATATTACTATTATGCCCAGTGGGAGTGTGGTGTTAGTGTTATTGTGAGCATTGAAATAGACATTGAATCAGAGAGAAATAGCCTACAACTACAAAAAAAAAAAAATCTGCAAGAATTCTACATCAGACACAACTAAAGATGTAATCTTTGCTTTTTCTATCACATTTCCACTACAAGGAACAATCACTTCCATTATCCTTGTGTAGGCTAATTTTTGCAGGCAAAGCTTTTATTCTCCTGGAATTATTTCTTTCCTTTTTCCAAAAACATGTTGCTATTATAAAATATACAGCATTGACTAATTGTATTATACTCTCAAAGAACTCAAGATATTTTGGGAAAGGGAAGATCATCATAAACATTTATAAAAATATATATTGATATAATGATAACCATAAAGAAATACACCCCGAAGGGCTAGGCTATTCAATGCCAAAGTGATTATCAGAAGTTAATAATGATTTATAATATACCCTGCTATCATAACATAAAACTTTAAATTGATGTGCTTACTATCTAAAGAAAATAACTTTCATAGGCACATTCTAATGGGTATTATGGAAAGAGGAAAAAATGATATTAGTAAATAAATAACAACCAAGACCTAGGTGGGCAAGACTGAGCTAAAATTGTGTTTAATAAAAAAAAAAAAAGAATCCAAAATATTGTATAAGTCAAAATCACATTAAATGTGTATGTGTTTGTGCATATATGATATCATTAAATATATCATTTAATATTATCTAATGGTAGACCAGGAGGAAATGAAGAGGAAGATTTAAAGTGTTTATATATCATTGACTGTGTGGAGAGAAGACAGGATTATAAAATTGAATTTTTGAAATTTTACTAATAGTGACTTTAAAAATGCAAACCCACAACCAGAAGAAGTCATACTCCATTTATGTATGATGTATCAAAATGTATTCTACTTTCATATATAAGTAATTGGAACAAATGAAATTTTATAGAATGCAAACCCACTGTCCCTTTCTCTGGAAATGGCCTGCATTCTCCTTTGAGAGTTTATTTCTTGCTTTACCCAAAAGTTTCTCATTCTCAAGATGGTCACATTCTCCCCTGAATGTGTATTTCTTACTTAACCCCCCACCCCACCCCCAAAAAAAACCTCTCTCTTTAGATATCCTGCATTCTCCCATTCTCCCTTAAATGTGTATCTGCTTTCCTAACTAAATCTGAGGGGGTGGGGGAGTGAAATCCCATTAAAAGTATCCACACCCTGATGGTTTGGAATTCATTACTATGTAAAGAAGAATGTACTAATTATATGACAGAAGTTGTTAAATTCCAACTTTGTCTCAGGTTATAAACTTTCCCAAGATGGAAGGAAATAATGACTAACAAAATTAAAAATCCTCATTCTAACGGAATCTTTTCACCTCTCTAAATATTCAGGAATCAGAAATCTCTTCCAAGAATTTATCGCAGTAGAAAACATTCCCTGTTCCAGAGACTAATGATGGTTTTTTATTATTTTGTAGCACAGACAACAAATGGTAAAGAATTCTATGGGTGCATATGCTGCTGTCAAAAATACCAAGAAATCACAGTTTATAAGTATTAACAAGTGGTTGGGTCAACACTTTTTCAGACTAATTACTACAAATGTGAAAGTGTGAAGAATCTTGTTTATAGTAATAGAATTTACACTGGCCCCTGGTGAGTAACATTTAACATTTTAGATGCTAATATTCTTGGTTTCAGCAATGTCCTCATCTATATATTATTAACTTGTATGAAATACTTGGTAGCTCTAGCTACTAGAGGCTATGTGACATAAGTGATTAGGCTAGAGTTACCACTCAGCAGAACAACAAATATGTTGAAGTGGTTGTTATTCATAATTGTCTTATGGGATTTAAAGCTAAGTTCCCATAATTACTAGTATTAGTCAGATGCAATTTTCCATTTCTGAGCATCTTCAATATTGTGACACAAAGGACAAGGAAACAGAAGGTCCAAAGAAGAGGAGAAAGGCAGTGTCACTGTAAAGAACAGGATTGTCCCACTCCAGCTCAGAAGGTTCAACATACGAGAAGCCACCTTAGGAAGAATTCTCAAAATTAGACCAGTGTTTTAATCTAAGATTTGCATCATCTCTGAGAACCCACGAAATTAAGTTATTTGAACCTCAGATGGTGCTACACATTACTGCTCTATGTCTTTCTCTGCCTTGTGTGTTTTATTTAACATAATGATCCCAGTTCCTTCCTTGTTTTCACAGATGACAAGATTTCATTCCATGTTAAAGTTGAATGATATTCTATTTTGCGTTTCTCAATCCATTCATCATTGACAGAGTTTGTGGCTACTCTGAATAGTGCTGCGACAAACATGGAGTCCAGATGTCCTTGACATGTCGCTCTCACTTCCTGGGTCTGGACTCAGTAGTGGGATTGCTGGATCATATAGTATTCTATTTTTAATACTTAAGATGCCTTCATACTGTTTTCCATAATGGTGGTACTAATTTAAATTCCCAACAATAGTGTGCAAATGTTCCCTTTTTTACTCACTAAATACTTGTTATCTTTGTTACTATTTTTATAATGGTCATTTTTACTGGAGTGGGTATATCTCATTGTAGTTCAGATTTGCATTTCCCTGATGCTAAGTGATGTTGAGCATGTTCTCACAGACCAATTGGCCATTGCTATGTTTCTTTTGAGAATATCTATTTAGATCTATTGCCCATTTTTTTCAAGTGGGTTTTTATTTATTTTCTACTAAATTTTTGGAATTCCTTATATATTCTGGATATTAATGCCTTGTTAGATGTATAGTTTTCAAATATTTTTCTCATTCTGTAGATTGTCTCTTCACTGTTGTGAGGCAACTTTTTTAGTTTCATGCCATCCTGTTAGTCTAGTTTAAATAGAGTTCAGATAACCCAACTAAGCACAGAATTATATATTATCCCATATTATCTTTAGCTTTTCATTGTATACATTATTCATTAATACCAATATTTATCATTATTGATAATTTATTAAATATTTTAAACAATTTATTAAATAATATCAAGACTATCTTCATTACCTACTATATGCCAAATATTATGCTTGGTCAAGTATACTCCATAATTTCTTTGTTCAACTAGTGAACATTAGCCAGCTATGTATGATAGTATGCAAATGTTGCTAAGGCACAAGGCAATGAGTTCACTAAATAATCGCATGGTTCATGCAAAAAGAAGAAAAAAAAACATTTTCATTTGTTAGCAAAAAATTAAATAAAGGCATGATGGCAAGATTTCCATATATTTTTACTAATTCTCTGAATACCTAACTGTATTCCAAAAAGCCAAAGCTTAGTTTTCCTTAGAAGTGCTGCCCTGTGAATTAACCAGTTGGTAAAAGTGGAGAGAACAGACTAGGCAAGCACTGCTTAGCTCCATTCCCTTCCTTTTGCGAGGGGGCTTTCCTGCAGAGAACACAAATTTTCCTGTCTTTCATGCTATAAGCTTTTTCTGGGCAGTCTTCTGGTATGGGCAATCCCTAGTTTAGAGCTCTCAGAAATAGATGAGGAAATTTCTGAAATTTCCTGTTTTTAAGTGTATTGCGTGGCCAGATATAAAGCTATTTGTTTTGCCTCACCTCTGTTGTAATAAGTATGATATTTTGGTTTCCATGTTCCTTTGTTTTTGTTTTTATTTTTTTCCTGAATATTCAGATGTGGCAAAGGAGTGCTATTTGGGGAGATTCCCTTAGAAACTCACAAACCCTTTTTGTAAAATGCCACACATAGGCTTACTTAAAATTCTGAAAAACAATTTATACATGCACACACATATGTACACTCATGCATATGTATAGTTTTTAATATAAAACTGCCGACTTCCTCAGAAAAACAAAACTGATTGTTTGCATTTCTTACAATAAGTTTTGTCTACTGCTTAATATTCATATTTTAAGTACTTAACAATATTTCAATGATGAGGCCCCCAAATGGGTTGCACAGTTGGGAGAAATTCTCAGCAAGTCTTGAGCCTCCTATATTATTAAGAACCCTTTCTAATCACTTAACAGACTCTTAGAGTAATCAAAGAAAATTGTCTTCTTTTAGTAGTTACAGATCCACATGGTTTTTCAAAATCACATCACTGCATTACATGCTGATGTAGACACAGAATCCCTTTGGTCCAGTAGAAGCTATAGTACGCTGTAATGGTGACATTTTCCTCCAAATATCACTAACTTTCATAGAAGCCAGCAGCTTCAAAGTGCTAGAGGCAGCAGGCTTGGAATCAGGAGACATTTATTCCCTCCTCTGTCACTATATTTCTGCTCACTTAGCCTCGCATCATTTTGCCCATGCACAAAATGAGAAAAATAACTCTTGCTCTTCTCTTCACAGTGATAGAAAGAAAATAAATGGATATTGTATATGAATGCTATTTGATATTGTATATGAATTTAATTTGAGACTCTTATCAACAAAGAAAAAAAATTTTATATATATATATATAAAAATCATTCAGAATGCTATCACTGTAATTAACTTTAACAGTGCATCAAGTCAGGCTATGTCACGTTTCTTCTGTTCTTTAACTCAAGATGGGCTTAATATGTGACATTTTTCTCCAAATATCACTAACTTTCACAAAAGGCAGTTGCTTCAAGGTGCTAAAGGCTGGGTCGGTATAAAATGGCAGAGGTGCAAGCTCTTTGTCTCCCAGTGGAAAGCTGGCCTTCTCCAACTCGACAAGAAAAACATCACCCTTGAGAGCTGCTTTCCCCAATCAAGAAATGAAAAATCACTTGGATGTGGCAAGTTAACCAAATAATAGTGGAAGAATGCCAGTTCCAGGAAAAGACATTTTGATGGATGTGAAAAGAATAAAATGAGATGGCTGGTTTATTAAACAGCAGCTGATCTGTGTTCTAGCCACAAGAGGAAGTTTACAAAGGAGTAGGACAGTTGTGTCAGGGAACTGAAACCCACAATCACCCAGAGCAGTTTGAAAAGGACAAAAAAGCACAAAGTACATCCAGAGCATAAAGACAAGTGACATCCGATAAAACACAAGAGACTCGGTGGAAGGGCACTACAGCTTGAAGATAGGAAGCCGCAAATTAGGGTCAAGAAAAAAAGCCTTTTTTTTTTTTTTTTGAATCTGAGAACACTGAAAAGGCTAAGGAGACAGAGAAAATCTCTTGCTAAACTTAGCAAAGCTATAGCTGTCAAAGTAGCCGGGAAAGGTCATCTGAAATAGCTCCTCTGTAAAAGTTTTGTTTTGTCTTTTGTTTTTAATAAACTGAATTAATGAGCTGGATTTCAGTACCCTTTTAAAAAGTAGGTAAAGGAAAGAAGTCATTTTTGACAAAGCATTAAAAGATGGCTAGAATGCCCTGCAATGTTTGTGCTTGCAGCCTGCAGCTAAACCCAGCTGTTGGCTGAGGAAGACAGCTGCAGAAAGCACTGAGGGTTAAAAGTATCATCTGAAATGGGGGTGATAGGTTTTGAGGGTTTCTGTCCTCTTTTTGAAGTGATCATTTCGCCTGATTACATCAGAGGCTTAAAGGAGATCAAAAGCTCCGGATGCTGTAACCTGCTTTTCTGGAAAGACTACTAATTGAATCAGACATGGACAGAATATAATTACATAAAAAGTAATAACATCTCTGATCAAGATTTGGAGCTACAATGTTTTGGATTGCTGTGATTCCTTCACTGTCTCTTTTACAAGAGCTGTTGGTAATTAGAGATGAGCATCATTTCCAAAAATCCAATAATTCCCGTTTAGGTTGAGAGAAAAGATCCGAAAAATTCATAGGGATTTTTCCCTATTGATGTGTTTGATATGAAAGTTGTATTTGCATAAGAAAGTGAATCCAGCATGAATATACAGTTATAATGAAAAGGGATAAACATGGCTTCATATTTGAAATTATGACAAGAACATTTGGGTAGATCTGGCAACCTCTAATCCCCAACAGAACCAGATGGAACAGCATATCACAGGGAGTAATTTAGGATTCAAAAGCAAATACCTATTCCTGAATATTTTTTAGACAGCATGTCTATATATGTGTTCTTCATGCCTTGGCCAACACTCTCCAGATAACTTCTGTGCTCCAATTTTGAAAAACAAAATGATAGAGCAGTTGAGATATTTACTCCCAACTCGGTATTGACAGTCAAAAAAAAAATATTCCATTACACCCACAGGTCTCATAAAACCGCTGTGGGTCCTTGGAGATACATGTTAAAGAACAGAAAACATCTTTGAACCAAAAAACATGCACGATGATGATTTCAGCGATACACAGTATGTGTATGTTCAGGGATTCAAATTAGAGACTGGCATTAGAGAAAGGAACCAAACACAGAAAATGCAAGAAGACATTTCTGATAGGAAACTGATTTTTTTTTTTTTCCTTTTTACTGTGCTATCACTGTCATCCTCTCCTTGCAACACACTGCCACCTAAAGGACAGCAGGCAGTTGCTAGATAATATTTTTTTTTTTCCTTGTGGCTGAAAATAAATGTCCTAATTAATTTCATGATGCCCCTATTTTTCATGCAGCATTAAAGTTAAGTACGCAAGTGCACACTGGGTCTTATGTCTATAATCATAAAATAAAAATGCTGCCTAGCGTTTTGAGATTAGATTAGGGAAGCTGAGAAGTCCCTCCCTGCACATGGCATTTCATAGCAAGGCACATTTCCACCCCTGTTCCATTTCATTTCAGAAAGCAGGTATCAGGATCAGGTGATCAAAAGATTTTGAGTAAGCATCCAAGCTCTGCTACTGGTGGCAAATGTAGTGTTCAAATGCAGCATTTAATGATGCTTTTAATGACAGCAGTGGTTGGCTACATGTTTTATAATTAACTACACTTTTCCAAAGAAAACATTACTAATGTTTGTACTTTTTAAAGATTTGGATTCTTCAAGATAATATTTTTGATAAGCATTGAAAGGAAAATTAAAAGTAAAAAAATATATTTAGTGACATGCTTATAATTAAATAATTTCAAGTCTTAATATCTGCAGATTGTAAATAAAATGACCAAATTATGGTTATTAGGAGAAGGCTATTAAGAAAAGAAACAATTTGGTTCTTTCAATTTGGTAACAAGAACATTATGACATTTTCCCTTTGGAAAGAATTATCAAATTACTTGCTTGAAAAAAAAAATGATAAAAATCAGGCCAAAAGAGCAGCTTCCATGGCAACCAATGCATTAGGAGATCATAGATGTTCTATATCCTCATTTAGCATCTTGACGGATATAATTCAGAGAAATTTAGTAGGCTTAGTTGAACTGAAAGATAAATTTGATCATGCTGATGGATGAAAGCTACAATAAGATTACTGGCAAAAATAATCAACAGATATCCAAAGATGGATTGAGATATTTGTTAAATGTTTTAAATTGACCCTGAACACAAATCAATCAGAAACAACCTTATATTGGAAAAAAAAATCTTTCCCTTTTTGTTCCACAATAGATGTTGGATGGGTAAGTCTGCGATTCAATTCACATTCTTCTATGCACTAGAGAAGCTCCCTGTTTATAAGATTCATGCAGTGCATCATTTTGTAACACAGACTCTTTTTATAGTACAAATAGTAACAATTTTCTCTCCTCCATGTATTTGGTAAATAATGATCCTCAGATATTGAATTTTCTTAAAGTAATACAGCCATAATTTACAAATAAATGCCAAGAGACACTTTCAAAAATTACTCCTTGAGAATTCAGAATTCAAAGATACAGTGCTGCAAGAAAGAATTTTTACAAGATGATTATCATTTATTTTTCAGCATTAAAGGCAATAAGCATTTGTGAATTCATCAGGTCTACTCTCAGATAATAAATTTCCTGCAATTCAGGGTCTCAGTTTGAGTTTAGCGTATCAAAAATCCAGTGGCCTACCTATGCAATGTACTCCAACTTGGTGCCACAAAAGGAGGAAAAGAGTATATCATATTCTCTCAGTCAATAAACTTTATTATGGCTAAATTCAATTTATTTTTATTAATACTATTCAAATTTTAATGCACTGTATCATTCTGGATTGTGGATATGTATACATATAAATACATACTATATATGTTTGTTTATCTTTTGCATCTAACCGTAGACCATCTAAAAGACTCCCAAAAGAAAAGATCTCATTTCAATAATTGCAGATTGGGCTGGGGTTGTGGCACAGTGGTAAAACACCTGTCTAGCATGTGTGAGGTACTGAGATTCTCAGCACCATGTATAAATAAATAAAAATAAAGGTCCACTGACTACTAAAAAATATTAAAAATAATAATTGCAGATTGACAGTCCATTTGGGGTTGAAGATCTCTGACCATATGATTTTAAAAATCTAATGTGAAATAGATATTTTTAGTATGGATACAATGTAATACAAAGATGGTAACTTTCATAACATTACTACGTGAACTTTAGGAACACTGAAACTTCTCTGTTCTATTTCTCAAAAGGATAATGGTATTTTACTTTAAATTATTTTTTAATATTTAAAATATAAGGTTTTATAAGTCAAAAGCCACATTTGCCTAAAAAACTGCCATAATTAGGGGAAAGGATTGGAGTCCTGTTTATTAATTACCAAGTTATTTCAATTTGACACATAGATGCATATGTGTAAGAAAAGCTACAAAAGGTTGTAATTACATTAGAAATATTTATACTTGGAGCTAAGATTGTAGCTCAGTGGTGGAGCGCATGCCTAGCACATACGAGACGCAGAATTCAATCCTCAGAACTACATAAAAATAAATGATAAATTAAAGGTATTGTGTCCATCTACAACGAAAAATTTTTTTTAAAAAATAAATATTTATAGTTTCATTACAAGCTAAAAATATATACATTTTCTGTGATGACATCTAACAGTTGTTGATAGACCTCTACTTATTTATATAGGGTGCTGAGAATAGAACTCAGTGCCTCATACATGCCAGGCAAGTGCACTAGAGCTGAGCTCCAGTCCCAGCACCTAGGTTTTTATATTTTAATAAGGCATTTACATAACACATTGCTTTTTGAAGAGATCACAATACTTCTAGGAATCAAATTGGTGCAACCACTATGGAAAGCAGCATGGAGCCTTCAGAAAACTCAGAATGGAATCATCATTTGATCCAGCTATCTCAATCCTCTGTTTATACCCCAAAGACTTAAAATCAGCATAGTACAGTAATGAGGCCACATCAATGTTTTTATAGCAGCTCGATTCACAATAGCTAAACTATGAAACCAACTAGGTGCCCTTCAATAGATGAATGGACAAAGAAAATGTGGGGTGTGTGTGTGTGTGTGTGTGTGTGTGTGTGTGTGTGTGTGTGTATTCGATAGAATATTACTCAGCTTTAAAGAAGGATGAAATTATGTCATTTGCCGGTAAATGGATGGAGTTGGAGAATATCATGCTAAGCAAAATAAGCCAGTCCCTAAAAAAACCAAAGACCGTGTATGTTTTCTCTGATATGCAGATGTTAATTTACAAAAAGGGGTGGGAGGGCACTAGGGAAGAATTGATTTACTTTAAGTTGAAGGGAGTGAATGGAAGGGAGAGGACATGGGAATAGGAAGGATAGTAGAATGAAACAGACATTATTACCTTATGTACGTATGAGATTGCATGACTGATGTGATTCTACAACAAGGGGTATAATTTTCATTTTTCTGATTGTACGTGTTGTAGATATGAAGTAAAATGAATATGCACTTTGGCATATGTAACTAATTAAAACAAATTTTTAAATTAAAAAAACAGTGCCCATTCACCTTAATCTTTGAAAAGTATGAAGTGAAAAAAAAATGGAAACTGATGCAGTTTAGATCATCACATGAACAAATAGATGAGGCTAATCAGAGTGTGATAATTTATTAATAATTTAGTTGAAATTAGCCAGAGGGCACATAAAGGCTCATATTCCCAGTCCATTATCCTATGTTATTTTCCTGAAAATTACTCATTTTCTCAGAAGACCATAAACTGCTTCTACTTGAAAGCTTGGACTGGAACCTGAAAGCTCTGTAGTAACTGGTCTTGAGGAGGACCCCAGTGCTCCCCACTTCCTGCCTTCACTGCATTGTTTAGTTCCTTCCTACTTTGTCCCAGGGATGGTCTGATGGACCAATCGTTCATGGCAGAAATAATGGTAGGTCACTTCTCAGATTAGATTATTGATGACTGCTATTTCCATCTTGGGTACTCACTCTCGTGTTCTTTTCTTTGTGAAGACTCTAAGCCAGCAAGGAGCCAGAGCTTCCCAATGACCATGTGAATTAGCTTCAAAGTGACTGTTCATTTAGTTAATGAGCCTGAATGACTTCGGCTGAAACCTCTTGAAAGATCCTGATCCTGAACCACGGAGATTCCTGACCCTCAGAAACTGAGATAATTAATGCTCATTGTTTAAAGCTCCTGTGTTCAGAGATAATTTTTTACAAAGAGATACTAGAAATTTTATGTTTTCTGTCAGTTGAAATTATGACATAGAAATAAATAGAATACCAGAAAGGGAACATCTAGAGCTGGGTATGGTGGTACATGCCTGTAATCCCAGTGATTTGGGAGGCTGAGGTAGGAGGATTTCAAGTTCGAGACCAGCCTCAGCAATTGAGCAAAGGCCTAAGAAACTCATCAAGACCCTGTCTCAAAATAAAAAATGAAAAGGGTTGGGGATATGGGTCAGTGGTAAAGCACTCCTGGGTTCAATTTCCAATACCTCCCCCCAACCAAAAAAAGAAAAAAGAAAGGGAACATACTTTCTGCATGAAACATGATGAACAGGATTTGTTTTCCTAGGCTAAGATGTACAATTCCTAAATTATATACTATTGTGAAAGACTAGAAATCTAAAATTCAGTAACATTATTCTGTAATGTAAAAAATATTTAAAATAATTGGAATGCATTACTCGAGGAAAGACTTGGCACATATGATGTCTGCAAACTGTTGTAGAGATCCATGTGATGCATGTCTAGAGTTGTTGTGTCATATAGAAGGTAAGAAAAAATTACAGGAAGGCAAATTTTGGCCTAAAAACTTCTCAACAGCTAGAAATGCATATCAAGAGACTTTATGATAAAGTGGTGAGCCCTCTCCTGGGAAACATCTAACGTCTGATCAAGGGTAGGTGAAACCTGGAAGACATCATTGAGAAGAAATCAGCTTCAAGGTATTGCTGTTGCTGCTGGTGGTTTGATAGTAGTGTGGCGAGTTTAAAAGTATTCAATGGAGACCAGAGAGGCAGAATAGGTATTCCACTTATTCCAAGTATTGCCTTTAGGATTTTTGATTCCAGGGGCAATAACTGTCAGTTCTATATTCACAAGACAAAAATCTTTAAGTTTCATGTAAAGAATATGTAATGCTACAAGAACTATTGCAATTAGACAGCACATTATGTTGATAAAAAGATTATCTTATGTTAAAGAAATAAATTCCAGTGTGCCTTCTTTAACATGTTTCATCAAGCAGAGCAACTTCCAGAAAAGTTATAATAAATTCACATACAAGATCCTTAAACTTAATTTGAATTAAGGATCATTTGGTTTCATAGTTATATATAAAATTTAAAAAAAAAATTATGCTGCCTAGGAGATATATTCTTTTTGCTGTTGTTTTGTTTAACTCTTTTCATAATTCCTTTCAAAAGACATTTTTACACAAAGCATACCCTTTTCATCTAATTCTGATTTTTAATACTGCCTGAGTTGTAAGAAGGTGACTGATATTTCCTTTGAGGTTAGTTCAAACATCTCTCAGGGGATCATAATACAAATTCTGAGAAATTTAGGACTCACTCCCTGCCATGTACTGGTAGGTTTGTGAAGGGACCTAAAATCTTCACAACACATGACTTACTTTTATCAAACACATTACTTTGATCCACCATTTAAAAAAGACAGTAGCACACGCACCTATTTCTTCAACAATATAACCATGTTACAAGAATAAATAAAAGAATACTAAGTATCCAAATTCATAAAGTAAAGCTTAAAAATAATTAGTATATTAATTTTTAAATGGCCAAGTATAGTTTATCAGTTTGACTTTTGATATATTTTAGATAATTTTTCTATTATCTGTCAAACTCTTCAGGCAATCCATATTAGTGCTTCCTATGAGAATATTCATGCATAGACTCATTTCATAAGGAAAAAACACACATCCTACATTTAGCATATTTATTGAAAGAAATATTTATTGAAAGAAGAAAGCCAGGAAAAATACTTTAGGTGGCAGGACTAAATTTTCTTTTTTAAAAAGTACATTCAATAGAAAGCATTTAAAGTCAAATTATACAGTTGCCTTTTGAAACAGTAAGTTTACTTTCTGCAATCCAGGTTTTGCCAAATAATAGAATCATAAATACCAGCCATTCTTACTTATGGTTCAATTATGTTAAACTATATATATTGAAACTATATATATTGAATTCAATTATGTTAAACTATATATATATATTAGTTCAATGTTTCTCAAATAATAATCTTCTCAACACAGGTTTATGTCCCTTGTTCTTTATTTATTGAGATCTTCCTAGATAATTCTTTTGTGACCTACTAATTGTGCTTCATTATATTTTGATCAAACCAAACCACCAAAAAAAAAAAAACAGTGAAATATAAACAAGCTCAATATTGTATTTCTTTTGCTTATTTTATTAGTAAATATTGACCACATCACACAATTTCCTTTATATGAGAACCCAGAGTGCCTGGCTTTCAGGAAAAAGTCTGCTTTTCCTTGAAAACATCTTTACTTTTATTTTCTCCATGGTCTCCTCTCCTTGTTTGAAATAAATTTCAGACCTATCTCTTATAATACAGGAGCATGTAATAAAGTTCATTCAATCTACTTCAATCATTTAATGTTATTTTTAAATAAAATAGTAAGCTGAATCAAATCCAGTTTTGTTGAAAAGTGGAATATAGATTGATAGAAAGGTAGTCAATAAATATAATAATGCTAAATCTTTCATTATTTTGATAGCCAAGGTACACGTTAATTCTGTAAATGGAAAGATGTATGTTTCAGTGCATATGCTTTACATATATCACTCATTCTTTTCCTGTAAATTATTTTAGAATATTTTTATTAAATATTTTTTTCATGTTCTCTGTTTCAAAACTGGTAAAAGAAATGAAGAAATGACAAATTTAGAAAGAAGCTTGGATTTAGTCCCCAAAGGTGAAACAGTGCTCAGTAAATGGCAGAGGGGTAACTAGAAAGGTGGACCCTGAACAACACCAGTTCTTTGCATATGATTAGTCAGTCAGTAATCTACATAGTAAAACCAATGCCTAGCCATATTTTAACACCCTTTCCAAAAAGCATGTTGTGAGAACACTTGTAATGCACCAAAATCCATGTACACGAAATGTATATTTCTGATATTGCTAAATTAGACAGTTGTTTAAAATAAAAATATATGAAGCCTGATGTTAGTTGCTGCCTCAGTATTTCAACCCATGTTAAATCCCAAGGATCACTTGTCCTTACTTTCTTCAGTAAATGCTCAAACCAGTGCTTCACAAATGATCTATGGTAATGAAATTGTTTTTAAAAATTTACAATCTATCAAGCAGCAGCAAGACTTTGCTAGAAGACTTTGCTAGAAAATAAAATGAAGAGACATATGAGATGCAGGTGTATTCTTATGAATTTAATTTGTAAGAAATAATTTAATAATAATTATTATTAGTTGTGATAGATGTAAAGTTCTCTGACAAATGTCTGCAGAGTTTCTAAATACTTACTCTCTGTTTCTCTACCCATCATGTTTACCGTAACAATTTGCCAACAAATCCCTATCTAGGAACCATACTTCCCTTAATTTCCTATGGATGTTCCCTCCAGTATCCCACTGGTTTAGAGTTTGCAGACTACATTTCCCATAAATTCTTAGAAAATGGATTACACTTGCCCCTCTCAATTTTTCTTAACCTTCTTCTACTGCACACAATTACTCAATAATCACTGAAAATGGATTAACAACCCCAGTGGCAAATCCTTTTAGTGGTGTGTGGTATAATTAGACTAAAACCAATTAGAATAGTTAAAAGTGCTGTCTCAAAAAAGAAATGAGGATTTTATTTCCCTTCTACCATTGTTTTTTCTAATGTTTTAAATTCAAAGATGATTACCTTTTTTCACCAACATCAGGTACCATTGCTTGAAGGTGTCCTCAAAGTTCAAGTGTTGGAAATGTACCCAATGCCAAAGAAGAGGCAATTAGGCCCTGAGGGCTCTGCCATGAACCAATGCCCTTATTGGGAGAGTGGGTTAGTCATTGTGGAGTGACAATGACTCTTAGTTTGAGAATGGGTTAGTTATGATGAGAATGATCTTATTAAAGAAGGTCAGTTTGGGGGCTTTATTGACCTTCCGTCTTCCAATGAGATAACACAGGGAGAAGGCCCTCCTACAATACCAGCATGATGATATTGAAATCCCCAGACTCCAAAACTTTAAGAATTAAGTCTCTGTTCATTACAAATCACTAACTCTCCAGTATTCTGTTATAGCAACAGAAAGTGGACTGTGACATCACTTTCTCCCTTCAGGCAACATTGAAAATTATATTTCTCAATCCCATTCCAGCTGAGGAGAACTCCTGTCATCCCAGCAATTTGGTAGTCTGAGGCAGGAGGATCACACGTTCTAGCCTAGCATCAGCAACTTAACAAGCCTCTAAGCAACTAAGCAAGACCCTATTTTAAAAAAAAGTGCTGGGGATGTATCTCAGTGATAAAATCACCCCCCGGATTCAATGCCCAGTACCAAAAGGACAACAATAAACAAACAGAAATATTCTAGTAAGTGCATCTGCAATATAATAGTGCCTATCCTAATTGTCCTGGTTTCAGAGAGATTAAGTTGAATCTACTCCTGACCTGCACTAAAAATAAAGCATGTGTGCAAGATAAAAACCGTGGTTGTGTTAAGTACTTCAGATTCCAGAATTAATCATTACTAGAGCATAACTCTGCCTATCCTGATTAATAGTCTTTTTAAAAAGGAGGATGAAGCAGAAAAAAAATAAGCACCAAATAATTATTTAGAAATGCAATAATTGTTAAATTGAAAAGTAAAAGGAAATGAAGAGTGGCATTCCTATATATCAGGAGGATATCAAAATACCATAAAGCAGGTAGCATGTAAACAACAGAAACTTATTTCTCATAATGCAGATGTTGGAAAGCCCAAGATCAAGGCACTAGCAGATTCAGTACTTGGTGAGGGTTGCTTCCTGGTTCATAAAAGTATCCTTTTGCTGTGTCTTCACAAGGCAGAAGGGTAAGAGTCTTTTATAGGGGCATTGATCCCATTCCTGAGTGCTCTGCCTTGTGACCTCAACATCTCCCATCTCTCCTAATGCCCTGGAGGCTAGGATTTAACATAAGAATGCTGGGGAGACGCATCAAAATTCATTGCACTTGCTTTGGCATAATCATTTATTCATTAAAATGCATTCCAAAATTAACTGAAAATACATCATTCTTTATAAGTCAGATATTTTACCTAAGGTTTTCGTGCTACTATTTTATATGGAAAATTTCCTCTTCATGAAAGGGACTGACAAATAACATTGGCTTAAATTCGTGCATACCTCATGAAGAACAGAAAACTTCTACAGAATAGAAACAAAAAAAGGCTCTTTCTCCCATTCTCTATGACCTTTCAGATTCCCTCAACTTGTTGAACTTTCAGCATTTATGGAACAACTATTTTAACACCCCCTCCATCTCAGTTCCATCAAGTATCTCCACTTTAAAGAAGGTGCTACTATAGTGGTTAAAACAGATCCTAAATAACCCCATTATATAACATGATCACAATTGCCCCTTTCACAACATTTTTTTTCACTTTCCACATTATTTTCTGTATGAATAACCAATTGTGTGATCTGTTTTCATTCTTGAAAATGTATATCAATTTAACATTTGTCCCAGATATCATTTTCTGATCCTTCTTGCTGACACTTAGCATGGTGATTTCCGTTATTGTATTTTACCTTAACTACCTTCACGTTTCAAATTAATGCAGTCATCCTCACTTTATGATACTAATTCATATAATGTCAGATAATACAGTATCAGATTAGTCATTTATGCAATCTTTAAGATCAAGCCAATATCTCTGCTTATTGCAACATCTAATCTACCATAAGCATACTCCTCCAAAACATAAAGCTTATGAAATAATTATAATTACTCTCTGGGTTTTACCAAAAATCAATGAATTAGACCTTCTACTTGATAGTTTCAGTAATGTCAAATCATATTCTGATAAAATTAATCTTAACTTGTGTACCTTTTTCTGCATGGCTAGATTCTAGTTGCATAAAAGCAAAGATGGATCAATGCATTCTTCAGCATGAAATATGTCAGAAACCATGGGAGGAAATCATTCTGCAGTGCCCTGAAAGCTGAGTCAGTGCTTACCTGTAGAGGCAGGAGAGTCAAAGACATTGATTATCCCTGTCTTTGTCTCTTCTGTTCCTCCTCTTTCTGGTTCTGACTTCATCTTTGTCAGTGAACCCTTTCACAGAATGTTTCTGAAAACTTACCAGAATTCCAACCCTTCAGATCTGCCATATTTAATAGCAGATCTGAAGGGTTGGAATTGTTTATTCTAATAATTTATGGATGGGAATATCCTGTCTATATTCAGGAATACAAACGTATTCTCAGAGTAATATTCAAGTTTCTTTGTTTTTGTTTCATTTTTACAATTCTACTCTTTCTAAGAGAAAAACCTTTAAATGTTAGGGAACAGAGTTAAAGGAAAAGATCATTAGAATTCTTATGAGAAGAGAGTTTATTTTATACTCAAAGTCCTCAAGGGCCTTTTCGTTTTTCATACACATTATAGTTTAAGTTCATAAATAGATAGGTTCTATCTCAACTTCAAAGCCTATAATTTGGTCTTTTATAGAAAAGTTTAAAAGTAATTTTATTTAGCTTAAAATAATTTTAATCACCATTTTCTTCTGATCATATTTACTCACAATAATGTATGATGACTGAAGAGAGCAGAAGATAACTTTTGCTTTTGATAACGGAGTGGATATTGTACCTGTTAAGAGGAGATCACTGGTATTTTTCCAAGGTGTACTGAATAGCCAACAATAACCGTAACTGGATATTTTCATCATATACAAAATAATCTGAGATCACAGTCATCCAGAATGAAGTATGAGATTAAGGCCTAGAAATCAGGTGGCTCCTGTAAGTGCAAAGGGAGCTAACACCTGACTCATTACATCCTGAGGCTCACCTGAGACTTGAGGCCAGAAGCATTTCCAATGATATTTCTTGTTTTGTTTTTTTACCAAGTTACAGAGAGGAGAGTTTTTATCATGAGTAAATTTTGGTGTCTGCCTTTCCTATTTTATGACTCAGTAATAAAGAAAAGCCACTATGGATTAGGTTATATCAAGAACATTTCAGAAAGAATAAAATCATGGCATTTGTAGGTAAATGGATGCAGTTGGAGAAGATAATGCTAAGTGAAGTTAGCCAATTCCCATTTTAAAAAAAGGCAATTGTTTTCTCTGATATAAAGTGACTGACTCATAGTGGGGTAGGGAGAGGGAGCGTGGGAGGAATAGATGAACTCTAGATAGGGTAGAGGGGTGGAAGGGGAAGGAGGGGGCAGGGGGTTAGTAATGACGGTGGAATGTGATGGACATCATTATCCAAAGTGCAGGTATGAAGACATGAATTGATGTGAACATACTTTATATACAAACAGATAAAAAAATTGTGTTCTATATGTGTAATAAGAAGTGATGCATTCTGCCTTCATCTATTTAAAAAATAAAATCAATTAAAAAACATTTCAGAAGAGGAGGAGGAGGAGGAAAGGATAAAGAATGTAGTATCTGCATCTTTGAAAGAGACGAAATCTAAGCTCAGCACAGATAAGGTGACATTTGAAATGTTACTTTTTTCCTATGCCTGACATTTAAAGAGAGCTGTTGGCAACACACAAAAGTACTTCGTAAAGTATGTCCAATGGAATGGTTACAGAAATTGGGCTATTATTATCAAATGAGTTTGAAAAAATACTAGATTAAACACAAGTAAACAGTTTTCTTTAACTAAGGCTCCCTCAGAAAATTGTTAGTGTGCCCTGAAAATTCTTAAAGGGCATGGTTTTCAGCCTTTCAGAGATAAATCTTTAAACAGGGGTTCCACTATCAAATTTATCTCTTAAGTGGTATCTCAAAGAGCATGCATTGAAAACTGCTCATCTAAAGAATGTTCAAAAGACCTTTGCATTAGTCTGAGTTCTCCAGGGGAACAGAACAAGTAGGATGTATATGTTCTATTTGTGAATATATTCTATATAGTTAATATATCCTATGTTATATAGAATTTTAGACTACAATAATTTTTTATAAAGGACCAGAGAGTATTTTCCATCTCCCCTCAAAGCCAAAACTATATAACTCTACAGTTTTATAACAGGAAAGTGGCCATAGACATAGCTGTATTCTTATAAAGCTATATTTATAGAAACAGGCAAGATTTGGTCTGCAGACTGCTGATTCCAAAGGCTTATCTTACATTCTATTGAGAAGTTATCTGCTCTAACTCCAAGAAATTTTCTTCCTTTTTGCCCCCATTGAGCAAAGATAAAAGTTCTTTCTTTATGCACAAATTGTTACAAATTTTATTATAGTTCTCCTCTAATTGTACTATGTAAATTAGTTACATATTCAGTTACTCCTCTGAACACTGATTCTGTGTTTTATTAGTATCTAACCAAAAAAAGCTAACACCCTGTAGGTATTTAATCAATGATGACTATTGAAAGAATGGATAAATAAATGACTGAATAGATGAATAGAGATGTTAACTTGAGGGGGATCTTAAAAAATAGATGGGACTTAGCAGATGACCCTCCAAATATAAGTGCAAAATACTTTTAAATCTAAAGGAAAACAGTTTGTCTTTCTTATTGAACAACTTCCTTCATTCATTCTACAGCTATTGATCAAAGAGAAGCTGTTAAGGGCAGAGCCCTTGAGAATTAGCATTCTGTCAAGCAGTGCTTCCCAGAGTTGAAGACTATAAAGTACACTAAGTCACTGTTCCCACTAAATGTGCCTATTATCGTCTGTGCATGAAAGTCCTTTTAAAAGTTAATGGGATCCGAATGCATATAGCAGAATAAAAGCGAAGAATACCCAGACCAAATTACATAAGAATTTATGACACACTGTCCCTGTATGTTGAATCAAGGGATTTGGGTTATTGAAGATAGCATTGTAATGAAGTCTTTTCATCTGTTCTACACATCTCTGTCCTTTCATTAGCTGTACATTGGAGAGGAGAGCATGTCACAGCACCAATGTGCTAATCCTTTGTTTGAGAAGGTCCCTAGGTCTTCACATCCCCTTTAAGTACCCTTAATCTTCTTTAATTAACTATGAATTCCTTAATTTGTATTGTTTCTTATTCTGTCCAATTGGCTCTCCTCATGCCCATCTGCTCTAATGTATATTTTATAAGTAATCCTCATATTTTAGGTGCCATACCACTCTAGGCAATGGCTCATGCAATTATTGTTAATGTGATGGAGCATCATTTTCTATCGCCTAGAAATTTAAAATTTACATGGTGTAAATCTAAACATGTTCTTCAAAATAAGTGTCTTCGGTCAAGCTTGGAACAAACATCTGTATCACTCGAAGTTCCAGGTTTTAGCAAGCGGGCTTCGTGTGTGAGAGTAGCCTGAGCTTCCACAATGTTCTAATGGGATCTGGTTAATGCTAAAAACTGAAATTTCACTGTCACTAAGACAACCTACCAAGGCTGAACTTCAGCCCCTTGAAAAATTGTTCTCACTCAAGTATTTGAAGAATTCCCAGTATAATTTTCATATTCTCAAAAAAAAAAATCCACTCCTGCCTGCTAATAATTGTGCTCTGCTATTTCTTGCTTAACATGATTAATAAATGAGCCATCTCTGTGGTAAGAGAGGGGAAGAAATAATGCTACCCTTTTTCTTATGTGACTTTGGTAGGGTATAAGGGAGAAGGCCTTTTGCTCCAATACTTTATGTATTTCAATAAAAACAAGGCAACTTTTTAATAGATTTTTAAATAAATTTTAATAACATTTTATTCTTAACACACAAGGATATATCCATGGATCACAATGGTTCCAAATCAAAACTTTCAAACTATCTTCAGAATAATTCTCTCCTAATGCCCCAAATTTGGTTCCTAGGAAGAACCCATTTTCCTGAAGAAAATCTGGAGTCAGATATTTTCCAGGAATCACATTTCTTCCTCAATTAATTTAATCTGAAGCCTCCCTAAATGTCTGCCTTCCCATTTGCCGTGCTTTGGTGAAGACAAAAGCATTGCTATATCAGCAATATTTTTTTTTATCCTGAATGTCTTTTCATTTAGTAAGTATTGTTTATAAAAATTAACAGAGCACAGCTATTCTGCTTCTAAAATAAAAATGAATAAAAGTTACCTAAATAATATTACTCATATCTTGTCATAAGAATCTGCTGTATTTGGGAAAGTGCATTGACTATTGTATCAATTTATATTAGAGCTGAGAAAGAACTTGCAAAACTCCTTCAGTTGCAATGTTCTACAAATGTGAATATTTGGATACAGAAAAACCAAGGGAATTATTAATAAGAACACAGATGGGAATTTAAAATATTTGTGATCATATACAACCTAATGCATAGCACAGTATATGTCCTTTTCCAAAGGAAAGCTTGTATTGAGAAAACATTGTCCATCAAAAATTACACTGAATAATTTTTGGCCTTATTCCATGCCCTACACCATGTCTTAAAAGTTTTAAGGTAATACAGTCATTGCCTTTCAGAATAACATCTATGCAACATGTGAAATCTTAAAAGCATTCTGGGTTTTTTTCTCTATTTATTGAATGGTGCCAAAAGACAGGTCAAAGGACATCTTAGAAATTCTCATGGGAAAAGAAAAGAGAACATATTTCAGTGTCTTCTAAAAACAAAAGGACTCCAGGAAAGGGAGCAATGAATTTGGTCTCTGACAGCATCTCCGTTTGTGATGGTTATTGGTTACAGGGCTTTACTGCTACCTGGAAGTGTAAATTGTACCCCTGAGATTGTTCTGCACGTAACCTTTAACTCACACTTGATAGCAAACAAATGAAAGAGAGGCAATACCATCAGATGTGATGATTTATTTTTAAAGCACAAGTTTTTTTGTTTAATATAAATGTAAAAACATAACTTTCCCTTCAAGCCAGCCAGGTAGTTTAGGCAATTTATCAAACCAAAAGCACTGGAGTTCTGCAGTGAGAAAGGAAGGAAATGCATTTGTGCCCAAGTAATTGTCTTTCTCATCCTGAAATCTAGTCAGATAGATTCAGGGCAGAAATGATTCCAAATAGTGATTACAGTCAAACAAAGAAACTCCTTCATACAATTAGTCTAATTTCATTTCATCTTTAATTTTCAGAGGTAACTGCCACACAGCATATGTTAATTTTTCTTTTTGTTCTTTGAACAGTTTTGTGGATTTTTATTTTTTCAAAAAGACTCCTGTCAGCTGCTCATTCACATAATGAATACAGTCCTTTCAAAAGCCATTTTTCCCCCTTTGTGTCCTTTGATGCAAGGTGTTTTATAACCTTTGCACAAATCCTGCCCGAATAAAAAACTGATTCAAGGAGTCACTGTGTGAAGTGTAAGTTGTGTTGTAACTGCTTCATCCATTCATCCACTGGAGTATTTATTCAACACCTGCTGTATGCTATAAGCTGTAAACACAATAATCAACATAAATAACAAGATCCTTAATATTAAGGAACTTAAACTATAGTGGGGAAAGAAGACTGAAAAGAGGAGAATAATAAAAATGTGTATATATTTTATATATATATATATATATATATATATATATATATATATATATATATATATATAAAACAGGTAAAGTGACTGAGGATAGGAATGGCAATTATCTAAAGTGAGTAAAGAGAAAGTTTCTCTAAGAAAGAGATATGTGAACTCAAACTGGATGTCAAGATGGGTTGAGATATGAGAAGATCTATGGGAAAATATTTTTGGTAGAGGGAATAAGAAATGTGGAGATCCCAAGAAAGAGTTCAGCATTATTTTGGGAAAAGAACGGGGGCCTCCATGTTTGAGCACAGTGAGTTATGGGGTAGTCACAGAAATAGGTCCTCAGGATCAGATCATGCAGAATCTATAAGGTCATTATAAAGGATTAGATTATTTCAAGGTGCAATGGACAGAGATTGGAAGATTCTAAACAAAGATGTGATGCGGAGGTCTTCAGGAAAAAGAAAAACAAAGAATGTAGCAATTTTACCACAAACATATTTATGTGTTTGCTTGTCAGGGACAACACCTTAAACTTCTGGAATTTCACAGAATGATGGGATAGCACATTCATTCTACAGATTGAATGCTTTCTTACAGTAGTTAGTTAATCCAACTTGTTCTATGACATTGTTTTGAAGGTGCATAAAAAGTAGAGAAAAGTGGTGAAGTGGTAGTACAGATACTAGGCACAGAAAATTGTGTTTAGTGGGGACTCTAGTGAATAAGAGAGATAACCTGAAACAAAAACCTGAACCCCAGGCACTTTAAAAAAATAAATACAAACGCTTCAAAACCTGAAAGACAGTTTGAATCAACAGGGAAAAATTATCTTGGCTAATCAACCATACATTCTCTGTCAAATACAGATGTCTATAGTGTGTTTTTATTACCAACAATCAAAATTTCACAAAAATAGACATTATATGTGTCTTGATTTACATTATTCAAATGCACATTCACAATACAGATATGTCAAGATCATTGTATTGTCTTGAGTAACTAATTTAAAAAAATAAAAATAAAAAAATGTCTTTGGGCTCAAAAAGAAAGTCAAATGAGAGAACTATTACATTGAATTAAAATATTATATATCACACTTCAAAAGCAGAAATAGGTGTAATGCTAAGACATTTCAAATCACAAAAAGAAAATAGACTATAGATTAAGTCCTTTCATCTGTTAAATTCTGTACCATTGGCCACACATTCTTAGACCTATGCGGGAAAATACACAAGACATCATTTGCAGAATTAAAACACAAGAGTTGAAGAACATTTTCTGTGTAATATCCTGTACATTTTGAAAACTAAGTTCTTAATGCCACTGGGAGCTTCTAAAGTTTCTAGCAACATTTTATGAAGGTAAAAGCGAATATCTACTTAAAGATATGGCAGATCTAGTAAATATTTGGAATGTCAACTGTGTCAAAGAAATTAGATAAATAACAAGACTAGTTCCAAAAAAAAATAGAATTGGTCTTTTGGGTGAACATTTGTATCTCTGCAAATATGGTTTCAGAAGATATCTTTAAAAAATGGAAAATTCGGGTTACCTGATGCCCCTTGAGAAGCTTCCATATTCCTGGTGACATGGAAAATATTCTGCCATTTTCCTCCTTGGGCCTTTTCAACTATAAGACTCAAAGATCTTAGTGATGAGATACTCATCACTCCAATGTCACTTATGTGTTCAATGTCATTTGTGTGTTAGGTTTGGCAAGGACACATTCTGTTCTGAACCGAAAGATCAGAAGCCCAGAGAGAGATGAAAACACCCACCACTGACAATACCTAATTATCCCTCAACAGTATGATCAGTAGTTTTAATCAAAATGAGATAAATGTTAATTAAATTTGAATTCTTATTGACTAAATTACATATGAAATTAATGAACTATAGATGCAGAAGAAGCAAAACATTAAGGATAATTTGAAGATATCTTTCTGTTTCCAACCTTTACTGCATAAATTCAGCTCAATTTCTTCAATATTTCTCTGATAAGTCCTATTGTTCTTCCTGGGGAAAAAAATGGAGGTTGGCACTAAATTTCTCTCACTAAAAAGAGAACAATGAAGTTGGGGCAACCCAGTAGTTAGGAAGAAGAAAAACAGAAGTTGCAGCATGAAGCAGGTCTCTTGAGCTTGATTCTGACCCTTCTACTTAGTCACTAACCTATATTTATAAAATGGGGAAACTGTGCCCACATCACATGATTGGTGAATAATTAAAGGCAAAGATATATACCAAGTGTTGAAGACTGTTCCAGGAACACATTCCATATATACAGTCGCAACTATATATACCTATTAGTCATTGTGTTTTAAGAGGAAAGCGAGTTTACACATTTAAGATAATTAAAAGTCAACTCAAGGCAGAGACTAAGAACACAACTAGCTTAGCAGAGGTCCAATCTAGACAGTAGACTTGGAATTTGTTTAACATATTGGCAATGAGGAAGGGGAATACTCTACTTCCCAACATAAGATTCCTGGTACAGTTTCAGAGATTTTGTAAAGATAATGGTAAATATTGGGGAGCCATCTTAAGAACATCATGAGACAACTTTAGAACCTTGCACTGAAAACTGTGCAAGCACACAAAGCCAAAAGCCACTGGCAGGGCAAATAGATCAGAGTTTGCCAAGAACACCTCAATATCTGGGGCAAACTGAAAACTACACAGGTGCATATACATCGGCCCAAACTCTGCAAAGTATATTTGCAAGCAGATGCGTTCAAGTGCTAGAGGAACTTTGAGAACCACATTAGCCCTGCCAGAGAAGGTCAGGAGGTGTTCTATATTGAAAGCCCTATGAGCAGCATTTCTCCCCAAGAGTTTCTAAAACCAGTGCCCAAGCCAAGGAGGGATTTTGACACAGGTCTACAACACTTTAGGACTATTTCCTCTTAGACACAGGAGAACATATTGTTGCCTGGCACACCACAGAACTATCAGAGCCACCCATGTTTATACCAGAAGTGGGCAGGTTGAGGTCTGTGTAGACTGGTGACAGAGCCTCAAGAATTTTAATCCATTTAATATTAGTGTTTTATTCACTGGTATTGTCTTCTGTGTTAATTGGCTCTGTTTCTCTTTATTATTTGATATTACATACTTTAATCCAATTTTATGTATTTTAATGTATTCATGGATTTATTCAATACCTATTTCCCCTATGTTCTCTTTTATAGTCTTTCTTCTGTATCTCTTCTTTCCTCTCCTGTTGTCCTTCACCTTCTCCTCTTCCTCCTCTTCCTCCTTCATCATCATCTTCTTTCCATATCTTTATAGTCTATATAGCTTAATGTTAATTTACTTTCTTTAATAACAAATGTTTCAGTCTAGTACATCAGTTACTTTCCGCTTTTGGATTAGAAGAGTTGTAGAAAAAAATTTCAAATACAAGAGATCCACCTCACCAACCAGCATGGGAGCCAGGGACCAGGTAGGCCCGGGTCCATCCTGCCGGGTCCAGACTCCCCCACCTCTCCCCCAAACTCCAGCCCCTCTGATGAACTGCGCAGGAGCCCAGTCCCAGCGTAAGCCTGGACCTGCCCTCCACACCACAACCTGGGACCCCAGGTCTAACCCACTTCTATCTTGAGACACTGCAGCAATCCCCATATCTTTCCCCACACAGTAGCCTCTACCTTGGGACAACAAACAGGACCTAGAAGGAGCTGCATCTTGGAGTAGGCATCCCAAAGCCAGTGTAAGGGTCTCCCTTTCAGTCCCATTTCTGAAAGATGTTGCATCCAGCTTAGGACACCCCTACTGCTATCTGGAGTTAGCTCCTGCTATTGCTGCCACCATCTATAGTTGCAGTAGCATCCATCCTGGGACACTGGCAGGGTCTGGAAGCCCAACACCAAGATGAGGTACAGAAAATCTGCACAGATACTATAAGGTTATAGAGTAGAAACTAATACCTCAGATCCACACTGTAAGAAAGAAAGTCACATAGACAATATGAAAAAATAAGGAAAATGCCCCAAACAAACCAGGATACTACAATAACAGAACCCATGGACAGCACAGTTGATGAAATGTCAGAGGAGGAGTTAAGAATGCTCATAATTAAAATGATCTGTGAATTAAAGAATGACCTAAATGAGCAAATACAGGCAAAAATTGATAACTCCAACAAAGATTAGAGAGCAAATTCAGGCAACCATTGATGACACCAATAAACAGATAAGCAAGCAAATACAGGCATCCATTGATCACACCAACAAAGAGATAAGACAGCAAATACAGGTAGCAAAAGATTAATTCAAGAAATAGAGAACTCTACGAGAAAAAAAAATTGGAAATCCTTGAAATGAAGGAAACAATATGCCAAATAAAAAAAGTCAATAGAAAGGATCACCATCAGACTAGATCATTTGGAAGACAGAACATCAGATAATGAAGACAAAGTATACAATCTCGAAAACAACGTTGACCACACAGTGAAGATGGTAAGAAACCATGATCAGAACATCCAAGAATTATGAGATAGCATCAAAAGACCAAATCTCAGTTATTGGGATAGAGGAAGGAACAGAGTTTTAAACCAAAGGAATGCACAATCTCTTCAATCAGATAATAACAGAAAATTTCCCAAGCATGAAGAATAAATTGGAAAAATCAAATACAAGAGCTTTACAGGACACCAAATGTACAAAATTACAACAGATCTATACCATGGCACATTATAATGAAAATAGCTAGCATAAAGAATAAGGATAGAATCTTAAAGGTTGTAACAGAGAGAAATCAGATCCCACATAGGGGGAGAAAAATTTGTATTGCAGCAGACTTTTCAACTCAGACCACCAAATCCAGAAGATCCTGGAACAACATACACGGAGCTCTGAAAGAAAATAGATGCCAACCAAGAATATTATATCCAGTAAAACTAAGTTTTAGACTTGATGAAATAAAAACCTTCCATGATAAACAAAACTTAAAAGAATTTATTTACAACTAGGGGCTGGGGTTGTGGCTCAGTGGTAAAATGCTTGCCTAGTGCACGTGAGGCACTGGGTTCGATCCTCAGCACCACATAAAAATAAATGTACTGTGTCTACCTACAAATAAAAATTAAAAAAAAAAATTACAACTAGAAATCCTGCACCACAGAACATCCTCAGCAAAATATTCCATGAAGAGGAATTGAAAACAACAATGAAAATCAGTAAAGGGGGTTATTACATTAAAGGAAAAACTAATCAAAGGAAGAACAAAGTCAAGTTAAATACCAAAAATAAATAAAAATGGCTGGGAACATAAATCATGTCTCAATAATAACCCTGAATTTTAATGGCATAAACTCAATCAAAAGACAGATTGGCAAAAACCAAAGATTGGATTTAAAAAAAAAAAAAAAGGGATCCGACAATCCACTGAATACACTGCCTCCAAAAGACTCACCTCATAGGAAAAATTCATCCACAGACTGAAGGTGAAAGGTTGGGAAAACTCATACCACTCTCATGGACTGTGGAAACAAGCAGGGATCTCCATTCTCATATCAAATAGACTTCAAGCCAAAGTTAATCAAAAGGGTTAAAGAAGGACATTTCATACTGCTTAAAGGAACCATTCATCAACAAGACATAATTACTTTATATGCCCCAAACAATGGAGTGTCTCTGTTCATCAAACAAACTCTTTCCCAGTTCAAGAGTGGAGATGCGTTCAGGAAGAAAGGAGAAAGGCCATAGACAAACAGTGGTCACAACACAATAATTCTGGGTGTCTTTAGCACAACTCTTTCACCACTGGATAGATCATCCAAATAAAAGCTGAACAAAGAAACTACAGAACTCAATAATACCATCAATAACAGACTTAACTGACATATACAGAATATTTCATCCTTCAGTGAATGAATACACCTCCTCCTCAGCAGCACATGGATCCTTCTGTAAACTAGACCATATACTATGCCACAAAGCAACTCTTAGCAAATAGAAAATGTAGAGATACTATCCTCCTGGGTTTCTGTTCTATCAACTAAAAGACTAGTCACTCCAGTTGAACTGGGCTAACTGGGCTGCACAAAATAACCACACAACAGACACAAATACCTTTTGGGGTCACTGTGATGGCTCCTCTGACCTTAAGGGTCCACAAAAAAAAAAAAAAAAAGAGTGAGAGCACGCACTGACCTCTTTTATTGAGAAGAAGCTATTTAAATGAGGCAAGGAGTCAGGTTTCAGGGGGCTGAGTCCATCTTTATGATGTCCACTGTCAGCAGGTCCATACAATAATCCAGATTATTACTTTGCCAAACAGGATTTTTAATCTTTTCCCAATTTTATTGGGATGCATTGTGTTTGGCCATAGTCACAGACATTTTCATTGCCATGGCATTTAGGCCTCTCCATAAACCATGGAGCAAAGGGCTCACTCACATTATTTACTTTTCTCTCCATAACCATAGAGCAAAGGGCTCACTCACATTATTTATTACATTGTCTTCTAGAACATCATTACTTGGTTCTCATCCTTCCATCAGCACTTGTCTGACCATGAAGGATCTCAGACGTAATTTAAGTCAAACATTAAGAAAATCCATACATTGTAAGTTTTAATATATAGTCTCAAAGGCTGCAATTGAAGAAGCAAGGAATAATTTTTAAAGTAGTCACTTCAGGGATTATGAGACCAGCAGTTTGCCTAGGTCTGGTTAATTGACATACACCTGTTTTAAAGATTGAATATTAACTTCAGCACATTATAGTTCTGAAATATTAGGTGGCAATAACTAATGATGCAATAAGTTGTATTTTTACAGGTTACAGGGTATTTATCATTTTTTCTCTTAACTCACATTTAAGGAGTTAATTAGGTCTGTTAGTAATATAAATACTCTTGGAAAAATCTATTTTAATAATCTTTCCAACAATTGTCCATATAGGTAAATGTAGTCTTAGTCACTAAAGTCCAGCATAATTGGCTGGCTTGGGTTTTTTATCTGCTGTGTAGCACATGTTTCTGTCACTGGTGTGGTCAATTTGTTGCTCGGCTGGCTACTTTGGCTACCCCAGTCATGGGAGCTGGTGATAACTGGCTGGTGACAAACCTCAAGTGGAGGTCCAGTAGCTCAGTTTCTTTTTGGAATGTACACAACTTTATAGGGTTTGAGTGGGGCATGCCCGTCAATCATACATAAGCAAGGTAATATCCATAAGCCAAACATCTTTTGCCTAATGTAACCATACTGAGAGGAAACTCTAAATGTTGCTGTTGTAGTGGAAAGCAATCTGGAAGGATCTTACTGAGTTAGGGTAGTTTGGCCCAGTAGTTTGGCAATGCTAACCACAAGTGCTGAGCATGTGGTTTTACTGACAGCTTGCTAGAGCAGAGCACCCCATCCTACAGGTATTTGTGTCAGGCCTGAAGGAAATGTGGATTCCTCAAGCACTCCAAGCCGTTCATAGCCGTTAGTTGCAACTGAAGGCTATTCCAAAATTTTCTCCCCTTTTATTAAATGTATTGTCAAAGGAGAACCCTGATGAGAGAAGAAAGGAAAAGGGAAAAGTATAGGAAAAAAATGGGAGCCAAGAAAGAGAAAAGCATCCAGACATGGCCCATTCCTATAGCTGCAATTGTTTCCTGCTGTGGTGAGCAGGCAGTCACTGTTGACTAGGTTTCTGTCATTTGAGTTCTGATCTTAGCTGGATGTGGGGAGCAAAGCAGCCATGGGGCAACAGACCTCTCTCAGTAGAGGTGAAGAATTAGGCCTTTGCACAGGTGGGGGGGGTGAGGTTCTGTGCCTCACCTCTGTTGGCCCCCAAGTTGTCTCCTGATGGTCCCTCTGTGACTGTGCCCGTCTTAGGTTGTCCCTCCCTTGAGGAATCTTACCCATCATTGGCTAACCAGCCATCCTCTGGGGCCAAACAGGGTGACGTGGAGTGTGCAAGGCATTGTTCCCTGAGAGGGCTCTCTGTCTCCTTGATAGATAATGCCCCCGTGGCCTCCACGCCAGCATTTACCTTAGATCAGCAAACTCAGGTTTCTTCTCCATGGAGGGCCCAGCTCACAGCACTGGGCTGGTGGAGATGCGTTCAGGAAGGAAGGAGAAAGGCCATAGACAGACAATAATATTGTGACAAAGCTGAGACACACAGATAGATGAAGAGGAGAGCAGTGCTAACACTTGGGGCATGATCGCTCATAGAGAACTGGCTCTTAGTTGGTGTCACATCTGCTCCATAGCCGCTATCCAAACGGATGCAGAACAATCCATTATTTCAATACTGTCTTTTTCTCAAAAGATACTTCCAGACTGTTTACCATCGAATCAATATATAGGTATAACTGACCATTACAGTCAGGACAATTAATCTAGTTTTATGGGTGGACTTTCCAGTCCACACTGTAAGACACATTAAAGGTGGACCTGGGAGAGGGTCCATACAAGACTTTTCATAATTTTTACTTAACCTGACAAGCTTGTGAAGCAGCATCGTTGTAAACTCTAACTAGAAATTTACCTTCCTGTGCCAGGTTTCGCAGTCATCATCATGATGACTGGTTTAAACTTTCCTTTGATATCTGATTTAATTCACTGAATCATGTTCAGTAACATTAAGACTCTCAATATTACAATTTAAGAAAAAAAATCATTAAAATATTTGTAAAATCTAGTGTGCGTCTCTCTGGGGTCCTGCATTCCCCTTTTTCTTTATGTAATAAAATTGAGTAAAGGCTTAGCATAAGTCATAGTATAATTAGTTTAAGTTATAGATAATAGTGCAAGTATTTAAATGACAACAATACATTTACCCTTTATCGATTATTATAATTTTTCAATATAGACTAGTCGATCCATCCTAACAATTTAGAAAGAACTTTCAATCTCTTTTTGAGAGAAGGTCTCAAAATATCTCTATATTTAGAATATTATCCTTTAAATAGGTATCTTTTATTGTCTTTTAGAAAATATGATTAAGATTATTTCCCAGTATAGGGAGCACTATATAAATCTTACTGTATTTTTTATGGTCAATAGGTACAGCCAGAGAATTTATATATCAATGAATTTTTAAAGTTTGTAACTTTATTGTTTAAAATTACCATACGATTTTAATTTGGAGAACCTCAGTCCTAAAATGTTTTTTTAAATGTTATAATTATTTAACAAACAAAATATGTAAAAATTAGTATCTCCGTCTTAGAATCAATCAAATTTAATCTTAAAGGACAATTGTCAAGATCGGGATCTAATTTAGCAGTTTAATATATTTAGTGTTTAATCAACAATGAGAATTTATTTACCAAAATTAATCTTGGTCTTAAACAGCAAGAATTATTAGGCAATAAGGATCTTTTTTTAAGGAAATAAACTTACATTTTAATAGATGCTTATCATGTCAAAATATGGACAAAATCTTAGTTCATATCAGTATAGTCAAATTAGGAAAATAGCCTGAAATATCCTTGAATTAACCAGTTAAAATTTTTATAGTTAGTCCAGTACTTATAAATCTTATTTAAAATTGTTTTAATTTTTATATCATTTGGTTAGATAATAACAAAAATTTTTTTATTTAGGAAAATACTTTTATCATTAAAATCTAGAATATAAAGTCCTTGTTTTTACCCAAGATATATATATATATATATTTTTAGGATCCAATGTGTGTTCTCTCTTTGTTGAAGCATCTTTTCTTTTTAGAATTTTTTCTAGTTATACTTTGGAATAATGTTTGAAAACTTTAGAATTTATAAACAAATTGTGGTACTTTGATAAGAAATATTAATGAAAATATAGTTAAAATCCTTAGATAACCACACAAGAGACACAAATACCTTTTTCTTTGGGGTTGCTGTGATGGCTCCTCTGACCTTAAGGGTCCACAAAAAGAGATCGAGAGCACACGCTGACCCCTTTTATTGAGGAGAAGCTATTTAAATGAGGCAAGGGGTCAGGTTTCAGGGGGCTGAGTCTATTTTTATAATGTCCACTGTCAACAGGTTGACTGATACCTAAGGGCACAGTAAGAGAAGGGGACTCACATACAAGGCACTTCCATGGAAGATTCTATCCTATACAGGGCAAGGGGTTATATTACAAAGGAACAGGTGAGCATAGCTTCACCCATGGGGCTGTAGCAAGACACACCCATGCATGAGACATGGACCCTCGAACCTAAGAAGGGTGGGGGAAAGCTCTGCCACATTTCTGCGACTGAGTGCCTCAGCACCCAGCCAGGGAGTGTAACTCAGTCAAGTGTAAGGTTGGTCTCCCACACTATCCTGCATTCCATCAGATCATAATGGAATGAAATTAGAAATCAAAGATGAAATTAAAAATAAAAGCTACTCCAACACTGGAGACTAAATAATATGCTACTGAATGACTAATGGGTTGCAAAAGACATTGAGGAGATTAAAAAATTCTTAGAGGTGAATGAGAAGACTGATACAACATTGAAATTTCTGGGACACTATGAAGACAGTACTAAGAGGAAAGTTCATTGCATGGAGTTCATTCCTTAAAAGAAGAAAAAGTCAACAAATAAATGATCTAACATTACATCTCAAAGCCCTAGAAAAAGAAGAACAAATCAACAGCTAAAGCAGTAGTATACAGGAAATAATTAAAATCAGAGCTGAAATCAATAAAATTGAAACAAAAAAAAAAGAGATTGAAAAAATTGACAAGACAAAAAGTTGGTTATTTGAAAAGTTAAATAAAATTGACAAACCCTTAGCCATGCTAAGGGAGAGGAGAGAGATAACTCAAATTACTAACATATGTGATGAAAAAGGAAATATCACAACAGACACTACAGAAATACAGAAGATAATTAGAAATTATTTTAAAAACTTGTACTACAATAAAGCAGAAAATATTGAAGGCATTGACAAATTTCTAGTGTCATATGATTTGCCCAATGCCAAGACACACAAATAAATCACTCAGGGTCACTCCAGGTGAATTGGGCTGTCACAAACAAATCACACAGACAGAAAGTACCTTTTTCTAGGGTTTCAGGGATGGCTCTTCTGCCCCAGCTCCCACAAGAGAGGCAGGCAAGAGAGAGAGAGAGAGAAAGAGAGAGAGAGGGAGGGAGGGGGGAGAGAGGGGGAGAGGGGGAGAGAGAGAGAGAGAGAGAGAGCGCACACACCTGAAGCCCTATTTATTGAGGGGAAGACACTCCAGAAAGTTCCACCCAAATGAGGCAAGAGATTGGGTTTCAGGGGTGTATAGCTCAGTCCCATTGGGTGATGCCAACTCCCAGAGTTTCATTCCCCTGTCAAGCAGCAGTGAGGTCCACCTGGCAAGCAGAAGCACATTCCACACCTCCATCCCTCAAAGCTAAGGGTACTGCTCAGTTCCTGTTCATGGCAGTCCCCAACAGACCAAGTTGAATCAGGATGACATACAATTTAAACAGATCAATTTCAAGCATTGAAATAGAAGATGACATCAGAAGCCTACCAAAAGAAAACTCCTGGACTGAATGGATACACAGCCGAGTTCTATAAGACCTTTAAAGAAGGACTAATACCAATACTCTTTAATTTATTTCAGGAAATAGAAAAAGAGGGAGCACTTCCAAACTCATTCTATGCGACTAATATCACCCTGTTCCCAAAACCAGGCAAAGACACAAAGAAAGAAAACTTCAGACCAATATATCTAGTGAACATAGATGCAAAAATTTGATAAAATTCTGGCAAAACAAATACAAAAAACATTAAAAAGATAGTGTACCACGATCAAGTGGGGTTCATCCCAGGGATGCAAGGTTGGCTCAACATATGGAAATCAATAAATGTAATTCATCACATCAATAGATTTAAAGATAAGAACCATACGATCATCTCAATAGATGCAAAAAAAAATACAGCACCCCTTCATGTTCAACACACTAGAAAAACTAGGGATAATGGGAACATATATCAACATCACAAAAGCTCTCTATGCTAAGCTCCAGGTCAACATCATTTTAAATGGAGAAAAATCGAAAGTATTCCCTCTAAAAACTGGAACAAATCAGGTATGCCCTCTTTCATCATTTCTATTTAACACAGTTCTTGAAACACTGGCCAGAGCAATTAGACAAAAGAAATTAAAGGATAGGAAAAGAAGAACTCGGGTTAGGCCCCAACTTCCTTAATAAGACTCCTTAAGTGCAAGAATTAAAATCAAGAATCAATAAATAGGATGGGTTCAAACTAAAAACTTCTTCTCAGCAAAAGAAACAGTGAGGTGAATAGAAAGCCTACAATTTGGAAACAAATTTTTACCACATGCACATCAGAACATGAATCTCTAGGATATATAAAGAACTCAAAAATCTTAACACCAAAAAAAAAAAAATCAAATAACCAAATCAATAAATGGACCAAGGAAATGAACAGACACTTCTCAGAAGATATATAATCAATCAACAAATATGAAAAAAATGTTCAAAATTTCTAACAATTAGAGAAATGTAAATCAAAACTACTCTAAGATTTCCTCTCACTCTAGTCAGAATGGCAGCTATTAAAGACTACAAACAACAATAAGTGTTGGCAAGGATTGGGGAAAAAAGCACATTCATACATTGCTGATGGGACTGCAAATTGGTGCAGCCAATATGGAAAGCAGTATGGAGATTCCTTGGAAAACTTGGAATGGAACCACCATTTGACCCATATATCCCTCTCCTCAGTCTTTACTGACTTAAAAAACGGCATATTATAGGGACACAGCCACATCAATATTTATAGCAGCACAATTTACAATAGCTAAACTGTGGAACCAACCTAGATGCCCTTCAGTAGATGAATAAAGAAAATAGGGTATATATATACACAATGGAATATTATTCAGTATAAAGAGAGAATAAAATTATAGCATTTGCAGGTAAATGGATGGAGTTGGAGAATACAATGCTAAGTTAACCAACCCCCCAAAACCAAATGCTGAATGTTTTCTCTGATTTGGATGCTGATTCATAATGTGGTGGGGTTGGGGGCATGGGAGGATTCGATGAACTCTAAATAGGGCAAAGGGGAAGGAGAGGGAGGGAGGGGGATTGGGAGTAGGAAAAACAGTGGAATTAAATAGACTTCATTTTTTTCTTTTTCTTTCTTTTTTTTTTTTTTTTTTTACTTTATTTTGAAATGGACATCTTTACCCTAAGTACATGTATGAAGACAAGAGTGGTATGACTCTACTTTGTGTACAACTAGAGATGTAAATAATTGTGCTTTTTATGTGTACTATGAATTATAATGCATTCTGCTGTCATAACAAATTAGAACAAAAAAAAAAACAAATTTCAAATAGTACTTATACCATGTAAGCATATAGTTTGTTCTGAAGTGGGCACAGATATTGGCAATTATAAGCTCCTTTCAAAACAGTGGAAGACAGGGATTGATCATAGCACTTTGAATATGCTAAATGTGTGCTTGGATGCCGAGACATAGCCCCATACTGCTATATAACAAAGAGAAATCAGCTGTCCAAACAATGTCCATGTAATAGTGGCAAAGTTATCCATTTCAGCAGATGTGCAAATTTCAACATAGAAACACTGCAAATATGAGAAAACAGGTAACGACACCTCCAAAAGTGAAAACTCTTCAATAACTAAACCCAGAAATATTGAAATGTAGAAAATGACAAATAATTTAAAAAGTTGATAGATCTTCTCTTAATTCATTGATAATTTTAACAAAGAAATGAACTAGGAAAAAAGAACAGTCTTAAAGAAAATTTCAATAAAGAGATACAGATTCTTAGAATCAGAAAGCAACCTTAGAAAGGCACAAAAAAATTCAAATAAAAAACTCAGTGAAACATCCTTCTAATAGAGTAGATCAAGCAGAAGTAAGAATATAAAGATTCAAAAACAGATGTGCAAATTTCAACATAGAAACACTGCAAATATGAGAAAACAGGTAACGACACCTCCAAAAGTGAAAACTCTTCAATAACTAAACCCAGAAATATTGAAATGTAGAAAATGACAAATAATTTAAAAAGTTGATAGATCTTCTCTTAATTCATTGATAATTTTAACAAAGAAATGAACTAGGAAAAAAGAACAGTCTTAAAGAAAATTTCAATAAAGAGATACAGATTCTTAGAATCAGAAAGCAACCTTAGAAAGGCACAAAAAAATTCAAATAAAAAACTCAGTGAAACATCCTTCTAATAGAGTAGATCAAGCAGAAGTAAGAATATAAAGATTCAAAAACAAGGTAGATGAACTAAAACATTTGACTTCTTTTATTTATAGACAGGGTCTCCCTGAGTTGCTTGGGCCTCACTAAATTGCTGAGTCTGCATTTGAACTCATGATCTTCCTGCCTCCCAAGACACTAATAAACGAGAACATTTAGACAGCAATAAAAATAATAAGAAACTGAACACAATACACAAGAGCTCTGGGACAACATTAAAAGACCAAATTTAAGACATCTGTCTCAAGGAAGGAGTGAGAGACAGGATAATGGCAGAGAATACTTATTCAGTGAATTAATGGCAGAAAATTTCCCTAATCTTGGGACCAAGATGAGCATTCAGGTACTAGAGACATTTAGAACTCCAAATAAGCATGATCATAAAAAATCCTCTCCATGAAATGTCAAAAGGAAGGATTTTAAAAACTGCAAGAGAGAAATGCCAAGTCACTTACAAAGTCCAATCTATCAGAAAAAACACAGATTTCTCAGTAAAAACTCTAAAGACCAGGAAAATATGGAATGATTTATTTAAAGTCCTCAAAGAAAATAATTGCCAACTTAGATTACTATTTCCACCAAAGATACCCTCCAGAATAGAAAAAATAAAAACCTTCCAGGATAATCATAAACTGAAGGAATTCATGGTCACTAAGCCAGCATTACAGAAGAATCCTTCACATAAAAGAACATAAAAATAATTAAGAGAGTATGGGAAACAATAACTCTCATTAGAAGAACATATAAGCAAATGAGGATTAACAATAATTCACATACTAGGAATAAATTGAAAGAACAGGAAGCAAATATACCTTTCTATAGTAATGCCAAGTGTAAATGGTCATAATTCTCCAATGAAAAGACATAGATTGTCAGATTGCATCAAAAAACAAGACCCAATTGTAAGTTGCCTTCAAAAAACTCACTACATAGGCAAAGATATCACAGACTGAAAGAGATGGGATGGAAGATGACATTCCAAGCAAATGGAATCCAAAGTCAAGAAGCAGTAGCTACTCTCTTGTCCAACAAAGCAGACTTCAAGCCAAGACCAGTCAGACACAAAGAAGGTCATAACATAATGGCAAGGTAACACTATCAAAAACGTATAATGATGTAAATACTTATTCCCCAAACATTGATGTATCCAATTTCATAAAGAAAGCATTACTTGACATAAAGGAACAGATAAGCCCAACACAATAATAGAGGGGGACTTCAATATACCACTCTCAACAAAAGCTAGATCATCCAAACTGAAAATCAACAGAAACAAAATTTCATCCAACAGTAGCTGAATACATTTTATTTTCAGCCACTCATGAAATTTTCTCCAAATTCATCATATATTAGAGCACAAAGCAAGTCTTGGTAAATACAAAAAAAATGGAAATACAAAAAAAAAGGAAATAATCTTGCATATTTTCAGAGCATAATATAATGAAATTAGGAATTAACAGCAAGAAAACTACAGAAACTATACAAATATATGGAGATTGAGCAAAACACTTTTGAATGGATCAAAGATATTGGAGGACTAAATAAATAAAAGATATTGGGGGAAATTTTAAAAATTCTTTGAATCAAATGAAAGTAAAAATACAATATATCATAATCTGTGAAATATAGCAAAGCAGAACAGGGAAATTTATAGATATGAAAATCAGAAATATCTCAAATAATCAACCCACTGATGCACTTCAAGGAGAAAAATAATCCCAAAACTAATAGAAGATAATAAAGATTAGAGCTGAAATTAATGAGATATAGAAGAAAAAATGCACAGTGTCAATGAAACAATAATTGGTTTTTTGAAAAGATAAATGGAAAAAGGAGGATAGGATAGGATAGGATAACTTAAGAACCAATCAAATATAACTAGACAAGCTAAAGAAAGTCTAGTAGAGCAGAGAAAGGAGAACAGGAGAGGAGAGGGGATGGGATGGAGAAGGCAAAAATCTATTACCTTGCATGTAGCATTTATTGGAACGAATCCAACTATTATGTATAACAATAAATAAAAAGAAAAAAAAGATGAGATTGAAAAATCCTTAGCAAAACAGACAAGACCCAATTTATTAAAACTAAAGATAAAGTTGGGAAATTACAACAGACATCACTGAAATAAATTCAGACAATTACCAAGGATTATTTTGAAAACGTATTCCAATCAAGTGGAAAAACTGGAAGAAATGAATGAATTTCTAATCATAATCCACATACAAAAACTGAAACAAAATGATGTAGAAAATCTAAACAGACCAATAACAAACAAGGAGATTGAAGCAGTAACAAAAAAAATAAATAAAACTCTCAAAGAAAAGCCCAGTCCTACATGGATTCAGACCTGACTTTTGCCTAATCTTCAAGGAACAACTAATTCCAATGTCTCTCAAATTAATTCAGGAAATAGAAAGGGAGAGATGCTTCCACACTCATTCTATGAAACCAGTATCACCCTGATTCCAAAGCCAAATAAGGATACTTTAAGGGAAAAAAAAATCAGATCAATGTTGTTGATAAACAAAGATATAAAAACCCTTAATAAAATACTTGCAAACTGATTTCAACAATACATCAGGAAGATTATGCACTCATCGATTTGGTTTCATTCCAGGATGTCAGAATGGTTCAACTATAAACATAATATATCACATAAATAGAACCAAGGGAAAAAAATCCACATGATCATCTCAGAGACACATAACAAGCCTTTTAGAAAATTCAATACCACATTATAAAACCTTGAAGAAACTAGAGATAGAGATAGAAGGAACTTACTTCAACATAATAAAGACCATATGACAAACCCAAAGACAAAAGGACACAAATAGGAAAAGACGTCAAATTATACCTTCTTGAAAAAATATGATCATATATTTAGAAGATCCTAAAGTTTTCACCAAAAGATTTCTAGAGTTAATAAGCAAATTCATCAAAGTAGCAGGACACAATATGCAGAAATGAATCTTTTCTATATTATTTTCAATAATGAATCTTTCAAGAAAGAAATCAGAAAAACAATTGCATTTATAATAGCTTCTGGTGTGAACACACTTTATATACAAACAGATATAAAAAATTGTGCTCTATATGTGTAATAAGAATTATAATGCATTCCACTGTCATGTATTTAAAAAATAAAATCACTTTAAAAAAAGACTACATCAATTTTAACTTTTTTGCCATAAAAATAAACTCTCCTCAACATAATTGAAAGAGAAATAACAAAGAGCTAGTATCTATTAAAATTTTAAAATAAAACAGAAATATAGGATCACATTCTTAAAGAAAAAAAATTTCAAAAATTTTGGAATGATTTTTAATAAACCATGAAGAACTATCTTTGCATTGTAACACAATGAGTAATTTTAAAAAATTTCAAAGAAAAAAAATAGCTTCAAATAAAATACCGAAGAATGAATCTAACCAAGGAAGTGAAAGACCTCTACAAGAAAAATTACATAATGCTTTAAAAAGAAATAGAAGACATTAGAAGATGGAAAGACCTCATACATTCATGGATAGGCAGAATTAAGATTGTTAAAATAGCCATATTACCAAAAATAATCCACAAATTCAGCAAAATTCCCATCAAAATATTATTCACAGAACTAAAAAAAAATCCAAAATTCATATGGAAAGATAAAAGATCCAGAATTTCCAAAGCAATCTGAAGCAAAACAAATAATGTTGGTGACATCACAATACCCAATCTCAAACTACACTACCAATGGGTAGTAACCAAGACAGCATTATACTTAGCAGCATAAAAACAGAAACTCAGACCAATGGAATCAAATGCAAGATACAGAAACAAACCCACACAGCTACAGTCACCTGATTCTTAACAAAGATGCCAGAAAATATGCTAGAAAAAAAGACAACTTGTTTAATAAATGATACCAGGAAAACTGCATATGAATAATACTAGATCCCTTTCTCTTACTCTGTGCAAAAGTCAACTCAAAATAAATCAGACCTTGATCCAAGAGCAGAATCCATGCAACCCTTAGAAGAATGCAGGGAAAACACTATCATGTAGGTACAGGCAACAACTTCCTAAATAGAACTCCTATATCTCAGAAAATAATAGCAAGTTTCAAAAAAGGGTAGATTTTCAAACTGAGAAAACTCCATACAGCAAGAAAACAACAGCATGGAAAGGCAGCATACAGAATGAGAGAAAATCTCTGCCATCTACCTTTCCAATAGAGGATTAATATCAGGAATACATGAAGAACTCCAAAAACTCAACACCAAAAAATATAATAACAACAACAACAACCACCCAGTAAATAAAGTGAAATAAATACTTCTCAAATGAAGAAATACAAATGGCCAACAATTATTTGAAAGCATGTTCAATCTTTTTAGTAAACAATGAATTACAAATAAAACTACACTGAGACTACATTACACTCCAATCAGAATGGCATCCATCAAGAATGCAAATAATAATAAATACTGGTGAAGATGCAGAGGAAAAAAGAGATCCTATACACTATTGATGACAAAATATATACAGTACAGTCCCTACAGAAATCAGTATGGATTTTCCTCAAAATATTAACAATAGGACTATCATATTATTAAGAATTACCAACTCTTGGTATTTACCAAAGAATTAAAGTCAGCGTCGTACTTTAGGGAAACACGCATACCCAGGTTTATGGCAGCACAATTCTCAATAGTCAAATTACAGAATCAGCCTAGATGTTTATCCAAAGATGAACAGGTAGAGAAAATATGGAACATATACACAATGGAGTTTATTTAGCCATGAAGAAAAATAAAATTATGTCATTTTCAGATCAATGGGTGGAAGTGGAGAGCATCATGTTAAGGAAAATAAGCCAGACTCAGAAGGTCAAGTTTTGCATATTTTCTCTCATGTGGAAGCTAGAAGAAGGAATAAAAGAGAGATCATGAATGTAAAAGAAAAACCATTAGTGTAGAGAAAGAGGATCAGGGGGAGGATGAGGAGGAGAGTAAAGACTTAGTGATGAATAAATTTGATTAAACTATATTATAAGCATATATGAATCTACCATATTGTATAATTAACATGCACCAATTTAAAAAAAACATGAAACAAATCATTGTGAGACTTTAAAGTAAAAATTCACATTTTTTTCATCTTAATTATTATTGGGAAAAAGAAAAATAATAAATCCCAAAGTGGTCTATTTATAGCAGTCCCAATAATAAACATTAATTTTGTTGGTACTAAGTAATTAATGAATCAGAACATGTATTCGTAAAAAAAAATGGTAACATGAAACAGCATGTATGGACTCAGTGGTGTTGACAGTACTTTGTGATTGTATTTAATAAGATTTTTACTAAAAATGATAATATTAAAAAAATTGAAAAGGGGATATCACACAATGGTAGACTGCTTGCCTAGGATGCTCAAGAGCCGAGTTCAGTCCCCAATGCTGAAAAAGAAAATCCTCATGGGTCTGAAATAAAGATTAATTGATATTAAGACTTCAGTGTCTGGCGAATACTAGATATTGAATTAAAACTTTTCATCCTTTCTCTTTAAGAATGATGTCACCCGAGTTCAGCCCAACCCTACCATAACAGCAGCCTGTGGTGCCATAGCCAAAGGAAGCTAACAGGAAAACTGGTCAACCCTAAAAAGAATTGACTGCTGCAAAATTTATGTCATTAGACGAAAGCAATAGGAATAAATATTATATCCAAAAAAAAAGACAAAGACTCTCCCCTTTCAGGCCTCATAATTTTTTTATTGCCAAGATTATGCTGTAACTTGCCCAAGATTCAGAGTTCAGTGAAATGTGATGGCCCTTAGCAGACTAGATTGTCCTCAGGGATTATCACAAGCCTAAAATGCATCAAACTGAGACAGATCTGGCAATACACAGCAAACACAAGCCAATTAAAAATGAATCAGTCAGTTTTTTAAGATATAGGAACAGCTGCCTCTCCTTCCTGTGTTTTTCCTGTTCGCTATTCATAAAAGTCAGTATACCTTTGTATTTACTTCAAGCAGATGCTCCCTTACCTTATAACACAGAGCACTGCTGAGCCAGAGTGTGGGAAGACATACTGGACCCCAACAAAAATGGCATTTAATTGAGAACAGAGTCAAAAGGAAATCTGTCCATCAGAACTTCCATTGGCCGGCTCATCTGTACAACCATTTACAAGAATGTTTAACCTAGACCAGTGCTATTCTATGAAAATACATGAGCTTAATGTTTGATTTTAGATTTTTTTTGTAATCACATTAAAAATAATCCAATGAAACAACTTTAATAATATTTATTTTTATTTAAGCAATATTTCAAAATATTATATATTCCATTTGTTTGCAATCAATACAAACATTATCGAGATATTTCACATTCTTTTCTTCCCTGTCAATCTTCAAAATCTAATATATTTTTTATGCAAAGGGAACATCTTAGTTCAGGCTAGTCACATTTTAACTGGCTGGGTTTTATTGTTCCTCTTTAATGTATAAGGAATATAGAAAAGTATCATGGCTTGATATAACACTTCTTGTATTTTTTGTGTCAGTTTTTTTTTAATCTACCAAATCCCTACATACAACTAAGGTGGTCTTATGACTACAACTGTCTCATCTGATAAGATAACTGAAGCAGTGAGCTATGAGGGAAACTCAGAAATGTAAGTCAAAACCACACTGACTGTTCTCTCAAAGTCATTCTGACACTTCATAAGCATTAATGACATTAGAAGAAAGATATTTGCTGAATTCATAAGCAAATGGATGGTGATGAAAAATTTATAATTTTATACTTTGTATTCTTATTAATAAAAATCAATATTTTATTAGTCATTATTATATCTATAGAAAAACCATAGATAATAGTTACCAAGGGTTATCTAAAAATTCAACTTTCAGGTAAAAATGTTTAATTACAGAAATCCACAATTACTTCTAAATCATTCAGCTAAGAGTAGAGACTGCATTGTCATGACAGAAGCATGGAATATATAAATCTAGAATGAATAATAGAAGTTTAAAATTAAAACCTTGAACTCATTCTTTAAACTTTTTCAAGATTGTCTAAATCTGTATGCTTTCCAATTCTTCAAAACTTGATAAAAAAAATTATTTTTTTTACCTCTGATCATATTTTACTTAAGCAAGAAACCTGAGGCAATCATTAAAAGCCCACTATCACATATCTATGCTATTAATCTTCTATGTTTAACCCATGTAAGCTTATAATGAGGCCTTGAAGTAATGCCTTGGATAACAGTTTCACACTATCCTCATAGCAAAGACTTCATTTCCACTATCAGATCACCTCCAAACTTTTGTCATCCTAAATCTTCCATCGGTTGCCCACACCTAAAATGTCTCCTGACTTTCTCATTAGCCACTCCTTTTTATATTTCTGCACATTCTCTACCTAGCAAATTATTTATGCCCAGAGTCTATGAGAAATGATGGAGAGAGACATGCCAAAAATGTTCTATGAAATTTCACTCTGTCCTCTGAGGCCAGCCTGGGTTACCATGAAACACCAGCAACAGACATTTACCCAATCCTGACCATAAATGTGAATGATGAAATTATAGGATCCCAAACACAGTATGGGCAATCTGATTTACCTGGATCAAAAACACAGATATGATCAATCTGATTTTATGGGATCAAAAACACAGAACAGAAAATCTGTTCAGCTAACATATTACTCAATTTTTGGCAAGAGTTTGTATCTGAATCCTGAACACTGCAGAGCTGCCTGGTGTTAAAGGACTTTTAGTAGTATTTGAAGGTCTTTGTCAAGGTCAAAGAAATATGTCAAATTAAATGTCCTGTTTTAGCACATGAATTAGCCTTGGGAGTTTGAAGAAAAGAGTTTGGGGCACATACAGACTTTTCAGATTAACCAAACTCATAGTTAGTTGCTATTTGCTACTGTTTTAACATGAAATCAGATGTTGGTACAATTAAGATGCAGTCAAAATATAATACAGCTCACATTGTAAGCTCTGGACTATATTTATTCAGCGACACTCTCTAACATTAGTTGCATCATTAGAAAAAGGAGAAAAATCCAAAAATTGATCTGGTGGCACTATGTTGGCACAAAGGAAGGACTAGAACTGTTTCCCAGTGCCTCCAGTTAGACACACCTTATAGTTTTACTTTCAATTCTTTGAAATTGACTAGACCCAAGAGATGCAGGTGGGGTGGCCAGAAATAGGTGGGCTGAAGGAGCCAAGGTGGAGTGATCCAGGCTGGAAGGGGGTGGCAGCCCAGGAGACATTAATTAACAGCTCTCAGTCAGCTCAAGAGCTGCTTCATTAACAACCTTCTGGGAGGGGCAGGTAATCTTGACAATCAAAGCACCGAGGAGATATTAACATTTCAATGTCCCAGGAGTGGTCTCTAACTTCCCCCAACTCAAACCCAACCCGCTTCCATTTTCTTGATCTGACCTATCTATACTGTCTTTAATTCTGGCTTCAGCATAAAGATTTTTTTCTCCACTGTTTTCTTGTTATTAATCTGTTACTGGTCAACTCCATCAGATTATTTGTTTAAAAATACTTATGGAAGTCAAATTGACACGGTCAAAACAATGTAATAAACATCCCTTTTCCTTCCCCTACATATATATATGCACACAGATGCACATACACAAAGGCACATTTTATCACAGGAAAGAGTTACTTTGTCTGCCCTACTATCATTAGGCATGTATTATAGTGTGTGTTATCTCATTAATTCCTCACATAGTATGGTCTCCGTTTTCCAGATAAGGAAAGTGAATCTCAGATGCCCAAGTTGGTTTTCCAAAGATCACGTATCTGGGAAGGTGAAATCAGAATATAAATTCAAGTAGTTGGCTTCTGTAACCTGCATCTTTCTACTCTAAATCCTGTTTTCCCAGGTCTTCCTCCTTGAAACAATCTTTCAGGGAATCACATTTTCCCTTGAATTGGCTCTGATAAAGATCATGCATATACTATTATATTTAAAATATTTTAAAATTGAAGTTAAAACATCTAATTACCTGTTCTGGATTTTTCTTTGCCTGCATATGATAAAATCCCAATGAGCAGGCACAAGGAGAGAGGGTCTAGGCATTTGTGGTACAAACATTTAGAGTCACAGGGACTTAATTCCACCTCTTAGTGGAAGTGAATAAACTGAACTTTCTCTAAGCCTCAGACTCCCTTTCTATAAAATGGGTCTGAGTACCCTACTTCATTAGGCTGTGCACGAAGCCCTTAACTCAGGGTCCAACAGAAGGTACAAAGAAATGAACGGAAGGATTGTTTCCTGGACCTAGAACTGCAGTCTAATTTTTAAGGTATATTCTACACCTTTCAATGTGGAGTATTTTGAAAAGTCAACTTTGCAGGATTTTACAATGAGATGTAATTAACTTGCATGCTGAGCTGTCACATTGGCTATTGAGAGAACCATATGGTAGAAAAGCTAAGTTGCCCAAGTTCAAAAAGCAAGTTCCTGAGCTGAGCTACATAATAGAATAAAAAGGTCACCTTTGACTGACTCTTGAATTTGGCTATCAAAGGTGAACAGTTTTTCACAGCTATGGCTCCTGTGCTTTAACAGCCCCCTGATGCATGCTTTTGATAGAGGGTGGGAAAGAAATGTTAAAGAAGTAAAATGTCTGAACTAGGCTCTCTCTCTGCAAGAAGCTCTCTTCTATTGTAGCTACTTCTAGCTCCACTATGGTGCACTCTTGAAAAGAACCCGTTAAAAAGCTAAAAACACAAATAAAGAACAAAAAAATCTATGTTACACACTCCTCTAAAGTGCTTTTAGATTAATTTTGAAGGTCCTGCAAACATTTAGACACTCAGCTGGAAGATTATATAGGAAGGGCACCTCAAAGAGCAGGCAAATGTTGATGAATGCACTTCTAGCTGGCAGGTTCCAAATAAATAATAATTGTGAATTACTACCATTTACTTCCTAGAATATCTCAAAACCATAGAATTTGGAGGTTAAATAATGTACAAGAAAGATTGAGTATGCAGAACCATAAACTAAAAGCATTGCCTGTGAAGCTATTATAACCACTTGTAATGGGGGGGGGGGGGGCAGTGAGGGATTGATAAAGTTTTTAGTACCTATGTGAAAAAATAATTTCTTGTATTATATTGTTTTTCTGACTTCAATGAATCAACCAATTTCTAACAGAAAAAAACTAAAGACATGAAGTTCAGCATCCTAGATATTTCCTTACGTACAAGTAATTAGCAACTATGGGAGTGGGTAGGGAACCAGGAGTTAAGGAACTCAAGAGATCCAACTTGGACATAGAAACATTTAAATTTAATTTTCTCTTATTCAAAGAGAAATGCATATCATCAGTAGAAGTGCCTTTGCACTTCCCAGGTAACTGAAAAACTCATTGGCATTTTCAAACTTGCATTAATAATAAGTTGTATTTTGCAGCTTTTCCTTAAGAAAGATGACATTTACAAACCATGATCAATGGATACTGTAATTAGAATGCCTTTTTTGAAGCACTAACAAGATTCCTTTTCACAAGAAAGTATGATACAGTATTGTGGTATATTGAATTATTTCTCCTAAATCTTCCTTCCATTCCTCTTATAAAACTAAGGATCTATTCCATTTGCCATAGAATTTCTTAGTTATTTCCACTGAGGTGAGGCTTTCTCGCCCCATTGGTAATTGGGGTTGGCCTTATGACTTTCTCTAAAATGTAAGTGACTATGACATGAGCAGAAACACTTTAAAAATGTATGTGTTCTGACAGGGCACCTCTGATGACTATGCTAAAAGAATAACGCTGATGCACCCAAAAGGAGATAAATGAGCAGACCTGAACCCAGACCTAAAAGAGTCAAACCCTGCTGATCTACAGCCTAAAGCAGAGCTGCCTCAGGAGACACATGGACTTAGGAGAAAAATAAATATTTGTAATTGAAATCCTCTCAATTGTGAGATGATTTATTGTGTAGTTTTGTTGAAACAAGCGTTGTCTTTACAAGTGTACATTATTATACTGTGTACATTTATGAATATGTAACAACAAATCCCACCATTTTATATATAACTATAATGAAAGTAAACTTCAAATCCAGGGAGGTCTAGTTTCAAATGGCCATAATTATGTGATCTTCATTAACCTTTTGACCTGCCTTATACTCAGTTTCCTCACTTATAAATGAGAAATTATAAAATGATGCCAATCTATCATATTTCTATAAAAATTAAACAGCACAATGTAAAAAAATTCAATATGCCTGACATTAGTTATACTATTAGTACTTGTACTAATGATCATCTTTGTAATCTAGACATTTCTTCTATATCCGGTCTTCATTGAGTCAAGGTTAGCCTGAATCATGAAACAATTTGTGTACAGCATCTATAATAGTGCTTCACACAGATAAAATTCAACAAATATGTCTTTCCTGATCAGTCTTTTCCCCCATTGGGCATGTTCAGAAATCAGACTAATGATTTTCATTTTAGTGGCATCCTATGCTTTTGACCAATGTGGCCAAAAGTAAAATATACTCTATTAAAAGTGATAAATTTGAACATCTTCTTTTAGTCCACCCTAGACTGAGTACAAAATTGAATTATCTCGATAGTAAAAACATACATTTCTGGTTCTCAAATCCATCTGATATTATAGATCCAATAGTCTACATGGAACACATACACCCCTACTGCTGTGAATCCCTACTGGAATCTCATACAAGTCCAAGAACTACTGTCATAGTCTGATAGTCTGTCTGGATTGTAACACCATAAACTGGGCGACTTAAACAAGAAACTTATTTCTCCCAGTTCTGAAGACTTCAGGATGGCAGTATGGTCATGATCCTCTCTCTGGGTTACAGACATCTGACTTGTATTCTCCCAGAGCAGAGAGAGACGGGAGAAGATATTATCTATTTTACATCTCTCCTTATAAGGACACAAATCCCATTCATGAAGGCCCCACTCTAATTCCATTACCTAATTACCTCCCAAAAGGCCTCACCTCCTAGTATCATTACATCAGATGATTGGGATTTCAACTTAGGAATTTTAAGGAGACCCAAATATTCAGTCCATAAAACCTATGTTGTGACTGGGCACCACCATCTTTTCTAGGCCCTGCTACCACTTCTAATGGGCACCACCACACCACAATTCCCCGGGTCCTACGCACTTGAGAGTGCTGGCACTTCCTGCACCATGACCTTTGCCAGTGCTCCTGATACCCTGAATGCTGAAGTACCAAAGCTACTCAGTGTTCTATACCAAAGCTCAGAGAAATGGATCCCTTCCTTCTTCCTTCATTTGTAACAATCTGCCAGGAATGAGCCAATACAATAATCTCCGCTGTACTAACACCATACTGAAATTTTAGCGGAAGTAATTTTTTCCCTTTTTACTCTACCCTTCTCTCTCAAGTATTCAAAAATGAGTCCATCATGGAAGGAGATAAAGAAGGAGAAAGTTAAACTAGGACAAAGCTGAAAGATGGATAGCACTCTGTGGCCTCTCCATACTGCCTTTCTTTTTTGTAAATCGTCTCTCAGCACACCCAGTCTGACCAATATGCAAAACACATCAAGCCTAGGCTCATAATGATATTGCCCTGAACTCCCTGCACAAATAGATGGTCAGTTATTTTGGATACACACACACACACACACACACACACACAAAATGAATGATGAGAAAAGATGATTTAGAAAAGTTATCCATATTCAGATACTTGTCTTTTTATTTTTTAACCACTTGTTGATCTAAAAAGTGGCTCAAACAACACTGTCAAAAATTTAACTCTTGATTCTCAACTCACCCCTAAAACTTGCAGTTCTATTCCTACTCCCTCTTTTTCAATAGCAACTCCATACGACGACGACGATGACCACGTGCTCAGGCCACGAACCTTGAATCATTTTTGTGTCACTTCTTTCTCACATTTCACATTCAAGTCATCAGCAAATGCTTTGGACCCTACTTCAAAGCATGTGGAAATTCTAACCACTTTTCACCTCTTCCAGTCACTGTGATGCTAATCCAAGCTCCCATCATTCCTCACCTACACAATTTAAAAAGTTCTTTAAGTGTTCCTCTGCTTCCACCCTTGACCTTAGTTTTTTTCTCAGTATGAACAAACCCTTAAAAATATCAGAAAAAAAATGTTTCTTCTCTGCTTCTTAGGCATTTACTGCTTCCCTATTCACCCATAGTGAGAGCCAAGCTTCCAAAACACCCTATATGACCCTGCATCCCCTGATGCCTTGGATCCCCTCTTGATAACTCTGCCCCAGCCTGCTAGTCTCCTTGTTAGTTCTTGATTGCCCTGGGTCTGTTCCTATCTTAAGCCCTTTTTCTAGCTGATTGCTCTCTGTGGAATATTTTTCCTATAAATGTCCTCTTGGCTAACTCCTTCATATTTTATTAATGCCAGGGTCCTGGAACCAATCCAGAATATCCTGCCAATACTAAGAGGACAACTGTGTCTTCTCAGATCTCCTTTCCTCAGCAAGGTCTAAATTCATAGTACTAACTACACCCCCTGCTCCCTGTCTGCCCCACCTCCCTGTTCTCCTTTATCCTGATAAATTTCTTCTATTCAGATCTTTAATCATCAGAGTAATTATCCACTTATTGTTTTTATCAGTTTTTTTCTGTCTTCCCTTTCTCCCCATGTTCTTGAGAATGTAATTTTCATGAGGGCAAGAAGTTTTATGTTTCTTTTTTCATTGAAAAGTGCCAAGCATATAAATGAACACATTGAAAAGAAGAAAATCAAAATTCTTTCATAAAGTAATTAATCTTTGCTTACACAAGTAATGCTTGCCACATTATTTGCAAAGACTCAAGGAGAGTTTCAAGGCCTTAAAAATATTTTTTCTTCAACACTTTAAGTGTTCTATATACACCCCATCCATTTACACTCACATTGTAATTATATGTCCATTTCAAATATTTTATAGACATAGCTTCACATTTGTTGATGCCCAACCTAGTCTCTTGATATGCAAATTGAATGAGTCCAAATGGCTACATTGTGAAGCAATTTCTAGTAACAGAAAAAATTCAAAACGGCTAACATAAAAATGACACAGATGGCAGATGCCATGGAGAGAGCGCAGAGAAGACACTTTTGAATAAAAAGAATGCATATATCCGCTTCATAAACATGTTTTTGTTTACATTCCCTCTAAAACAGCATGTTTCTTCAAACTCAACAATATTTCAAACATAATATAACCTGTTAAAAGCAAAAGGCTTCTTTCCCATTCCCCAAACTTTTTCTTCTATTAAGAAAAATGACAACAACATTTACCTAGTTACTTGCTCATCTTCCAAATCCAATTAATACCACTATCGAAGCCCTGTCAATTCTACTCTCTACTCCCCTATCTCTCTCAAGACAACATCATTTTCGATGAAGTTCTTATACACCATTGTCAAAGCCACCATATCTTGCCTGAATCACAGGAAAACATTGCTACATGAAGATGCACCCAAGTTTTGTCTTTCTCAAACCCCTCCTCCACAAGGCACATCTCATCTTGCAATTCCATTGCTGTTAACTCCTTCAACAATCTTCTGTCTTCAGACTCAACTTTTAAAAATCATCATATAGATTACCAAAAGCTTTTTATATCTTAATATTGCCTGCTTCTTAAGATTCAAAGACTCTATGCTTGAATGCAAAGAACACAGGATATTTTCAAGGGGTGATTTGGCTTAGGTTTCCCCAGAAGCAAGCCATGAGACGATGTAAGCACAAGATGATGATATGGGAGGTGACTCAAAAGGAATCAGACTGAGAAGGCCCATAGCTGGGAATTGCAGGTGCTTGCCATAAACACCTGCTGTGGATGGGAACTATAAGTGCCTCAGGGATATGGTGGGTACCAGCAGCATCTGCTACAGGGTTATAAGTGAAAGGCGTCTTTCCCAGAGCAAAGTAATCAGGGCAGTGAAGGATCTCAAAACTATATAGCATGAATAATGGCTGAAGGAATGAAAAATGTTCTACCTAGATAGAAACTAATATAAAATCAGAAATTTCATTCTTCACTTAAAAACACAGTTAACCTTACTTGATTGAAGGGAAATTGAAAAACAAATCACTTGAAGTTCTTTTCTTTACTCAGTTTCTACACTATAATTATTTTCTTCTGATAGAAGGAAATATATGATTTCCAGAGTATTTCTGACCTAGAGAGATACATAAAGGACATACTCGCTAACTAATCAGGTTAAAGTCTAAAGTGAAATGAAATTTGGAAATGATCTTTTCTCTATAATAAATTACAAGTTTTCTGCTGTATTTTTTCCCTAAAAGACTGTCTTGTGATAAAGGTACTTTTAATACATATAATTAAAATCTAAACTTGCATTTTTTTCAGAATTGTGTCACATTTTGATTGTGAAATATAATAAAGCATGACAGTTTAGGAGACAATTTAAAAAGTACCATTTGAGAAATATCATTTATTTCAGACATGTTTGAGTGCATAATGAATGTTCTCGAAGTTCCTGGCCTTAAAGTTTGCCTCCCACCCACCTCAACAAAAGACTTTTAACAGCAAGGACACCTTTGCTCTCTCAGATAACTGTCTCAATTCCCTATATTCCTTCTGTAGAAGTTTGCAACAAGTATTTAAAATAACAGTGCACTAGATATCTTCTAAACCCTAACCTAATGGGGAGTGTTTGAACTTTAACACAAAATAACTACCTATAAATCGAAATCCAGTTCTATGGAAGAGGGATTACGATTTCTATATGTCCCAGGAGATAGACTGAAGGCAAAGGAGGGATAGGATTTCAACTCAAAAGAAGGAATAGGAGCGAGGAGAAGAAAAAAAAAGACTTTAAAATAGCTAGTTATTTTTAAAAACTAAGGTTTGCAACACATTCTTTAAGCCAGATTTGGCTTGGTATAGAGAGAACTGAAGAGCATCAGTTGAATGGATATATCTCCTTAAGGTCTGTTTCTAATTCTGAGCTCTATGATACTGAGATTCTAGGACTTATGTGGCAATAAAGTATTGAATGGATTGGAAGAGAGCTTGTAGATATAAAGATTACTTAACATGTTTCCCAATAATATAGTTAAGGGATAATGATCCTATAAGTGGAGGGAAGCAAATAAATATTAAAATTTTAAGGCTTATCAGATGAGGAACACGAGAGAAAGGAAGAACTCCAAGTAAGACAATGTTTTGGAACCTATGTATAAGGAGGCTGGCAACCACTAACAGAAATAAGGACCAGAAAAGGGAAGAGTAACTCTGGGAGGAAAAAATACACCCAGTTTGAGTTTAAGTTAGCCCTCATCATAGTTAGATATAGTCATCAGGTAATTGAAGATATGGTATAGGAGCTTAGAAGAGAGGTCAGGACTGGGTATATAGAGGTGGAAATTGTTTGTATATCATCAATTGTCAAAGTCAACATTAGATTAGATTGTCCTCCTAAGGAGACAGTAGGAGGAAAATAAATGAATGGTAAAAAAAAAAAAAAAAAAAAACCTTTCTGAATGTATAAGAAACAGGAATAGGGAGGGACAGAGAGGGGAGAAAGGAAGAAGGAGGGAGGGGACAAGACGACTGTGGCAGGACAGCAGTCAAATAATGAGTCAAGGGCTGGTGATGTGGCTCAAGCAGTAGCGTGCTCACCTGGCATGCGCAGGGCCCTGGGTTCAATCCTCAGCACCATATAAAAATAAAGATGTTGTGCCCACCAAAAACTAAAAAATATTAAAAAACTGTCTCTTTCAAAATAATAATAATAATAATAATGAGTCAGTATTATACCTTACATAAAAGACAACCTCCAAAGTGTAACTGTCAAATGAATAACTTTGAAAACTTTGTGTTGTAGCTGAATGTTCTAATTGTAAAAGATCTAATAGAGCTTTTTTTATGTAAGAGATAAATATGGAAGCAACAAGCCTAAAAGGAATTATCTTCAGTGCTTAATAATGAAGAAGCGCCTAATTGTTCATTTCAAATTAAAATTAGATAGCAGTTAAAAATACTGTTTTGACCATCTTTATTTATTTGACCTGTTCTTGGGATTCATAATTATTGAAAGTTTAAGTGACTTACCAGTCCACAGCTCCCTCATACCACCATGTTGATCTTCTACTTCTGTAGGAAATCGTGGTTCTTGTAAATTAGACAGCAGTGCAATGGCAGGACCCCTCTCTGAACATTTGTGTTCATGGAAACAGACTATTACAGCAAGACACCTAACATCAACCGATTTCTCCCCTCCACTAGCTAATAAGACAGAAATACAGGGGCTTGTTCTAAGCATCGTCTTTGAATTCATCATGAGCAATATGTAGGCTATAAATAAACTTATCTGTAAGGGATAAAGGTATAATAAAATAACTTTCTTTTGTTTCTTTTCTATACTAAATAAAACATCTGGTGTCAAAGCTGAACAAATTTATGGAGAGTTTTCAGAATCTGTGTTCTTACATATTTTTTTCAGTTATATATAGTAGGGTTAAGTCTTCTCTATCTCATTTTCCCTGTCTTAAAAATAATCTTATGATGAAGAACTAGGATAATAGACATCTTAATCTACTTTCCAAATCCCCAAGTTACATTCATCTGTTACCTATTTTTTAAAAAGTATAAAAGCTCATTCCTTATGAGTTATTCCTCAAAAAAAAAAACTCTTGAAATGTGTGCTGTTCTGTTCTTCAATAAAAGGCACTCAGTATAATTTTTATGGAAAAAAAAATGCTACCAACATGAATCTGAAGACATCCTTAAGTCAAACAGTTCACAACCATTATGTTTCTTTCAATAGACCAAAGAGTTACCAATAGTCACTTTTGTGGTAGGTCATAAGTAATTTTAATAACAAGATACAAAAATTTCCTTAGCCTGATAAAAATAAATTGGATCACATTCAAGATTATCTCTAGAATATTGCAGCCATAATTTTCTTGCCTTCTGACATGCATTTTAAAATGGGAGATAAAAAGATGCTACGTAGACACTTAGAAATAGAAATTGCAGGTATTACATTAACACTATAGGAGCCAATTTCTATGACTATTATCTGAGCCCAGTACCATAGGGGCAAGAAACGATAGTAGGTATTCTTTAATCTTTGCAAAGTATCTTCTCTGATGAAATCCAAGAGGTTTTCTGTTTGGGTGGAAGGGATATAATAATAGGCACCAGACTTTTACTATATGGTAAAAGTTCTCTTTTATGGTGACCAATTCATAAATAAGAATACGGGCTCGGTGAAGTTCAGGGAGTTGTACAATATCACACAGCTAATAAGAGGTAGAGTTGGGAATCAACTAGGTCCTTCTCACTCACACAGTTTCACATTATGTTCATTCCATAAGAATAATGATGCCTTGGCACCAAACTACCTTTCAGACATCGTGAGGAGACTCAACTGTTCTCAGCTTTCAAACTTTCCCTGAACAAAGATTAACTCAGATCTGCTAAGCCAGGAATCTAAGTGGAAGTGTTGAAAGGAAGGAAGGAAAAGAGAATGTGGGGAAAAGAAGACAAGAAGGGAAAGGGGAGGGGATGGAGGAGCTTCAGAAAACCAATTTCTCCCCTCTCCCTTCCTCCATTCCATGCTGAGTGCATTTTGAGTTCAAAATAACCCCAAGGTGGTAGCGATTAAGTTCTAACAAATAAGGCAGGTGTGCTCTTTTCTGGTAAGTGCAGAGGTGGGAGCCAATCTAATAGTTCAATTTCTCTCTTCCACTGTATCGGATGTAACATGCTGTGCACATCACAGTTCTTTAGGACAAATGCATTTCAAAAGAAAAATTAGTCTTGAACATTGAAACTTGCAACTGTGTATATTTTACCAAATGTCAATTGCCATTTGCTGGGTAATTTGAGTTAGTCTGATTCGTTATGCAATTCTAAGCCCGAGAAAGTTATTTCAAATAGAAAAAAAAAGATGACTTGTCCCAAATCTTGGACTCCATGCCGTTTCCAAAAGTACAATTTAAGCCATTATCCATCATTCAGTTATAATTTTGCTTTCTACTCCTTTGCTTCCAGCTAGGTTACAACCTCCTGACCATAAGAAAAATTGCCTCAAGTCTCACCTTAATTCTTCCATTTTGCGATAATTTCAGATAACAGCACATATTTGTTCAAGAGTCCACTATACCATTCTTTTTTTCTCTATTAAATTCCAGACTGGATTCTTTAAATTTCAAATTATTCTTCAAACTTTTATCATTCTTCATTAATGATCAAATGCAATATTATTCATATTAAAGAAGGGTCCTTCTACATACCAAAATGTCTCAAAATGTATATTTTTATATTGTGACTATCCAATTATTTCTTAAGAGATGTTTTATAAGCATGTAATGTGGTGAACCAAATTAAACTTGTTATTCTCTGTAATGCAGTATTCTAAATCAGTGCTATTTGAACATGTTTTATAGCCCATATTTATGCCACAATAACCTTCATTTTCTGTGTTTATGTGCCAGAAAATACACTGTTTCACATGAATTATCTCATTTAAGCATCAAAACAACCAAAAGAAATCCACTTCATTCTTAGTATTCAGGTATTTTGCCTTACTCAGATTATTTCCTTATCCCAAATTCCAAGATAAGGGAATTGTGTTTTATTGAGAATGAATAGTTTGCAAATTCAATACACAAATGTATCTACAAATATTTTAGGTTTGTGGTTCGATTAGCAATGCATGAAAACTTCTTAAATTCTATACATTTATCAGCATTGGGTAGTCTGATAGATTTTGGAAAAAGAATTACAAATTGGACAAGCAAACAATGAGACCTCCCAGTTGTTTTAATTTGCATACTGATAAATCGGTTCACCTATTTCCTTATTATCTATTAGTGTCTCACTCTGTTATCTATGAGGATCTTCACTGTTGTTCTCAATTTGAATGAACCCTTTAAATACTAAAATGATTAACCTTTATCACATGTATTATAAATAGTTGTCCCACTTTAGTTTGCTCCTTATTTTTTGAGAACTGTAGCCTTTTTATGTTCAAATAATTGAATCTATTGATCTCAGTCTTTCATTATAAAGCAATCTTAATAAAACAAATTGTTCATGTCACTCCCCTATCTCTTTGACCTTACCTGACACACTCATCTGCATAACAAGACCTTTCATGATTTAGTTCTCACTTATCTCTCACAAATCATCTTTCCTGCTTTCACCCTCCAACTCTGGTCTATCCTTGCCAAATTCTTTTTAATAAAGCAACCTGCTTCCCCCCCACCACCACTTCTATTGATATACACTACCAAATATATTTAATGAATTAACTAATGACAAAAGTTGACGTTTAAGGGCAGTGACGCAGGTATATTTTATTTGTAAAGACAACATTTTTATTCCTAAAACAGTGTGAAGATAAATAATTTGAGAAAAACTAAATTGACAGATCCTCTCACTCCTTAGAAACACTTGAATGTACCAAAAAAAGATATAATGCAATGTCATAAAGTGAAAACATGTATATGCCATAGCATCTCGTTGAAGTGAAGTTTCAATAAGAAATCATTTATGCATATTCTAAAAAGCCATATTTTTTCTTTCTTGTATCATATTTCCCTATCTTACTTGCTCTCAAAAAAAAACAAAAAAACAAAAAAACAAAAAACAAATCCTAAGTGGGAGTCAAAAATTACATCAAAGCAAAGTCAAGAGAAAACACCATAGAAGATATTTAGGGGAAGGAAAAAAATAAGAGAAATCTTAGGATGTTGCAAGGTAATGTCACATATAAAGCAATTTTAACAGGAATTAGAATGGGTAGAAAGCAACATTCCATTTCATTAAATACATAAACCATTTCAGAGCAAAGACCATAGATGAGAATTATGAACCTTCCCGCTGGCTGCCAAGTAAAGCAAGCACTGATATTTATTTTTTTCAGTCTGCTTCATGAATTCCAGCAAGATGAAAACTTTAATTGACTCTGACTTCATTCACAAATCACTAACCTGAAAAATACATTGGGAGAATGGGGTTGGGGGGACTTATGTCCTTTATTTTATCACGTTTCAAGTTTTAATAAAGTGTTTTGTGGAAAAATTAATATTATTGCCCTAAAGAGTAAAAGTGCCCTCAATAAAATAAAATATTGATCCCATCTCAGTAGGGAAAGCTATAAAATGAAATAAGCATTTTGTATTGTATTTGTAAAGACAAAATTGAGATTTCTTTAGTATTTCCATGAGACAAGGTTCTGGAAATAGCAGAGCAGAGATTACTTCCATAAACCTTTGAAAGGAATCCAGCTTAACAGAGCAAAATATTCAACTCATTTCACTAAATGCCTTTTTACCTCCAGTGATTTTTAACTGGTTTAACCAAGGATCTTTGCTTATTTGTTTTTCATTTAACATAAATGTTAGAACTTTACCTCCTTTGAGTTAAAACAATAAAGTAATTGATAGAGCTAAGACTTACAACCTCTTTAAGGAACTCACAATTTAATAAAAGTATGAAAATAAAACAATAGTCACATTAACTTTCAAATCACAATGGGGAAGAATGGTGAGGAAATTTAATAATTTTACTTAACCTAATATTATAAAAGCAATTTTTTGAGTCACATATTAGGAATTTGAAGAGCTTGCTGACATTTAAAAGGGCATCAAATCTCACTAATCAGATTAATGATCTTTACAACAACAAGCCAGTACATTTTTTCCTTCAGGTTGGAAAACATTGAAAAGATGAAAAATGGCACAGCGAGTCAGAACATGGGAAAGCAAACATCTATTCTTTTGATGAACAAGGAAATTAATGTAATTTTTATCAAAGACCATCTGACAAAATGACTATCAATATTTGTATCCTGCACTGTGAACCTTTTTCTCGATACTTTTTTTCACCTTATGGCCTAAGGGAAACCTGACTATCCTCTAATGATATTGTCTTTTTTTTTTCCTTAAGTGCTCTGAAAATAAAGGGTTTTTAATCTCCTAATTGCACATGGCTCAGGAGCTAGAAGGAGGTTAGGAATCATTGTTCCCCTTACCATTTCCAATTATTACCTTACTTTCCTTGTTAAAAAGTACACACAGATACATATATACTGCTATTCCTTCAAGGCCAAACTTCACCACTTACTACCTCTCTATGTCACTGTCATCTGTTGTTGAAAGTCCAAAGAGCATATGCATGCTAAATAAGTGTAAAAGTAAATAGAACAGCAAGAAAAGGAAGAGAAAGTGAAAGTTTTAAACATTTAAGATTTCTCACCACCTTTGGTTGCCCCTTAATGGTGGTTTCATTTCTCCTGGTTTCAGTTACCAGCAATTGACAATGCTCTGAAAATACTGAATAGAAAATTCCAGAAATAAGCAACTCCTAAGTTTTAAGTTGCATGCCATTCTGAGTAGCATGATGAAATTTCTTGCCATCCACTCCATCCCACCTGGAATGTGAATTCACACTATGCAACTTTCCTGTCACTGGTTATTTTAGAAGATGTTTGGGTAACCAATGGTCACGGCATCACAATGCATGTTCAAGCAATCCTTATTTTACTTAATAATGCCCCAAAAGCCCAAGAGTAGTGATGCAAAAGGAGGCACAATGGCACAAAACATGTAAGCACAGACTAAACTTGCACTATTTGGCAACACAACAGGATGTATAGGGAAAAATCATAGAACAGGGTTTTTTACTTTCAACAGTTTTCAGGCACACACTAGGGGCCTTGGAATGTAACTCCTGAGATAAAAGATAACTACTGCTCTATTTATTTTTGATGTTTCCATTTGTCTTCTAACTATACTGGCTATCCTATACACTGTCATCTAATATGGTATATCTAACTCCTGAGAGTTAGCGTGTGCTGCAGAAAGCAAAGTTCACTGACCACCCCAGCCCACCCCACCACCACCCCCACCACCCTGAAAAAGAAAAATGATTACTGTTGCTACAAGCTCATCTTTGTCGTTTACACCCTCAGTAAACCTACCATATTCCTGAATGGGGCAATGATGTCAGTGAGAAAGTAGAACATCAGATATGCCTGATCCAATCCAATGAACAAACTAATGTATGAAAATCTGATTTATTACACTTGCCATTTTTCCCCCGCAAGTTGCGTACTTTGAATAACATGTTTCTAGAGGCAGAGTCTTGCTACAGCAATGATTCAGCCTTTATATATATATAATTTATAATACAATTTGTGTCTATTTCATAAAACACCTACAATATTTTCTTCATAAATTTCTACTGTAAATTGCAAATGAGACTGGAACCTTTTCCTTGCGTATCTATCATACTATTGTCTATTGATTATACCAATATTTTTGGCATTTCATAACTTTAGTCACCCATTAAAAGATGATCACTCCTTTTACTAAACTGCAAAGACTCAAGTAATTTAAGATTTAGAAAAATAAATTATTGGAGATAGTTAGTAGAATGATTCTTTTAGCAGAAATTATGTTACCTCTAATATATATAAAGTCCTATGCCAGAGGAGGGCATACACTCACTTCTTGGCTGTATCCTCCCCACTTGAAGCACAGAAAAGACCCAGTGAATCATTCTATTGTTATATTTTTACCTTCATTTCAGGAAAGTATCTTCAGACTCATGAATGCACCACAAGAATTAGATTTCATCTTTCATAGTGTTTTTGCAAGAAGCGTTTTGTGCACTTAGAGCACTAATGAGCTATTATTTGGCTATTGATTCTGCATGAATCAATGGCCATGTAACTGGAAAAAAAGTATCTGCACACCATCACTCTATATCACAGCAGTTAACACCACAAGTTGAAATCCTCACCTTGCCAAAAAAGCAATGCTCAATGCCTCAAAGTCACACTTATCTTCCCGGACTTAAATTTTCTCATGGATAGAATAAGGATAAGAACCACCATCTCAACATGTTACTGTGATGATGTAATAAAATAATCCACAGACTGTGCTTAGCACTGTGTCTGGCTATAACAAGTCTTCAACAGGTGCTAATTATTAGCATGGAAACTTCTTCCATTACCACAAACTTGGCCTTCAATTTCAGTTAGTAGGCTGCTATAGAATTTTTATTGGGATTGGTTTATGATGCATATTTTCAGAGAAATAAATATGATGAAGTATACTCAAAAAGAATACTTAGAAACTGCCTATTCAAATATTTTATTTTCCTACATGACCAAAGAAACAAAAAATAGACTAACTCACACACTTTATTTGCCCTTACTATATGTATTCAGTAAATAAATTTTTTGTAGTAAGGAAGTATTACAGGAAAATTTTCTGTGTCTTCATAACCTCACACTATGAGAGCACCTGAAAGTAAAAACATTCTTTTCTTTATGTCCATTTACCAGACTTAATATCAAAAAGGAAAAAATGTAGGAAAAATAGAGCCTCCTACTTGATATGAAATCAGCTACGTACTCACTGCTAATTCTGTTTAATGGAGAGGGCCACAGCCACATCCACAGCAGACCTGGTTTATGTTGTTGACAAGGAATCAAGCTGTGTTGCAAACCTGGGAGGCTCTCCCTTTGTGGACATGTTCCTGTTGTAAGTTCCAACCTCAGTCCTGAGCTTCTCCAAAAGCCATTTCCAATCTCCATCATTCCACTACTGCAGGATGGCCCTGCATGATTCTTAATTTAGCTACAACAAATTCACTATGCATTTGGACACCTCTAGTTCTCCCTTATTCTTTCTCTTCTAGTTCTTCCTTATTCTTTCTCTCTGTTACAATGGCAACCTGTTGAGCTTTGCTGATTTATCATCCTTTGTAAACAAAAAACAATTCCCTTTTTAAAAAATAGATACACATTCTGTATATGAAATAAAAGCTCAGAAAATACCCTACTGAAAGTGATAAAGAATGAAATACAGTTAACATCTTGCTGAACCTCATTAATATTTAGACAGAACACAGAGAAGTTCAAGATGCTAGAATAGAGAAGGTTGTGTTCCTGGCTGCTCCATGGTGTGAAACCGAGAGAGCAAACAGGCAGCTTCTCTGCCACGTGAGTGAACAAAAAGGGGGGTACTTTACTGGAATCTAAAACTGGACATTCAAAGCAGACCTGAGACACAGGAAGTTGGATATAACAAAATAAGAAAAAAAAAAAATATCCCCAGCCACAGAGCTGCTGCCACAGCTGAGCTGGAAGCTCCAGCCAAAAAGGTCCCTCTTTGATCATAGTAGAGGGATAAGGGAATTAAAGGAAGCTGCATTTTGGGGAGGCCCAAGGTATGTCTAGATACAGACCATTTAGAGACCAAAGGCATTGCCCAACAAACCTTAAAGACTTGCTGCACAATATCCATGTGTGGAGAAAGCCACCACCATCTCTCCAGGAAGAGAACAAAATAAGGAACCATTTTGCAACCATGGCATAGGAACCCGCAACTGAAAAAGCTAATCCCTGGTGTTTCAGTCAGCTTTTTTGCTGCTGTGACTAAAAGACCCGACCAGCACAATGGTAGAGGAGGAAAAAGTATTTGAGGGCTCACAGTTTCAGAGGTCTTAGTCCGTAGAAAGCCGTCCATTCCTCAGGGCTCAAGGAGAAGCTGAACATCATGGTGGGAAAGGGTGGCAAAGGAAAGCAGCTCACATCACTGTGATCAAGCAGAAGAGAGAGAATCTCTGTTCCAGGTGCAAAATATATACCCCATAGCCACACCCCCAATTAACTACCTCCTTAAGCCACACTTCACCTGCCTCCAGTTACCACTCAGTTAATCCCACCAGAGATTAATTCACTTATTGGTTTAAGACTCTCACAACCCAATTGTTTCTCCTCTGAAACCTTCTTGCATTGTCTCACACATGAGCTTTTGGGGGACAACTCACATCCAAACTATAACACCTGGCAAACCTGTGTTTGGCCTAAAATACAGGCCCAGTAAACAGACATTGCAAGACATACAGTGTGCTTCTTAAGTGACCAGGAGAAAATCAAACGTGGAGAGAGGTTTACACAGGAGACAACTGGTGGTGGAAACCCACCTGGCTCTCTCCCTCCTGCCTCTAATCCTACTGCTTGCAGGACCAGCTGGGAGAGATGCATCTAGCTGGGAACTTGGAAGGGCCGGGGGTGTAGCTATGGGAGACCATGAAATGTGGAGTCCACAGGTGATATAGGTGATTAAGAACTGGCTCCCCCACCACACAAGTGGAACCTAGGGAAGACCCCTAGGGTATGGTCTTCAGGTGTGAAACAGCAAATACTGGGTGCTGGAGGTGTACTGATTTAAAAATCTCCAGGCCAATTAGCATTCAATGAAGAGCCTGGAGCCTGCCTAAGACTAAACCCTGCCTCCTGCAACTCCCCTTACATGATTACCTCTCTCCTTCCAGCAATCCAGAGCATGAAGCATCACACTCCAGAACACCCTTCCCAACATAGCTAAGAAGAGAAGCTGAGAATATTTTGAACTCCAATGAAAATAATTCTTTAAATTTTCATCAAGTTTTTTTTTCTTTTTTTAAATTATTTTTTACTGTTGAATTGTGATCTTGATGGTACATGGACAATTATACAATTTAGTTTTTTTCTCATTTCTAGCATTTTCGAAACCAGTTATTTTCTATGGATTAGTTTTTTGTGAACTAGAATGTTTAATTAGTATATTCTAGTTTTGTTTTGAATTGTTTTATTTTTATTTTCAATTTTTTAAATTTTTGCTTTATATATATTTTTTCTCCTACCTATTTCCCTGATTCTCTCTTTTCTTCTAACAGCCAATCTCTATTATTCTTTCACTCTTCCTTTAATCTTTTACTTCTGTCTTCATTCCTTCTCCCTCAGAATGATCGCATCATATATCACTTCTGTCCTCCCCGTGTCCACAATTTGAAAATGTAAACCCTTTTGCAAACTTCCTGTATTTATTGTAGGCAATAACTCCTCTTACCATATATGTTTATGTGATAATCAACATTGTAGATATCATAGTAGGAACTATTTGGTTTGATGCTGTAAATTGTTTGCATTGATTTTTGTTATTAATTGTGTCCTCCTAAATACTGAGGTACTGGAAATCTTCAATGACACTAAAAGTTCACAGGTAAAAACTTTACTGCCTCAGATCCATACTGTTAGATGGATAGACACATAAAAATAAAAAAGCAAGGAAACAAGCAAACCAAGATACTCCAATAACAGAATCCATCAACACCACAGTAGAAGAAATGTCAGAGAAGGAGTTTAGGATGTACATAGTTAAACTGATCTGCAAAGTAAAGGATGATGTAAGAGAGAAAATACAGGAAGGAAAAATCACTTCAATAAAGAGGCAAAGAATCTGGGGAAAAAAAAGCAGAAGTCCTTGAAATGAAGGAAATAATAAACCAAATTAAAAATTCAATAGAAAGCATCACCAACAGACTAGACCACTTGGAAGACAGAACCTCAGGCAATGAAGACAGAATATATAATCTTGAAAATAGAGTTGACTACAGAGAGAAGATGTTAAAAAACCATGAACAGATCTTCCAAGAATTATGGGATAACATGAAAAGACCAAATTTAAGATTTATCAAGATAGATGAAGGCAAAGAGATACAAACCAAAGGAATGCAAACAAAAATTGGGGTGATTTTACTAAATGCCATGGATATAATTTCCTGTTCATTAATTCATTCCAAGTTGCAACACATAATAAGCAGGGATACATGTCATCTGATTCACTATTGAGCCTATTTCTTTAGTTTTTAATCAGGTCTTGGTTGATCATTTTAATTTACACACAGAGATCATTGTAAATTATAATAACAGCAATAAGCAAAACACTCTACACTAAAAAATTTAAAGTTATTCCAAATTCATGTTACAACTAAAGTCTTGTAATCATTCTTTAGTGTAAATGGCAAACTACTGCAATATTTCATTTGCATCTTCAGTCACAGTTTAACTCAAGTACAGCTTTCCTCCTAATCTTCTTAATATTTCAAATATCTCTTTTGGAAGTAATAATAGGTGGAGATAGAAAATTGAGATGCAATAATATCTCTAATTTTACTTTATTTAAATTGTCATTAAAAGTTACAACAAAACTGAGAATGTGAAGTAGTTCTGGGTGATTACTTGTGAGCCCCATGTGCTGTGGCGAAGGTTTCACTTGTTATCTCAGATATATCTTATTTATCGAAACAAATCATGGTTTGATTTTAATTTTGGTTTATTAAGAATGCCAAAATTAGGGCTGGAGTTGTGGCTCAGTGGTAAAGTGCTTGCCTAGTATTTGGGGGGCACTGGATTCAATACTCAGCACCACATATAAATAAATAAAATAAAGGTCCATTGACAATTTTTAAAATATTCTAAAAAAGAATGCCAAAATTATTATTATTTAATATGCAACTCTCTTACTTAAATATCCTGTTTAACTTTCTTGATGTGACTGACAATTCTGGCACTGGAAGCTTCTAACATTTTAAATAATTCCAACATGGAATGCAGTTGTATGTGTTCTTCCACTGATGTTTGGTTCCTTTACAATTATTTTCAGTTGTTTTCTATCAACAAAAAAAATGCTCCCTAGAGCTGTCAATATGTCTTGTCCAGTGGCTCATTAATTAAATTTAAACAAAAGGAACTTCATAAAATCATCTGATCATATGTCTCTGGATTACAATTTTGGAACTTACAAAACTGGTTCTGTAGTCAATTTGAAGCACAAAATCTATACCACCTGTTATTCATTTAATAAGTGTTTCTTGTAATACTCTGTAATAATTTATACCTGTGAAAATAGTAGGTTATTAATAAGTAACATAATTTTAACTAAAAAGCTGTTTAATCACCCAAAATATCAAGCCCCTTACCCATATCTACTGAAGATAACATTTGAGCATTCTGGTAAGACTTTTCTTTTGACACACAATATAACTAATTTTATCTCTATTAAGCATTTCTCACTAATGACTAGGAAAATTACTACATTTTTGAGAAAAACCAAAAAAAATGCTAATAATGTTTTCTTTCTTCAAAAAAAAAAAAAACTTGGCAAGCTTAATAGACTGTAATCTTAAATGTCTTTAAATTTGAAAGTTTTAAGCTTTTATGTGCAAGAATTTAATTACCCATAATACAAGGGATTTGTCATTTTCATTTAGTTTTATACTTTGATAAAATCATATTTGAAATAATGTTCATTTTAGTCTTGCACTTTAATTTGTGACATCTTGGAGATGAAGCTTAAATCAAAGTTCAGTGATGAGAACTGTAATGGCTTTGTACTGTATCAATTCAGCTAAATTGGAATTGCATTTTCTAGAATTCTCTCCTTATGCAGTTCTCTCTGGGACTGGTCACAACAGAAACTGCATGTGTGAGAAACAACAGTGAGGGCACTCTTCGCTTCCATTCCTTCCACTTCTTTCTTCCTTCCTGTTTCTCTCCTTTTTTTTTTTTTTTTTTCACCTTGAAATATAGAAACTCACATAGCTCACTTGCTGGTCTACTCAAGCTCACCTCCTTGGTTCAAGATGATAGGCTGTGGCTTCTCCAGCTTCCATTGATCTCCTTTGCTTTTCTTTCAGCTGGACCATGTTTGTGTGTGGTTAACCCAAGGACAAAGAGTGCCAGATTTTCTTGAAGGTCACCCATATCCATCAGAGTTAGAGGTAATGAAGACAGACACAGTTTCTAGTTTCTTCTTGTTTTTACCTACTTCTTATCCTACACTCCTTCCCAATAGGCAGCCTGGCTGACTACGGGGACGTCAGAACCAACAGCAGTCTGAGGAGTTCTTGAATAGACATCTGCACCTGCCCCTAAATTACATAAGTTCTAATTCCCATAACATTTATGAAGATTTCTCATTCTGTATCAGTCGTAACTAATTCAGCTTTTCTAATGGAAATCTGGTAATAGTCAACATTTTCTCAATATTGATTATTCACATTCCACATCAGAACATGAACCTACTTCTAAATTTTTCACTTCATCATTCTCCTTCTATTAAAAAAAGTCCCTACTTAAAGGAAATTGTACAACTTCAACTAAAATGTTACATTTTTCTGAAACTCTAAAAAAGATCATATTCTGTAAGTGTCCTTTTAAAAATATATACATGCATGGAAGCTCAGTGGAAAAAACTCAATACTTAGCCAACTATGTGTGAGTTTTTCCCGCATGGTTTCACAAAGAAATGTCAATTGCATTAATTTAAAGTTCAGTAATATTGATGCTTCAATTGTGTGATGACCAGTATAGCATATGGTCATGAGCACCCAGGCAAACAGCCTGCTGGTAGATATAGCTCTTCTTCACCATGCTGTGGATTTGGGACACATCCCCTAACTCTACCTATCTCTTCATTTGTAAAATAGGGATGAATACTTAATTATTTTTTTGTGATTAAATAATTAATATAGATAGAGCTCTTAGTCCATGGCACGGAGTCAGGGCCTTCCTTATAAAAATTATTTAGATGTGGGCAGAAAAGACGTTACTTAGCTAATATTATATACTTCAGGTTCAGAGGGCTACCAGTAGGCAAAAAAAAAAAAAAAATCAAAGTACTTTCTAGCCAATATACTGAATTTATAACAGCTGTTCTTCTAATTATCTCACTATACAGATTACAAGTAGTCACAGCATTGCTTCTAACATGGCTACTCTTATTATGGATCCCCATGATCCATGCTACTCTTTTCTACTTGATTTCATTAACATGTTAGCCACATAACTCTTCCCTCTAGGGAATCTAGGCTGTTTGACTTAGGCTTGGGAGTCTAAAACAATTTGATGGGAATGCTGGGGAAACTCACAGTGAATTGCTCAAATTAATCAGTTTCTGCCCCTGGAGCTATGATAAATCCCCCAAACTGCACACTGCTACATAATGGAGGAGGGACTTGGATGTGTGTTGAGGAGACCACCTCCATATCCATACCATTACCCCATACTTATCAGTAAATACTTTGGGGGATTCTCTTTCGAGCATTGACTTTTAACATGGTTTGACTCCTATGGTACAGATTACTGCATATTTTAATAGAAATCTTCTAATATTGTGCCTGGTCCCCCCTCCAAAATGCATCTTATAATAAAGTGAATTGACTTCTTGACTCACTGATCATAGTGTAGTATTTAATAGTACGAAGACTTAACTTAGAGACCTGATGTAGAGTCCCAACTTTGCTTCTTATTACTTCTATTGCCTTGGACAAGTCTGTTCACCACTTCGAACTTCAGTTTTCCCAGCTTCAAAAATGAGAATAACATAATTAGCATATTCATAATATAAAAGTGAAAAAGAAAGAAGATGTGAAGTACCTGGAACATGTAAAATATTAGCCATTATTGTTGCTTAAAAACTGACTTGTATAATATTATAAATGGATTTGTTCAGTGATTCAAATGGCCATGTAGGATTTCCACTTGGGCACTAGAAGTCTAAAAAGTAAACAAGGAATGAATGTCAATGATCAGTCAGCTCATGAAAAAGGAATTACTGTGGTCAAAGAGTGCATTTCACACATCCTGAAATGATATCACAAACATATTCACTCTGTTCTTACAGCACATTTTTTCCTAAAGGGCACAAGCAAAATCTCTCTTTGTCTCTGAGTTAGCCTGAAAAATGTTTCAGAGTTAGAACCAAGAAGATATATTATCTATCTTTCTTCTTTTAAGACTAATCTTTTAGAAAAACAGACCTTGGGAAATGATTACACATTGAGCTCTTTTGGAAAAGAAGTCAAGGAATGAACTAGCTGAATGAAAACTGTTTTCAGAACCATTAACAATCTGCAGGACCCCCGAAACCTTTCCCCAATGAATCTTCCCATTTGCCACATGCTATTTTATACTTTTGTTAAAATCTATTTGTGCATTCACATTACTTATTCACAGCCAGGAGATCAGAGCCCTAAAACAGAAATCACATTAAATGTTGCAGACAGAATGTGGAAAGGCTGTAAAATTACCCATCCATAGTTATGGAGCTGTTATTAACCCTATGGCAACAGGCCAATTTAGGGAAGTTATTTAAAGTTGTCATTCAGGGAGTGTTAATACTCCATTGTGGTCCTGTATTTTCCAGATCAATTACATTTGATTTATACATTTTCACTCATGTAATGCCTAACATTTGGCCATTGAGAGTATGGCCTTTTGTAGTTAGTTATAACTAAATAGAAATTATATTTTACACTTTGATAATAAACACATGGAGTAGTTTTATATTTCTATGTTCAGTTTTATATTGTACTTGTGTATTCGGTTTCATTAAATCAACATTAGTGGCCTCAGCTGCCACACATGAGCTTGATTAGGTACAAAATGGAGGTACTCTGTGTGAAAGTGAAAGAGGAGGGAAGAAGAAGGAAAACAGAATAATTTCTAGAAAAAAAAAAGTGAGTCAGGATTGGATCCTTTGGGCTCTTCCTTTCTTTTACTGTTTTGATGGAGGAGCATCTTAGGAGTGAATTGAATGTCTTTGTCTTTGGGGATAGTTTTCATCCTTTCAAGTTACTGTAGTAATATAACATTCTAAATTGATGTTTCAGGACATTCATCATTATGCTGAAGTGAAATTGTTAAAGAAGACCTAACTTATAAAGACAAAATGGGAGCCTAAAAAGAATTAAAATGTGAATTTGTTTATCCACCTAATTATAGATGAGTTTTATATATATATATATATATATATATATATATATATATATATATATAACAGATTTTTTTGAGATGAGCTTAGTTTATGCTAAAAAAATTGTCTATCACACTGTGATTATTGCTCCTTTCAATACACTTATTCAATCTTTTCCAAAATATATCCTGCTTTTCTTGGTAGAACAAAACTAAACTGAAATAAGCAGTGGAAGAGAACCAAATACAAAGACCCCGACAGGTAATTGCTACTAACTACTTTGTATCATGAACAATAACAACTCTTAAAAATCTTTTTATAATTTATGCTTTCACAGTGATCCTTATTAAAGTACAACTCAATTTTAGAAAGCTCAAAACCAAAGAAAATTCAATGACAAATTATTTAGCATATATACTTTTGAACAAAACTATAGGTTTAAAAAGGAAATAAGGGAGGCACATACAAACAGTATAAGGAAAGTTCATCAATATTAAAAGATCAAATTATGTTTGCCTTATAGTTTCTCTAGTCCAAAGCAAGTAAGAATTCAACATTTTCTTCTTAGCAAACGTTTCAGGTGTATCCCAGAAAAACTATGAACATTTTCATCAAAATAAAGAATCTAGTTATAATTAATATTCCATATGTAACCATGCCCATCTTAATTTTAGTGAATTAAAAGATATCTCTAATCTTCACATGAAGATTTAAGACAACTTTATTGTTCATTAAGTGACTCATTAGTAGACTCTGGAAAAGTAGGTTTCAAACAACCAAAATTAGTAAATGTTAATAGATAATTATGAAACTTTTAAAATGCATGCTGTGATATTTATAATTACAGCCAGCATGTTGATCATTATTTATTAATAGATGTTGTTAGTTTAAAAATCTAGTAGAAACACGTATTAAGAAAATTGAAATCTTGTCTTCTCAAATAAATTAATCAGTGTCATAGTCTGTATAGTCTAATTTTGTAGTGCAAAAACATTAGGGTTTAGAAGTGTGCCTTAAACTGTGGAGTTCATTGAATAAGATATGAGACATTGCCCAGAATACATCTTAATTATATCTACCACTGTTCTATCCAGAACTAACCCAGACCAAATTATATAGCATAGAGAATATACCTCAACCCACTTTCTGCCTGATGTATTTTGAAATCCAACGGCCTTTTTATTTCATTTTATTTGATTTTTAACTAATTTCCAGCCTTTTAGTCCAAGCAGTTGATGTTTCTTCCAGTGCAATCTCTTAAAAATGATGGTGTTTCTTTACCACATAAAAACCATACCACAAATCTAGTTATGTTAATCACTTTTCCACCTTGAACTACCTATAAAGCAGCTATTGGTTCATGCCCTTAAAAATTCTAGTATTTAAAAATCAGAATTTATTTCTCATGCTCTTAATATTTTTAAAGGCATGTTTTTCTCTTTGAGAAACCACTGAAATCTTACATCTTATATGAAGTGGTAAAATATCAATTTGAGAGATGGTGTGCATAATTATTATATATTGTAATTTCTAGAGAAGCACTTAGAAAGTAACTGAAGGGTACAATTAAAATGCTATAATTAAGTTAAAATTAAATCTTTTAAAATATCAACTAGTCAAAAATATGGAAGGAAAAGGGAAACAGAGGAACCGAAAAAAGAAATGAGGAAGAGAAAACAAACATTGATAAAGTTCATCTAATAATAATTAAATTAAATGTTAAGGGACTACATATATCAATTAACAGAATGAAATTGTTAAATTAGATTTTTAAAAAGCAAACCCAACAATATGCTGGTTCTTAGATTTATTTTAAAAACAAAGAACAGATAGAATCAAATTTATAAATGGAAAAATATAATGTCATGCTAACAGTGAACATTGAAAGGATATAGTAATGTCCCATTAATATCAAATGAAATAGACTTGAAAACAAAGTGTAAACCCATTTGTGTCCTCAGTGATAATAAAAGTATGACATATGAAATACATGGGAGGCAACTGAGGGTACATATAGTGAAATGTATCACTGTAAATACTTATATTAGAAAAAAAAGAACTAATTCCAATGGCTTAACTTCCTCCTGAAGAAGCTAAAAAAAAGCAATATAAGAACTGGGGATATAGCTCAGATGGTAGAGTGCTTGCCTCACTTTGCACAAGGCCCTGGGTTCAATCCCAACACCAAAAAAAAAAAAAAAAAGAAAAAAGAAAGAAAGAAGAAAAGAAAAATAAAAAGAAGACAAGAGTAAAGAGAAGCAAGGAACTAATAAAGGTAAGAGCAGAAATGTTGCTTTGTGCATGCAGCAGCACAACAAATACATCATGGTGGGAGTGAATGATAGAAGAGATCTGTTCACCTCAGGGAAGTCAAGAAGCAAGAAAGAGAGGAAGGAGCCATCCTCCTGACATCCCTTCAAGGTCATGTGTTCAATAGTCCAGCTTCCTCCCACTAGACCCCACCTCCTAAAGGAACCACTATCTCCCAATAGCTCCACCCTTGGAACCAACCCTTTAGCACAGAAGCCTTAAGCAAACACTCCAGATCCAAAGCACAGCACCTAAAACGTTTAACTGTACCACCATAATGAAAAATGCCAGCAAGAATAATCTTTGAGATGGAAAGATTTCCCATGTTCTTGAATAATCAGAATTAGTATTGTCAAAATGGCCGAAAGTGCTATAAAAATTTAATATAATCCCTATTAAAATTCCAATGATGTTCTTCATAGAAATAGAAAAAGCAGTCATGAAATTCATTTGGAAATATAAGTCCAAATAGCAAAAGCAATCCTTAGCAAGAAAAGTGATGCATAGAAGGTACAGAGTCATACCCACATAAATATATTTATCTCATACTAAACAAAGGCCCTATAAACATACATTGGAGAAAAGATAGCCTCTTCAACAAATGGTGCTGGGAAAACTGGAAATCCATATGCAGTAGAATAAAATTAAACCTTTATCTCTCACCCTGCACATAACTCAAAGTGGATCAAGGATCTAGACATTAGACCAGATTCTCTGTATCTACTAGAAGAAAAAGTAGGCCCAACTCTCTACCATGTCAGCTTAGTAACCAACTTCCTCCATAAGATTCCTAAAGCACAAGAAATAAAATCAAGAATTAATAAATGGGATGGTATCAAACTAAAAAGCTTATTCACAGCAAAGGAAACAATCAAGAATGTGAACAGAGAGCCTACAGAACGGGAGAATATCTTTACCAACAGCACTTCAGATTGAGCATTAATCTCCAGGATATAAAAAGAGCTCAAAAAACTTAACACCAAAAATAAATAAATAAATAACCCAATCAATAAATGGGCTAAGGAACTGAACAGGCACGTCACAGAAGAAGAATATAAAAGGTTATATACAAAGTATATTCACACCAATTCATGTCTTTATACATGTACTTTGGATAATAATGAACATCACATTCCACCAATTGTGCTCTATATGTGTAATAAGAATTGTAATGCACTCCACTGTCATATATAAATTTAAAAAATTAGCCATAGTTATAAAAAGTACACAATAATAAAACCTCTTTTTCTTGTTTTGGAAGATAAGCCAGGGTTCTATGTTTGCCTGAAAATAAAAAAGGAGAAGAATATGAAATGTCAAAAACATATGAAAAGTGTTCAATATCTCTAGCCATCAAAGAAATGCAAATCAAACTATACTGAGATTCTATCTCACCCCAGTCAGAATGGCAGTTATCAAAAATAAAAGCAACAATAAATGTTGGTGAAGATGTAGGGGAAAAAGTTACACTCATACATTGCTGGTGAGACTGCAAATTTGTGCAACTACTCTGGAAAGGAGTATGGAGATTCCTTAGAAAACTTGGAATGGTGCAACTATTTCACTCAGTTTTCCCATTCCTTAGTTTGTACCCAAAGGACTTAAAATCAGCATAATACCATGACACAGGCACTTCAATGTTTATAGGTCAATTCAAATAGCCAAGTTATGGAACCAACCTAGCTGCCCTACAACAGGTAATGTATAAAGAAAATGTTATATATGTATATATAGAAATAAATATAAATATATAATGGAGTATTACTCAGCCATAAAGAATAATGAAATTATGGCATTTGCCAGTAAATGGATGGAACTGGAGAATATCATATTCAGTGAAATAAGCCAGTCCCCCAAACACAGAGGCAAAATGTTCTCTCTGATATGTGAATACTAACCCACAACAAGGGAGTGGAAGATTAGAAGTTTACTGAACTAGACAATGGGGAATGAAGGGAAGTGGGGTGGAAATAGAAAAGAGAGTAGAATGAATCAGACATATCTTTCCTATCCTTATACATGAATACATGACCAATGTAACTCCACACATATGCAACCACAATAATGGGATCCTAATTAGACCAAATTATACTTATTCTATATGTATAATGTGTCAAAATATACTCTACTGTCATATATATCTAGAAAGAACAAAAAAAATTTTAAAAAGAATACTTAACAGAATTACTGAGCCATTCACAATGCTTTAGTTAAAGTTATCTGCCAAAAACTAAAATAGACTATATATCTCCTTCAAAAATAAGATCTTAAGCCAAGTAGGACATCCTCCCAGCTACTTGAAAAGGCTGAGACAGGAGGATCTCAAGTTCAAGACCAGTTTGAGAAAGTCCCTAGCAAGGGCTGGCTTGTGGATCAGTGGTAGAGTACTCGCCTAGCACGTGCGAGGCCCTGGGTTCGATCCTCAGCACCACATAAAAGATAAATAAATAAATAAAAGGTTTTTAAAAAAGAAAAAGCAGAACCCTGTATTGAAATAAAAAAGAAAAAAAGGACTGGAGATGTAGCTCAGTGGTAGAGTGCCCCTGAGTTCAACCTCCAACACCTAAATAAATAAATAACAAAAAAGTCCAAAACATGATTTAGGATTCATGAGACTTTCTGTCTACTTGAGGACCCTCTCACACAAAAGTCCAAACTCCACACTACTGTAACACAGTTTTAGATTTCTCAGACCTTGAACTATGTACAGAAGATGTAATTTAAAGATCTCCCACTTTATATTACTCAATGCATTTAAATCCTGAAAATACAACTATCTTGCAGTCTTCTTAGCATCAAACCTCCTTCAGCTGGAAATGGATCTCTTGAGTCCCCAAGTGCTATCAATACACTCATACCTGTGACCTAAGTACTCTATTTCTGACCTCAACCTTGAAGAAATAAGTACATCTTCTGTCTGTTCTGCATGTCTACAGTTTCATTTCCAAAAGAACATACTCCTCTCACATGGTCAATTTAGAAGCTACTCTGTATTTTAGAGGTGCCGGCTAAAGAATCTTTTTGCTCTAGACCAGGGCACAATGGCACACACCTGTAATCCCAGCGACTACAGAGGCTGAGGCAAGAGGATCACAAGCTCTGAGGCTAGCCTGAGCAATTTAGTGAGACTCTGTCTCAATTTTTTTTAAAAATAAAAGGGTAAAAGGCCAGAGATGTAACTCAGTGTCTCCCCTGACTTCAATCCCCAATACCCAAAAAGAAAAGCAAAAAAAAAAAAAAAAAGAATCTTTTGCTCTAAAAACCATTCATTGACAAATGCTCTATGTGAAGGTAGATTCTATTTTATTTGCAGCTATAACAGTGCAGAATCACGTAGTGTTTACTACTTATGCTCTGACTAAGGAGGAGAACAGGTAGTCTCTATGGGCAGGTTTCCATAGTCTTAGCCAGTTATTCATAAAATTACTAAAGAGGCAATGGGAGAAGCTTTATGTGATTCATCTGGTATGTTACATTAAAAGAAAAGAGTCATAGTTCATGGTGATCCAGATAGTTTTATTAGTTCTCCTAGCCACCTTAGGGTATGGTAGTCCAGTTGCTAAGCTCCAATAAAAAGTAGGATACAAAAATCACAGGACACCTGGGAAGCACAGGCAATAATAGCAATGTCAACAATGAATGGCATGAATTGATGACTTATTAGGTGCCAGATCCTTTAGCTTACAGTAACCTCAAAGAAGCCCTTTTTTATGTGAAGAAACTAATATTGAGAAAGGACAATAACTTTCCCATATCGAGCACATGGTAAGATAGGGATTTAAAATCAGACATCCCTATTCCAGAGTTGACATGCTTAAACAATGTACTACATGGCTAAGAAAAGGGTCCACACATAAAAAAAATAAATGTGGCAGACAAATTTTACCAGAGTTGAGCTAACAGATATGTACTGCAGAAGAAAGTCAGATCTAAACTGCAATTAACCAGTGCATGGGAAAGCAAAGCCAAAGGCAAACATATTTTAGGAATTTACTTTCAAGGATTTAAATGCAACGACTATATGTTAATAAAACTAAATTTAAATTGATTTATATGCATGAATACAGTATTATGAAGGGAAAAGAGGAGGAACATAAAACTCAAAAAAATGACTGACAGATATTTCCTTAGAAAATTGAAGTTATGGAGTCATGGAGGTTTAGTATTGTCATAATGTCCACTCACTGTTCAATCCAACATCTGTTTCTGTCTTTTTTATGTGTATGGTTCCTAAGTGTTATGGTTGCAATTATATTTTTCCTGTTCATTGAATTTTGAACCAGTTAACCATTAAGACCCTCAGAAGGAATTATCTGGGAAATACAGAGTAGAATCAGCCATATTAAAAGTGACTCAAAATTCTACAAACTTTTTCTACACGAGAATAGAAACCTTAATATTACTTGGAATTGAAAGACCATCTTCTTGAGGAATTTTGTTTTTAAGACTTGTGAATATAATTAAATATTAGATTTATAGAAAGGTGGATAGATGTAAAGACAGAAAGGCAGATAGGATAGATAGATGGTAGGTAGACAGATGATAGGTAGATGACAGTAGATAATACATAGCTTTCTTGGAGAACTTATAAAATATGAATGCAAACTATGATGTCAAAACATAGTGTAATAAAAAAGAACAAATTAAATTTAAAACCATCTAAAATAATATACTCTTGAGGTTTCATCAATAAATTCTTTGCCCATTACATAGGCCAAATATAATATTCTATGGATGTAAAACATTGCATGACTTGTAACCTTGATATGTAAAAGCAACTCCTTAATTAACTCTCTTATTCTCTAAGTTGGCTAGAATCTTCAAAACTTTCTCTCTGATATGGCCATTCGACTCAGCATGATTGCTGCATGTAATATAATATGACAAGATTGCCCATTAACTTGTTCTCTAAAATACCCTTAAGTACCTGCCTTAATATAATATTTAGAATGGTGCAATCAGGTGGGAAATCTTACTCTTAACTACAGTGACTGCTGAGCCCAAAGATTATAGCAGCTTCCCTTCAGGCTTTTATCCCTAAGCATTCGGGGTAATTTTTTCCTTCTGGAATTAAGTGTCCAAAATCAAATAAAAATTTTAAAGACAATGTTTTCTTCTTTAGAGAATGCAATTTAAAATACAAAGAAGAGAATCCTTCTGCTTCCTTTATTTTGTGTGTGCGTGCCTGTGATAATGTTCATCACACTCAATGCCCATTAGCTGCTAACTCTGAAGTTTATTCAGAACATTAAAATTAGCAGAGTTGATGTGAATTCTTTATTTCAGAAGGGGGTTTTACTAAAGGTTACTCTTAAAAACCTCAATTTTTCCTTATCAAAGTGCCACTGTAGGATCCACAGTTAAACCACGTTTCTCTAGCTACAACCAAAACAACAAATGTCTTCTAGAAATGGAACATAATTGTGTATATCCAGACATTACCTATCATGTACAACACTATCTCCTAAGGGACTATTTTTTAAATGTAAATTTATAAGCTGTTATACAGATTTATTGAATTAAAACATCTGAAAATAAGGCAAAATGGGTAAATTACATTTAAATCACCCTCCCGAGAGGTCTTGAAACATTAAAATTTGAAGGCGTTTGCATTATAGATTCTGTAATTCCTCATGTAGAATCCCAAACTTATTCACTGGAACTTCATGAAAAAAATGAAGTATAAATATTTCCACACATATATCTAACAAATATTACCAAAATACTATATTTAAACTTTAAACTTAGACTCATTAGCTGTAGGACAATATGTTTTGATTTTCAAATAAAAAAACAAGCCATATTAAGTGAGATTCAGAGAAGATTAAACATTTATTGTTGTTAATGGTAGGTGTATGAAAATGTCTAGCTCAAACTCAAATCAGATCAATAAACTCAATACTTATCCTTCCACAAGTCTTGTGTCAATCTTTCTACTAAGTGCTAGAGATACAGATGTGAATTGGATATATTTTTCCAGTTCACGTAGTCTTTCAAGGCATAAGGCAATGGACAGTCTTTCATGCATTAAGTGGGTGACTGTAGTTGAAAGCCAAATGCCTGCAGGTGAGTGGTGAAGGAGAACAGATAGCAAGTATGGATTGCTTTGAAAGGATGAAATAAGGAAGAGGATTGACTAAACTGGAGCTGAGGGGAAATAGAGATCAGGACAAAAGAGTATTCCCTTGGTATATCAAAGTTTGAGTCTCATAAGTTAATAAGAAGAACTTAAAAATATGAGAGGGGACGGGAGAGAAACAGAGAAATGGATTAAGTCTCCAGAAGAAAGAAGCCAAAATATGATCAAGAACACAGAATGACTGTTCAGCCTTAATCAATCATCTTGACTCCTGTCTGGGATCAGAAAAAGAAACCACAAAACAAAGAAGGCGTGTTCTGAGCAAGGTTCCTGCATTTTTTCACAGCAATGGCAGGAAGCTGACCTGAGGATGGAATGCCATAGAGTTGGGGGAGGAAGGACAAAGGTTTAGAAATGGAGCAAGAGCCTTCTCATGGGAGGTGGCCTTCATAAAGAGCTTAGCAGCACAAAGACTCTGCTCAGAACACTGTCACTCAAGCCTCTTTGTCAATGTAAACTGTCATAACATTGACAGCATTCACATAAGAAGAAATAAGAATGGGGATTCTGGTTAAAATGAAGATGATTAAAATAGATGCTCTGATGTAACCTCTATGTGCCCCCTTCAGGACTATTTTTCCCTAGCTTCTGGGAGAGTGGCTGGCTGACAGGCCACAGCTGCCAGACTTCTCTGCAAATTAATCTCAGCTGAACAGACCTACTTTTTCCCAAGGTCATGATTCTCTCCCAGCTACAGTCTGCACCCAGAGAATGGTCAGTGCCAGGATATAGAATCCTGTCTCCTTGTCCCAACTTAAAACAAGGCTGAAGACCCATCCCAGTTTTGTGATCGCACACAGTCCCCTGAGAATGTTGATGCCACTAAATTTGCCTTCCCTTCCTCCACAGGTAGAGTTTTTCACATATAATACAGGACACCCTGTTAAATTTGAATTTTAGATAATTTTGTCCAAAATACTGCATTATATACTAAACACTATTTGTTGTTTACCAGAAATTTAAATTTAAATGCCATCCTATATTTTTGTTGGCTAAATCGGGCAATCTTTTCCACAAGTATTAATTTCAAGAGCACTCTCTAATAAACTTCTTTCACACTAATCTTCATCTCAGAGTTAATCTGCTAGGAAATCTGATCTTCCACAATCACTAAATCTTAGAACTTAATCATCCGATGTATGGCTGGAATTGGAGAACTCACATCTGGGAATAACACATACATGAACAATTTGTAGCAAAAGTTATCAGAATATCTGGGTAAATATCAACCTTTGGTCCACTTTGTGTCATTGTGACCAAACTGGCTGACAAGAACAACTTAGAGGAGTAAAGATTTATTTGGGCTCATAGTTTCAGAGAATTAAGGTCATGGTCTATGAGGTCCAAATTAGAAACATCATGGTGGAAGGCTGTGGTAGAAAAAAATCTCCTCAGCTCAGGACAGCTGCAATGAGGCTGGGGGTGGGTGGGGAGGATGGCGGGGGAGGATTGGGGAGAAGATAAACCCTTTCAAAACACACCCATAAGGACCTGCCTTCTCTAGGTTTCACCTTCCAGAAGTCCATTCAGCTCTTAAAGGACAGATACATTAATCTACTGATGAGGTCAGAGCCCTTATAATACAATTATTGCTTTTGGAAATATTTCATATCTAAACTGTAACCATTGTGTACTGGGAGGACATACAAGTGGAAGGACATACACAAGTATATGTGATTCACTGTGAGCTTGAGAAATATTGGAAAATAGTGCAATTATAATGACAATTGGATTATTGTTGCTATAGACAACTGATGCTTTAGGATAAAGACAATATAAAGCTGAGAGTGATTAAATAGTAATTAAATACCAAGTGTAAAAGAATTTCAAGGAGACAGCTTAGCAAATTGGCATCTTTTTGCCTTGCAAGGAAAATGATTTCTTTTTCTTGCTATAAGAATATATTACAGGAAAACTTTACCATTCCTTTCCATAGGGTCTTAGCCTACAAGACTATTCAAAAGCATAAAGAGTGTTTGATCCATTAACATTAAATCATACCAAAAAAAATCACATCAAAACAATGAAATTGCAACAGTAGACACATAAACCTGGGATTCAGTGGTCATCTCACATCGTACACCATAAAAAAATCTTCCAGATTCATAGAACAAAGTAAAGCCTAATGAATTATACCTAAGGCACTAGCTCAAAAACAGTAACTACAGGGATGTAGTACCATTTTTCAGAATGTAACATGAATGTACACATATACATGTGCATACACTTATGTACACAGACAATGGCAATATGTCCCCAAAAGGTAAATCCTTGGGTCTGAGAGCCAAAGGATGAAAGAAGAGATGATCTCGTTTTTATTATTCCAGTGAACCATTTGGAGAATTCTTGAATCCTGCATCCCAATTATGGGTTTTATGAGTTGAAAAGTTCTACCTCTCGAAGGAGAAATGCTTCTACCAGGGGTCAAGCAAAAGTCCTACTGAATTTTAAGCTATGACTCTTGGCCTAGAATTTGGGGATTTACATGATGAGGGACAATCAGGCAAGAAGAGAGGCTACCAGTCTAGAAAAGCATAATTTAAAATGAGTAAAATGAGGTAGAACTGTAATTATCCAACAGAGTCAGAGAGAAATACATTTGACACAAAGGTGAGCCACTTAAGTATTTCTCATTACTCCCATGTCCAGTTTTGATGACAAATGAACAAGTATAGAAGTCATAGCTGAAAAGGGCATGATGGCCAAAGACTCAAGTATACTCAACGGAAGTCTTATAGCAAAACAAGATAGGAGGGTTTTGAAAAATAATACAGCCAAAGAGTACTAGAGTCACATAGAAGTCAGATTGAGGTTTCCCTAAATTCAGAGTACATGCATTTCTTCTATAACCTTCTTCTGATCCCCAAGAATTATGATCTATTATCATTTTGTCATTTGTGATAGTCAGCTTTTCCTCACTGCAACAAAAATACTTGACCAAAAGAACTTAGAGGATAAAAAGTTTATTTTGAGCTCCCAGTTTCAGATGGCCTATTATTGAGACCAAGGTGAGACAGAACATCAGGGCAGAAGGGTAAGATGGAGGGTTGCTATATTCATGGCAACCAAGAAGCAGAGAGAATGAGAGGTCGCTGCAGGGAAGGTGAATCCTTCCAGGGCATGCTCCCAATGACCCACCTCCTCTAGCCAAACCCACCCACCTACAATTTATCACTAAATTAGTCCATTTAAATTAATTAGTGGACTGATTAGATTATAGCTCTCATGATCTAATGATTTCACCTCTGAACATTGCTTCATTAACACAAGGACTTTTGGAGGACACTTCATATTCAAACTCTAACATTCTACCCATGGACCCCAAGAGCTCAGGCCCATCTCACAAAGCAAAATGCACTTGCTCTATTTACAATAGTATCCATAATCTTAACAATGGCAGCATTGCCCAAAAGTCTTCCAAAGTCTCATCTGAAACTCAAAGTGAGCTCTTGGCTGTGAACCCTTATAAAAATTAAAATCAAGTTACATATATCCAATATAAAATGGCACAGAGTAAACATTTCCATTCCAAAAGGGAGAAATAGGAACATAGAAAGAAGGAATGGGACCAAAAAAAGACCCAAAATCAGTTGAAAAAATAGGTTCCACAACTCCACATGTAGCACCTAAGACACATGGGAGTGAGATGTGCTCTTCAAAGACCTTGAGCAATTCTGTCCCTTTGGCATTGCTGATTGCATTCCACAATGCCTCTCTTTTAGCATGTTTCTCTCCACAGACAGATTTTCTCAGCAGACAGTACACATTCCTGGCATATCTAAATGCCTTGGGTTTACATTCCAGCTTTGGCTTCACCTTCACATATTTTCCTCTCAACAGAAGTTCACAGGAATTCTGACCCTACTACTTTGCCTAGCTTCCAAGGTCTCGGTGGCAGGCTTTATGACCTTTTAACTCAGCATCCTGTGTTCTTGCAGACCTAGCATCACATGGATGATGCCAATGTCTGCTTGAGAAATAGGTAGCTCTCCCTGGAATCATGACTTCAATGACCTCTGAGTGAGCAGTTGATCACAGTGAAACAACTTCACACGTTTCCATGTGTAAACAAGGTGTCTCTGTGATTTGTTAAAGGAGTCTCACTTCTAAACGTGGGTCCTGCTATGGATGTGGTCTTTCAAATCCCTGAAAAGACCTCACGTTTCCTAGCATCTCTGTGCAAAGTACTTCACATCTCTTCAGTTGCTATAATTTCTTTAACAACCATAAATTCCTGGACTGAAATGTTATACTCATCTCTGGCCAAATTACAAGTTTTTAAAAATTCTTCCTGTCTGTTCTCAGCCCCAGATACTCACAATAAACCTGACTAAAGGCCTCCAGCAATATCCATGCCACAGCCTGAATACTATGCTGCCTTGAAATTTTCTCCACCAGAGTATTTAGTCCATAACCTTTAAATTCAGTCTCACAGAAAATTCCAGAACATGGGGAAAATATAGACAAGTTCTTGGCTAGAATGTAACATAAATAGTTGGTATTGCAATTTTCAACAGAGTCCCTGTCCCCCCTCTGAAATTTTATGAGCACAGTCTTTATTGTCTGCACTCTTATTGGCATTCTGGTCTTAATAACTCAAACCAAAATCACCCATTAGGCTCTGTTTACATCATTTTAAGATTTCTCCAGCCTGCATCTCCAGACTTTTCTTAACTTCTCCCACAAACGATTTCCAAAGTCTTTATGGTGAGGTTAGTCATAGCTATGACCCATGTATCAGTACCAATGTCTATGCATTTCAGCATTTTTGTCATTGTGACTAAAATACCTGGACAGAACAACTTAGAGGTTAAAAAGTTCATTTTGAGCTCATGGTTTCAAATATTTAGTCTATGGTGGACCCACTCCATTGTTCTGGGGCCAAGGTGAGGCAGAATATCAAGGCAGAAGCAGATGGTGGAATAGTGCTGCTTCATTCATGATGTCCAGGAAGTGGGTGAAGGGAAGGTGCACCCTACCAGAGCATAAGCCCAGTGACCCACCTCCTCTAACCATGTCCACTTCCTACAATTACCACCCATTTGGTCCATTCAAACTAGGATAGACAGATTAGGTAATAACTCCTATATTCCAATAATTTTACTTCTGAATATTCTTGCATTAACACGAGAGCTAATGGGGACACCTCATATTCAAATCCTAACATCACTGAAAGAAAAACAAAGATCACATTATAAAGAATGCAAATCAATGTTTATTGAGAACCAAATATGTGTCCAACAATTTTATTATATTATTTAATTTTTAATTCTCATTAAAACTCCTATAAATTAAGTCTTCATTCTTACAGATTAGGAATTGAGTTTAAGAAATGAATGACATGGGCTGGGGATGTGGCTCAAGCGGTAGCGCGCTTGCGTGGCATGCACGGGGCACTGGGTTTGATCCTCAGCACCTCATTAAAAAAAGTAAAATAAAAATGTTGTGTCCACTGAAAACTAAAATAAATAAATAAATAGATGTTTTTAAAAATTCTCTCTCTCTCTCTCTCAAAAAAAAATTAATGACAGAGATATTACAACTACAATGTGGCTGTGTTGAAAACTAATACGATTTATAAGCTTGAGATTGAATAAGATTGTGGAGATTTGAAACACACTGAAATTGCCAAATATAAATACTCTGAAGCAGCACTGTGCAATATAGATTTATGGTATGATAGAAATATTCCATATCTGTACTGCCCAATAATCTGAAATATATAATGATAGGAATGTTCTGCATCTGTTATGTCCAACAGAGTAGCAACTAGCCAATGAAGCTATTAAACAATTAAAATGTGCCTAATGCAAATAGGGAATGAGTATGAATTTAAGTAACATTTTTATTAGATGGTACAACTCTATGAGATTGCAAGAGTTTTCTTTCTGCCTCTAATAAAATACACATAGGGACTAAGATCTTGTTTACAAGACAAGCACTGCAACTCTGACTTTCCAGGACAAGATTTCTAGTTCCCTGACCACACATTTCCTCTCCCTCAAGTTTTGACAGAATTGGATTCAGTGCATCCCAAACTACAATTCTTAAGTAGAGCAAATGTAGACATTGATTAAAGATTTTTAGTAGCCACTGCTAAGTACAAAGAAACCCTGTTATATAGAAGCACTTAGAGCTACATTTTATTTTCCACAAATTTTGTCTAGGCAAATTCTAATTTCTTTCTCAAAAATAATTTAGTGGTATGGTGAGTTAAATAGCTGATTTCTATGTTTTAAAGGGGCTGGTGTTATTTTGTTTTTCACTGTCAGGCTTATTTTTAAATGTCTTCAGTTTACTGTTTACTGTTGGTACAATCTCCATCTCCAGGGATTTAGGCCAAAAATATTTTTTTCTGATTAGGTTTCTCATCATTATTGTCTGAGATTTAAGTATCATCTGGCAACCTGGCAATTTTGTGAAACATTAAGGCAGGCTCTATTTCGATTTTTGCCTTTTATCTTTTAACTTTCATTAAAGGAAATCTATTTTGAGGCCAATGCTGAAATGAGTGCTCCAAATATTTTATACTTTTGACACCTTGCCAAATCTACAAAAATCTAAACTCTGCTTAAAAGGATTTTTTAAATTGAGTCCTAAAACTGACCATTTACCAAATTGAGTATATTTAACTAATTTTCTGGCTGCTCTCACTTAATCTAATGGACACATTGAAATCTTTAAATTCTGATCACTTCCCAATGCCCACAAATATTTCAGAATTGACACTTTTTCCCAAAGAAAGTTTAAGATAAAATGCTTCACAGTTAAATGTACTGATCCCTATCTTCACATAAGTACTCATGCTGATTTTCAAATCCTAGAGTAGAAAAGACATAATAAAATTCTATCATATTCAAAGGCCAAAGTTTTACTGTCAAGTTATTATGGCTTTCAAATACCTGACAAGATTCTGGAGGTCACACAAAGAGAGGCTAAGCAAATATTAAGCTCTCTAAAGTCAAAGAGCCCAAGTTACAATTTTGAGTGCATTGTTAAATTTTAGACAATTATGCATCTGTTGAATCTATTGATCTATGCATCTAATTAGCCAATTTATCAGTGCATCTGATTATTCATCTATAGAAATAGAATATTAACTTCCTCATAATATTGTTTTGATAATTAAATGAATTAATACTAGTGAAGTTATTTGATGATGCCTGGCATACAAGTATACTAAAATAATTTAAGTACCACAGAATCACAGTATACCAAGTTGAATAGAACTTTAGGCATTATCTATTTTGTGTATATATTCAATATTTGCATGCTCTTAGAAACACTTCTTATATGTTCTTTTGGTACTTTAGTGTTTATATTCTAGAAATAGCAAGAAATTTTAAAATATTTATTTGCAATGTGTCATAAGCAGAATTCACTAAAAGGAGGACTTTTATTCATTGGGAAATTGGTATTGTGATAGTTCTGACATTTATGTAGATATAAGCTTTATATTCCTAGTAGAAATCATACCTATAATTCTCATAGTAAAAAGAGTAATGAGCAATGGTATACCTATAGAATCCATATGCTTAATTTTGAGCAGTAAATTTGCTTATTCAGCCAATATTCCTTTATGACTTCTATTTCAGACATTTTTCTAAGTATAGGCAATAAAATTATCAAAAAAAGAGATTTATGGCATTTACTGTGGTAAAGGATGAAGACATTGATCAGAAAAAAAAATACAATTGTGAGATTTCAACTGAAATAATATATGAATTTATTTGAGCATATTATTTGAGGAATTTGGCCTAGTTAAAGAGAACAAGCATTTTCCTTAAAGAAGGGATAAATGGACTGAGTCCTAAAGGGTGAAAGAAAGTTAACTAAATGAATAGATAAAAGATCATTTTAGCCAGGTGCAGAGGTGTGTTGGTGAGCTTTTCATCACTGTGACCATATCACCCTACAAGAATACTTTAGAGGAGGAATAGTTTATTTGCCCCACAATTACAGAGGTTCAGTCCATGGATGGTTGATTTCATTGTTCTAGAATATCAAGAACATAACATTATAGTGGAAGATCATGGAAGAGGAAAGAAAAGATAGAGAGAGAACCTAGGAGCCAGGCTCAAATATATAACACTCAAGGCAGGATCTAATGACCCACTTCCTGAAACTCTGAGCCACTTTCCTACAGTTACCACCCTATAATCTATTTAAATTATTAATTAAGAATCTTGAGTGGACAAGATGGCAAATTAGCAGCAAGTGGCTTTTGTCACAATTCTGTGACACAGAACTCAAACAGGGAGAAAACTACTTCTCTACTGATATTATTGGACAGAGAACCTTGAAGACTGGGAAATTTGGGGTAACATCAGACAAGGATGAGGAACAGAAATGAAGCGGAGCTCCTGGCAGCTGGAAAATCTGTCGGGAACATGTGGATGGGCAGAGTGATGGAAGATATGCAGTCCTTGGGAAGACAGAAAGGGAAGTTTCCCTAAACAACAGAACAAGCAAAGGACTGATTTCTCCTTCCCACACGTGGAGCCTTGGGGAGATCAGTGGGGTACAGTCCTAGAAGTGTTGTGGATTCATTAATTCCCCATGCAATAAAATACCTGGGGCAGTACTAGACCTTATTCTCACTGCTGGGATATTCACTTCCAGAAATTCATCTCATATTACCTAATGGCAACCATACCCTAGAAGTGAAGCTGAAAGCATCTTCCACAGTTCCCCACACCATCCTACTGAGAAGGGAAACTGAGAAAAGGAAAAAGTATGGTATAGACAGAGAGCATATACTCTCATTGACTATTCTTTTATTTGGGGTTTTTTTGTTTGTTTTGCTTTGTTTTGCTTTGCTTTGAATGTGTACTGATTGATAGACACTATGAACATTTATACATTTGTATACATATTTGTTTCTGCTTTCTCACTTTTAGCATTTCTTGATGGTAGTTATTTTTCCTTACTTTGTTTTCTTGGGATTACAGTTTTTGATTAATGTATTTTGGATTGATTTTGTACTGCCTGTTTTACAACTCTGTTTTCCTTTGTTTCTATTTCTATTTTTTCCTCTAACAGCCAAACTCTATTTTTTTTCCCTTTCACTCTTCTTTTAATTCTTCTACTTCGATTTTTTTTCTTCTCCCCCACCCCATAAACAATATATCCTATGTCTCCTCTGAATTTGGTGTATTCACCTCTTGAGTCTACAAATACTTTTCTATCTATATCTTCTCTTCTTTCCTCTTAATGAACTCTATCTTTAACTTCTCCTAACACTAATTGGCTTATAAAACTGCAGACTCCACCACTAATGTTATAGCTACAATTACTACAATGGAAGGCATAGGACACATACTGTTTGATTTTATGCCAGTTATAATTCATGATTAATTACTGTCTTTACTGATAGAAATTGCTGAGCCTACCATAGTTGTTTATGGTGTCAACTAATTTTATTAGTGTCAAAATAGAAATTGAGTACTTAATTTAATGCTATATATTGTATTCATAGTTGGTGCAATTATTGGGCTCCCCCCAATCTGTGATGCACAAGAAACCTACAGGATCACCAACAGTGCATAGAATAGGAGCTCTGCTGCTTCAGATCCATTCACATAAACAGGTAGACACACAAACAATATGAAAAAGCAAGGGAACAAACCAACCCAAACAAACCAGAATGACTCAATAGCAGACTCTACTGACGGCGCAGTGGAGAAAATGCCAGAAAAGAATTTTAGAGAGTTTATAGTTAAACCGATCTCTGAGATAAAAGGAGTGAAATCAGAGACAAGATACAAGAAGTAAAAGATCATTTCAATAAGGAAATAGAAATGCTGAAGAAAAATCAAACAGAAATTCTAAAAATGAAGGAATCAATAAACCAAATCAAAAATTCAATGGAAGGCATCACCAATAGACTAGACCACCTTGGAAGATAGATTTTCAGGCAATAAGACCATGTACATGATCTTGAAAGTAAAGTTAATCATGGGGGAAAAGGTATTAAGAGACCACGAGCAATTTTTAAGAAATATGGGATATCATTAAAAGGCCAAATCTAAGATTCATGGGGGTAAATGAAGACTCAAAGATACAAACCAAAGGGACACACAATCTTTTCAATGAAATAATAACAGACAATTTTTCAAATCTTAAGAATGAAATGGAAAATCAAATACAGGAAGGTTACAGAACTCCAAATATACAAAATTACAACAGGCCCACTCCTACACACATTATTATGAAAATACCTAACATACAGATTAAGGATAGAATTTTGAAAGTGGGTAGAGAAAAACTGGTTGCATTTATGGGTAAACCAATCCAGATCTCAGCTGATTTTTTTAACCCAGACATTAAAAGCAAGGAGGCCTTGAAATAATATATATCAAGCTCTGAAAGACAATGGACACCAGCCAAGAATACTATATCCAGCAAAACTAAGCTTCATATTTGAAGATGAAATAAAAAATTTTTATGATAAAAAAAGAAAGTTAAAAGAATTCACAAGTAGAAAGCTGGTACTACAAAACATACTCAAAATATTTCCTGAAGAAAAAATGGGGATACAAATGAAAACTGGCAAAAAGTGAAACTAAAATAGAAGAATGGTATACCAAAGGAGAATCTAATTCAACTTAAAAGCTAAAAATAAATGAAAATGACAAAATAAAAATCACCTCTCAATTATAATATTAATGCTCACAGACTCAACTCATCAATGAAAAGATGGACTGGCAGATTGAATTAAATAACAAGACCCAAAATATGCTATCTCCAAAAGACTTACCACATTGGCAAAGATATCTACAGACTGAAGGTGAAAGGATGGGGAAAAAACTATCATTCACATGGATCTCATATACAAGCAGGATTTTCTATTCTTATATGTGATAAAGTTGACTTTAAGACAAAATTAATCAGAAGAGATAAAGAAGTCCATTTCATACTGTTTAAGAGGATCAAACAACATCAGAAATAAGTCATAAATATCTATGCACCAAACCATGGAGCATCCACATACATTAAACAAACCCTTCTCAATATCGACTCAAATAGACCACAATACAATAATATGGGTGACTTTAACACACTTCTCCCATCTCTAGACAGATCACCCAAACAAAGACTAAATGAAGAAGCTATAGAACTAAAAAAAATACAATTAATAATTTAGACTATCAGACATATATAGAATATTTCATCTATCAGTGACTGAATACACTTTCTTCTCAGTCACATGTGGAATAATTTCCAAAAGACACCATATTTTAGGACATATTTGCAAATACAAGAAAATAGAGACAAAACCCTGCATTATATAAGATCATAATGGAATGAAATGATAAGATAAAAATTAAAATTACTCTAACACCTGGAGACGAAATAATTCACTATTGAATGATGAATGGACAACAAAAGAAATCAGGATGAAATTTTTAAAAATTCTTAGTGATAAATGAGAATAATGATACAACATATCAAAATCTCTGGGGCTTTACGAAAGCAGCTCTAAGAGGAAAGTTCATACCATTCAGCTCATACATTAACAGAATATAAAGATACCAAATAAATAATCTAACATTACATCTCAAGATCCTAGAAAAAGAAGAACAAACCAACATCAAAATCAGCAGAAGACGGGACATAATTAAAATCAGATATGAAATTGAGATTTTTTTAAATTTCAAAAAAATCAACAAATCAAAAAGTTCAAAATTTTTTTGAAAAAATAAACAAAATTTATAAATCCTTAGCCAAGCTAATCAAGAGAAAGAGAGAAAAATGCAAATTACTAAAATCCATAATGAAAATGAAGAAATCACCACAAACAGTACTGAAATACAGAGGATGATCAGAAGCTATTTTCAAAATCTATACTCCAATAAGCTAGAAAGTCTTGAAGACAGTCCTAGAGACATATGACCTACCCAGATTGAACCAGGAAGATGTATAAAATTCATACAGAACAATTTCAAGTAATGAGATGAAAGAAAGCATCAGGAGCCTACCAACAAAGAAAAGCCCAGGACCAGATAGATTCTCAGTCCTTAAAAACTAACTATACTAATCCTCTTCAAATTATTCCATGAAATTAAAAATAAGGAAATCTTCCTAACTCATTCTATGAAATCAATATCACCCTGATACCAAAACGAGACAAAAAACAGAAAGAGAAGAAAACTTCAGACTAATATCCTTGATGAATAAATATGCAAAAATTCTCAGTAAAATACTAGCAAATTGCATACAAAAACATATTTAAAAATAGTGCACCATGACCAAATGGGTCTCATCCCAGGGATGCAAGTTTGGTTTGACATAAGGAACTCAATAAATATAATTCACCACATCATTAGACTGAAAGACAAGAATCACATGATAATCTTAATATATGAAGAAAGGGCATTTGACAAAATATAGCATGCATTCATGATTAAAACATTCATGCATTCATGATTATTTCTAGAAAAAATAGAAATAAAAGAATCATATATCAACACTGTAAAAGCTATATATGACAAAACCAAGGCCAACATCATTCCAAATGAAGAAACACCAAAAGCATTCCCTCTAATCACAATTTGACCCAGCTATCCCACTCCTTGGTTTATACCCAAAGGACTTAAAATCAGCATACTATAGTGACTCAGCCACATTAACATTTATAGAAGCTCAATTCACAATAACTAAGCTATAAAACCAACCTAGGTACCCTTCAATAGATTAATGGATAAAATAAATGTGGTATATGTACACAATTGAGTGTTACTCAGCCATAAAGAAGAATGACTTTATGACATAACATATTTGATATGTTTGGATCTAGAGACTACCATGCTAAGTGAAGTAAGCCAGCCACAAGAAACCAAAAGTCAAATATTTTTTCTGACAGGTGGAAGAATCCACTGCAATGGATTAGACAACGGAGAGGGAATACACAAAGAAAATCCAGTAGAACGAATCTGACATAGTTTTTCCATGTACATATACAACAACAGCACAGTGAATCCCACCACCACATATATCCATAAGAATGGGACTCTAACTACAATAAGATATAGTCCATGCTTATATGTCAAAATGGATTCTGTTGTCATATATAACTAAAAATAACCAATAAAAATACTAACTAATCAAATGAATCAATCCACTGATTAGGTTACAGCTCTCTTAATCTAATCATTTCACCTGCATCAACACACAAGGTTTGGGGAGATATATACCTCATATCCAAACCATAACAGGTGGCATATGCTTAGAATCCCAGATACACAGGATGCTGTGGCAGAAGTGTCTTAAATTTAAGGCCAACCTAGGTAACTTGGTGAGACCAATTCTCAATATTTTTAAAAGAGGGGGTGCCTGGGGACATAGTTCAGTGTAGAGTGGCCCCTGGGTTCAATTTCCAGTATCACAAACTCACCAAAGAAAAAGGGAGAAAGAGAAGAGAAGGGGAAGGGGAAGAATTCTCAAAACAAAGCTGAATGTTAGGTAAGGAAAGGACACACCAAAATTCCAAGACCACGTTAAGGAGTTCTACCCACAATCTACAGCCAAAAGAAATCCATTGGACGTTTCTAACCATAAGGTGAAAAAACAGGATCGAGTTTACTTTTAGACAGAAACATCAAGACTATAATCAGAAGACAGATTGATAGAAACAAAGCCAAAATTTAAGTAACTCAGTTTGAAGACTGTTTCGAAATGACAGATTGGTCCAGCAAGTGAGTGGTGGAGGTGGAAAGAAGTTTAAATTCAAAAGATACTTAGGACTCTCCCTAACTCACTGAATATGGGAGATGAAGAAAATGGAGGTGTCAAAGATTATTTCTAAGTTTCTGACTTTTACAAGTAGACCAAATATATGGAAGGAAGGCCATACTTTTTTTTTCTTTGCACATGTTGTATTTGGAATGCCTTTGAAATGTTCAAGTGAAAATATAAAGTTGGCAATGGGAAAAGTTCTAACTTCAAATATAATAAAGTAACTGGTACCAGACTATCCCCCACCCATAGTAAATGACTGTTAAATTGGACAAAATATGCAGAGAAGCATTTTATAACATTGTTCAAAAAATTGCATTTAACTCTGATCCCTGTGGAAAAGGAAACACACACAGTAAGACCCATAATTGTCCTGAATTTCTGCCTGGGAAATTTTTCCAGACTATACTACAGGGGGAGTAGAAGTAAGCAGACCAGAGCAGCATCACAGAACTGAGAAGACAGAGATCAAAGTGTAGAGCCGCTGATGAGGCCAACATTGGTGGGACTGGATGCTGTAGCCAGGAAAGCTGAACAGACTAAGACTTTGCAAACTATATAGTGGTCATCTTAATATTTTGGCTAAATTTTAAAGCTGTTCATGAACATGATAAGTATCAAGAAGGTCAAGGTCTGATAAAGAACCAATGCAAGATATTTATGAAATAAAAGAAACATTCTTTGTGATTTCAAACTTCTGCAAGAAATTCTGAGAGTGGAAAGATGCCACTAAACACTCCAGGCATTTGGTTAACATCTTTTATGAAGACTACGTCTTAGGAACAAACATGACTTAGTCTAGTGATAGAATAAGGTCCACCCTAGATCCTTACTAAAGTTTATAAAGCTTAAAAACAAATTCCAAATGGGGTAGAGAGAGAAGTTGGGAGGGGAGGGGAGGGGGGATAGTAGGGGATAGGAAAGGTAGCAGAAAAAAAAAAAAATTCCAAGAAACATAATGATATACCAGTAAATTCCTACTGGCTGGCTTAAAACCCAACACTTTTAAATGAACAAAAATTAAATTTTTAAAAATACATTTGCAAAGCCTAGTATATAATCAAAAATTGCTAGGTATGACCAAATAATGGTGCTGCGACATTCATAAAAAAAATTCTCCTCAAGTTCAAGAATCAAATAGACCACAACACAATAATTATAGGTGACTTCAACACACCTCTCTCACCATTGGACAGAACCTCCAAATAAAAGTTGAATAAAGAAACTATAGAACTCAATATCACAATCAATAACCTAGACTTAACTGACATATATAGAATATATCAACCATCATCAAATGGATATACTTTTTTCTCAGCAGCACATGGATCCTTCTCAAAAATAGACCATATATTATGCCATAGGGCAACCCTCAGTAAATATAAAGGGGTGGAGATAATACCTTGCATTTTATCTGATCATAATGGAATGAAACTGGAAATCAATGATAAAAGAAGGAAGGAAAAATCCTACATCACATGGAAAATGAACAATATGTTACTGAATGATCAATGGGTTACAGAAGACATAAAGGAGGAAATCAAAAATTTCTTAGAGATAAATGAAAATACAGACACAACATATCGGAATCTATGGGACACAATGAAAGCAGTTTTAAGAGGAAAATTCATCGCCTGGTGGTCATTCCTCAAAAAAAGAAAAAACCAACAAATAAATGAGCTCACACTTCATCTCAAAGCCCTAGAAAAGGAAGAGCAAAACAACAGCAAATGTAGCAGAAGGCAAGAATTAATTAAAATCAGAGCGGAAATCAATGAAATTGAAACAAAAGAAACTATTGAAAAAATTAACAAAACTAAAAGTTGGTTCTTCGAAAAAATAAATAAGATTGACAGACCTTTAGCCATGCTAACGAAGAGAAGAAGAGAGAGAATTACTAACATACGGGATGAAAAAGGCAATATCACAACAGATGCTACAGAAATACAGAAGACAATTAGAAATTATTTTGAAAACCTATATTCCAATAAAATAGAAAATAGTGAAGACATGGATAAATTTCTTAAGTCATATGATTTGCCCAGACTGAGTAAGGAGGATACACACAATTTGAACAGACCAATATCAATGGATGAAATTGAAGAAGCCATCAAAAGACTACCAACCAAGAAAAGCCCAGGACTGGATGGGTATACAGCGGAGTTTTACAAAACCTTTAAAGAAGAATTAATACCAATACTTTTCAAGTTATTTCAGGAAATAGAAAAAGAGGGAGCTCTTCCAAATTCATTCTATGAGGCCAACATCACCCTGATTCCGAAACCAGACAAAGACACCTCAAAGAAAGAAAACTACAGACCAATATCTCTAATGAACCTAGATACAAAAATCCTCGATAAAATTCTGGCAAATCGAATACAAAAACACATCAAAAAAATTGTGCACCATGACCAAGTAGGATTCATCCCTGGGATGCAAGGATGGTTCAATATACAGAAATCAATAAATGTTATTCACCACATCAATAGACTTAAAGATAAGAACCATATGATCATCTCAATAGACGCAGAGAAAGCATTCGACAAAGTACAGCATCCCTTTATGTTCAAAACATTAGAAAAACTAGGGATAACAGGAACTTACCTTGACATTGTAAAAGCTATCTATGCTAAGCCTCAGGCTAGCATCATTCTGAATGGACAAAAGTTAAAGGCATTCCCTCTAAAATCTGGAACAAGACAGGGATGCCCTCTATCACCACTTCTATTCAATAAAGTTCTCGAAACACTGGCCAGAGCAATTAGACAGATGAAAGAAATTAAAGGCATAAAAATAGGAAAAGAAGAACTTAAATTATCACTATTTGCAGATGACATGATTCTATACCTAGAAGACCCAAAAGGGTCTACAAAGAAACTACTAGAACTAATAAATGAATTCAGCAAAGTGGCAGGATATAAAATCAACACACATAAATCAAAGGCATTTCTGTATATCAGCAACAAAACTTCTGAAATGGAAATGAGGAAAAACACTCCATTCACAATATCCTCAAAAAAAATAAAATACTTGGGAATCAACCTAACAAAAGAGGTGAAAGATTTATACAATGAAAACTACAGAACCCTAAAGAGAGAAGTAGAAGAAGATCTTAGAAGATGGAAAAATATACCCTGTTCATGGATAGGCAGAACTAACATCATCAAAATGGCGATATTGCCAAAAGTTCTCTATAGGTTTAATGCAATGCCAATCAAAATCCCAACGGCATTTCTTGTAGAAATAGATAAAGCAATCATGAAATTCATATGGAAAAATAAAAGACCCAGAATAGCAAAAGCAATTCTAAGCAGGAAGTGTGAATCAGGCGGTATAGCGATACCAGATTTCAAACTATATTACAGAGCAATAGTGACAAAAACAGCATGGTACTGGTACCAAAACAGGCGGGTGGACCAATGGTATAGAATAGAGGACACAGAGACTAATCCACAAAGTTACAACTATCTTATATTTGATAAAGGAGCTAAAAGCATGCAATGGAGGAAGGATAGCATCTTCAACAAATGGTGTTGGGAAAACTGGAAATCCATATGCAACAAAATGAAACTGAATCCCTTTCTCTCGCCATGCACAAAAGTTAACTCAAAATGGATCAAGGAGCTTGATATCAAATCAGAGACTCTGCGTCTGATAGAAGAAAAAGTTGGCTCCGATCTACATATTGTGGGGTCGGGCTCCAAATTCCTTAATAGGACACCCATAGCACAAGAGTTAATAACAAGAATCAACAAATGGGACTTACTTAAACTTAAAAGTTTTTTCTCAGCAAGAGAAACAATAAGAGAGGTAAATAGAGAGCCTACATCCTGGGAACAAATTTTTACTCCTCACACTTCAGATAGAGCCCTAATATCCAGAGTATACAAAGAACTCAAAAAATTAGACAATAAGATAACAAATAACCCAATCAACAAATGGGCCAAGGACCTGAACAGACACTTCTCAGAGGAGGACATACAATCAATCAACAAGTACATGAAAAAATGCTCACCATCTCTAGCAGTCAGAGAAATGCAAATCAAAACCACCCTAAGATACCATCTCACTCCAGTAAGATTGGCAGCCACTATGAAGTCAAACAACAAGTGCTGGCGAGGATGTGGAGAAAAGGGTACACTTGTACATTGCTGGTGGGGCTGCAAATTGGTGCGGCCAATTTGGAAAGCAGTTTGGACATTCCTGGGAAAGATGGGAATGGAACCACCATTTGACCCTGCTATTGCCCTTCTCGGACTATTCCCTGAAGACCTTAAAAGAGCATGCTACAGGGATACTGCCACATCGATGTTCATAGCAGCACAATTCACAATAGCTAGACTGTGGAAACAACCCAGATGCCCTTCAATATTTGAATGGATAAAATAATGTGGCATCTATACACAATGGAGTACTATGCAGCAATAAAAATGACAAAATCATAGAATTTGCAGGGAAATGGATGGCACTAGAGCAGATTATGCTTAGTGAAGCTAGCCAATCCCTAAAAAACAAATACCAAATGTCTTCTTTGATATAATGAGAGCAACTATGAACAGAGCAGGGAGGAAGAGCAGGAAGAAAAGATTAACATTAAACAGAGACATGAGATGGGAGGGAAAGGGAGAGAAAAGGGAAATTGCATGGAAATGAAGGGAGACCCTCATTGCTATACAAAATTACATATAAGAGGTTGTGAGGGGAATGGGAAAATAAACAAGGAGAGAAATGAATTACAGTAGATGGGGTAGAGAGAGAAGATGGGAGGGGAGGGGAGGGGGGATAGTAGGGGATAGGAAAGGTAGCAGAATACAACAATTACTAATAGGGCATTATGTAAAATTGTGGATGTGTAACTGACGTGATTCTGCAATCTGCATTTGGGGTAAAATTGGGGGTTCATAACCTACTTCAATCTAATGTATGAAATATGATATGTCAAGAGCTTTGTAATGTTGTGAACAACCAATAAAAAAAATAAAAAATAAATAAATAAATAAATAAATAAATAAAAATTGCTAGGTATGAAGAAATCAGAACATAACAGGAAAGACTGCTTCCCAACTCAATTAACAGTTTGGTCTTTTTAACAAGTTCCAATAGCTAAATCCAAACCCCAATATAAGTATCAATAATAAAAAAGCAAAGCACCTGAGACAAGGCAAAGAAAAAAAAGTAATAAGTAATAATAGCATAAAAAGAAGAGGAAAAAATAGTAGAACAGCAAAACTATAAATCAAACAGCATCCAAAAATAATAATTAAAGTAACTAAAATTTAACTACATTTTAAAAAACAGATTTCTGAAAGTTAACACCTAGATAATTTTATTTTAAAATTAAATAGTTTAAATGAAATCAAGAATGTGCACTATTGAGAATCCAACTAGTAACTTCAAATACTTTATTGCTCATCTACTCTGAAGGTCCTCTAAACATGTAGAGCAGACAGTTATAGCACATTCAGGAATGGAAAGCAGCAAGAAATGAATCTCCTACAGCCTCCAGAGGGAGTATGCCTCTGCCAACACCTTGATTTTGATTCTCTGATGCTGACTTCAGACTTCCTACCTCTGGTATCAAGAGAAAGTAAATTTCCTTTATATAAGCCACCCAGTTTGTGGTAATTTGTTATAGCAACCCCAGGAAGCTAATATGCAACTATAAAGAGAAAATTGCACATTTTCATACAGAAGTAACAAGTTACTGAAAATTGGCAGTAAAGAATGAAAAGATAAAATTCCCCCCCAAAAAACAAATAAAACAGGAGAGAGAGAAAAGCAAACAAGAGATATCAACGAAACATTGCAAAAGATATAAAACACAATCGTAATATAATGTGCTTGCAGTTCAGCAGGCAAAATATTTTAAGTATTGATAGTAAAAACCAAATATAGTGATAAAACTATATTGAGAAGCAGCAGGAAGGGGATGTCTTATGTAAGTAAAACACATACTTAACTAGAGTAACAGAAGGCACGAGATGGCTAAAATGAGTACAGCAAAGCCAGCAATAGAAGCCACTCCTTTAGAACTATGAAGGAAATTACACAAAGATGGATCTAAAGACACGTATGTGACAGGCTCTGTGCTAACAAGGAGGGGGAAAGGCTGGGGTTTGTCATAAGACTTCAAGCTGTTCGACTTTTTACTATGTCCACGTATGGGACTGAATATAAGAGATGAAGAAAATGGAGGTGTCAAAGATTATTTCTAAGTTTCTGTCTTTTACAAGTAGATCGAATATGTGGAAGGAAGGCCATACTCTTCTCTTTCAGACTGTTAAAGAGTTGAGGCCTCTAGTGTTTGCCTGGGTTCTAAAGAGAAATAAGCCAATGGGGCAAGTTTATATAGTCAGCCTTGAGAGACAGGACCTTGTAAGACCCTGATGCTGCTCCAGCAGAGAGAAGTTCCGGAGAAAACACTCTAAAAGGTGAGGCTCTGCTCACCAACAGGGCTGCTACACTTGGTGTTACCCATCCATCACAATGGGCCCTTTCCCAGCCCTGCCAGGACTGGAAAGATGGGAATCCAGGCCACTCAGCCCTGACAGTCCAGGAGGTCACTGCACACTGGAACTGCCTTAGCTCATCTATCCTCAGGGATTAAAGATTTACTGAGCGTTTTCTTCTCTGGAGCCAGGAGTAGGTCAGTCAATCCTGGAAAAGTGTTCATACTTATCTCTTCTCATTGTGTTTGTTTAAGTGTCCAGTGTTAAAGGGGTAATGATTTATTTGAACTAGGCAAGTAGACTAGAGTGAAGTGGAATAAAGTGATGGCTAATCAATAAAGTCAGCTTCAGAAGCCATTCTGCCACACTCCAAGGGAACTCTGTTTGCAGTTCACAGAGTCTCACTTGAAAGTCCTCTTGGCTTCTGACCATCACCTCTTGCCTGGCATCTTCCCAGATCTCTCTTAGAGCAAATAGTTCTTTCAGTCCTCTGAACATGACCGCTCAAGCCCAGCCTGTAGCCCTGATTAAAAACAAGTATCAGACCACTGACTTCACTCCGCTCCATCTCTTTCAAATGCAACACACACACACACACACACACACACACACACACACACACACACACACACGCACACGAAAGCATATCAATTTGAACAAATAAATACTGTATTGGTGAAGGACATTCTCAGCATTATCCCTTTTGGGATTCAACATAATGAATCCAAAATGTATATAGCATGGAGAAATAAAAATTGAAAAGACAAAGAAGTGTGTGGCCAATTTTAATAGCAAATATACCTAATGCTTGCTATGTGCTAGTCACTTTGTACCTATATTTTACCTATATTGACCCATTGTATCCCCACAATTACTTGAGAGAGTGATTTCCATAAATCTTACTTAAGACATATGAAAATGGAAAGATAGGAAAGTTAAGTAACTTTTCCAAGGCTGCACATGTAATAATTAACTGGAAAACTGACTCAGGTAACCTGACCCTAGAGTAGGTTTCTAACCACAATGCAATACTACCTCTCAAGCAATCTATACATCTTTAAAATAAGAGACCATGCTTGGTTTCTGTCTAGCAATTCCTCACACAGTGTGATTATTCCATTGGCTCACAGACGGAAATGTTTAAATGAGAACTACTCAGGGGTGCAGATAACGTCTATAACCTCAAGCTACCTTGAATATTTTCAGTGTGGTATCATTACCAAGAGCAAGATGATTGCTTCTATTAGCTGGTGTTACAGCTTCTCCCATTCTAGAAAAACACAACTAATCTGAGGACCAACAGGCCTTTATCCAGCTTCCCATTGTGATAATACAATTCTGACTCAAGGACATGGAGGTTTTGGTTAGAGAATACAGTTATAGCTTTGTGGGAAAAAAAGAAATGATAACTTTTCTTGATTTGCTGACTACTAAAATGTGAGATGAGAAAAAGGAAAGGTGAATCTGAAATTACATACTCAGCGGAGATGGCATCGTGTTTATGACTAAGGATGACATAAAACTGGGGAAGAGAAGAAAATATGTAAACAATGGCGAGTGAGTCTGCTTTTGCTGTATTGAGACTGTCAACAAAGACATCTGTTAGCTTAGTAGCTGAGTGTCCTGTCAGTCAAGTATTTATCGGCTGCTTCCCAGGAAGATGCTTAGCAGCAAACATTCTATGAAGACAAGCACATTGTTATATAAATGCCATCAAACATGTTGGAGAGATTTCCAACTCCTGCTCACCCAGTCTGAGTAAATCTGAACAGTTCATTAACATCCAGAGAAACACCTAGGTCTGAAACTCCAGTCACTTTAAATCCTTCAAAATTGTGACATTCAATAAAAAATAACCCCGAATAAAATATGTTTTTTACTATTTTGATAAATAAATTGTGTGATTTTTTTCACAAACATATGATTCTAGCCAGGATTTTAATATAGTGGATTTAAACAAACTTGGGAGCAAAAATGTATTTCATTTACTTGAAGATACTCATTGATTTCCTACTTAGAAGTTTCCTAGTTTAATTATTTCTAAGCAATCAGGAATACCTTTTTTTTGGTGTTTAAATAGTACTGTATTATCTGGAATAATAACAAACAGAAGTCTAACATATGTTACAGGCATAACACGCTGTGGATAATTGGATGTATTATAACATTTATAACCCAATAAAGGTCAGATTAGTATCAAAAGATCTAGAATTTTTTTTGAGTAAACAAATTTATTTTAGTGGGATGAACCTAACTATTGATGCACTCAATAACACAGATGAATCTCAAAATAATAATGCTGAGTGAAAGAAGCCAGTCCAAAAGTGGGGGGGGGCAGACTACACACTGTATAATTACATTTATAATTAATTCTTTTTTTCCTCTTCTTTTTTTTTTTTTTTTTAGGAATACCATTTTAACAAGTCTACCTTTCCTCCATATGCCTCTTTGCTTGAGTCATAAGAATTTAATATCTATTAGTAAGGAAATAATTATTTGGATATATATATATATAAACATTTTTAATAAATAATACCTTTCTCAAACGTTATTCATGTGAGATGAGAAAAAGGAAAGGTGAATCTGAAAGGTGAATCTGAACCATCATGGCTGAGTAGCTTGGATTCCCAGCTTTCCAGTCCTGGCAGGGTTGCTATTTATATATAAATATGAACTTACTTTAAGTTATTAGGTATTGATTCTCAAGCTACTATTTAAAGGCTCAGAATTCTGGAATATAAAAGGCTTATTGGGTAAAAGAAAGAGAGAACTAAGAGGCCAAGAGAATTGGGCTCAGGACTGTGATCATCAACTTTTTGTTGCTATGACTAAATACATGAGAAAATTAATTTAGAAAGACAAAAAAGATTCATTTTGTCTCAAGGTTTCAGAAGTTTTGGTCCAATGTCAGTCAGGTTTATTGTTTTGGGGCCTATCTCAATGCAGAACATTGTGGTGAGGAGCTCATCATGGAGCAAAGATGCTTCTCTTATGTCTCTGCAAAGCAAAGAGAAAGAGGGAAAGGGACCGAGATCACAATATCCCCTGAAAGGGCAGGCCCCCAATGACATAATTTCCTTTCACTAGACCACACCTCCTAAAAGGTTCCACCACCTCCCAATAGCCTCAAGGCTGGCAACCAAGTCGTTACGCAGGAGACATTGAGGGACACCTCTGACCCAAGCTATATCAGGGCCCACCAGGACAATTCTAACCAATTTTTAAATGTATTGACAAATTACAACTTTCTTCACAACATTGTTTGGAGAAAAAGTTCCTGGCTAAAAGTATATAAATCGCTACTGGTGTAATTCTGTTCTGCAAAATAAAAGTATTGCAAAATAATTTCGAGTCCTTACCCTTTAAAACAGATCAGTATGTTTAGTGGTTTGCAAAATCATATACTTCTCCTATTGCAAATTACTTGCTTATATAATATAATATTAAACAAAAATCTCAAATGTAATTAGGTGCCACAAAATACTTATCACAATTTAAGATAATACACTCAATCTGGCTATAGTTTAAATATTGAGATGCCTTTTTCTAAAACATGTATATTATCTTTCACAAAAATTAACAAACTGAGATATGTATTTCTTTTCTTTTTTATATATGTCACTTGTCACTTCATTCTTACTTCCTTGCACTTAAATTGAAAATTTGTCCCCAAGTATACTGCTATCTTTACAGGTTTTTAAAAATTTTCCACATGAATACAAATGAAGCATCTGTATTGTACAGCAAAATTAAATTATGCCTTATGCCTGGAGTTCAAGGATAATTTAATTTCACATTTGTTCATTTTTGCTACTTTGAAATTTTGTTTTAAGTGTTATTATTGTAGAGAATTTTTTTCATCATTATAATGAAAACCACTTCAATAATTTTATCAAGATTCTTCAAAATCCACTTGAAGTTATATAGATAAAAAACCGTTAAAACCTCCTAATGCAATCTCCTCATAAATGTCAGCGTGTAACCAAATAGAAAGTATAGAACAGAGGATGGACTAGGGAGAGTCATTTTGTTCAAAATGAATCTATAGGTTCTTTATTGCTCTTCATTGCCCCCTTAAATTAAAAGAATTTAATAATGTCATAATGCCAGACAGAAACTGAGAAATTAATTGTATCTAACACATCTTTTTTTTAAGCATAGTTGGACACAATATCTTTGTTTTATTTATTTATTTTTATGTGGTGCTGAGCATTGAACCCAAACCCTTACATGTGTTAGGTGAGCGCTCTACCGCTGAGCTACAACCCCAGCCTCTCTAACATATCATTTTATGGTTTATTATGAGGAACCTAAAGAACCAGAAAAGAGAAATAGCTTCCTACTTAAGAGTAAAATTGTGTCTAAAACAGTCTTATCTCTAAAGCCCTTTCCAATATATCTTCTTGAAACATAATAAGTAATTATGTGTGCATATAAAATAAGAAAATGTGCTTTTTCTTTTTAAATCTTAATTACCTAGTAATTTTATATGTTTACAAGCTATTGTGTGATATTTTAATATATGTATACAACATAAAATTATTAAATCAGGGTCATTAGCAATTCCATATCCTTAAATATTTATCATTTCTTTGTCTGGGAAACTTTGAACTCTTAATGTTCTTTACAAAATCCATAATAAATTGTTATAAACTATAGTCACCCTCCTATATCATAGTACATTAGAACTATTCCTTTCATATAATTGAATTTTGATGCCAATTACTCAATCTCACTCTATCTCCCCTACTTTCTAATCACTAGTGACCTCTAGTCTAACCTTTATTATATAAAATCAACTTTTTTAGCTTCCACACATGAGCAAGAACATGCCATTTGTCCCTCCAAGTCTGGCTTATTTCACTTAACATAATGCTCTCCAGTTCCATACATTTTGCCCCAAATGATAGGGTTTTATTCTATTTTATGCTGAATAATAATCTACTATGTTAATATACCACATTTTTTTATCCATTCATCTATCGACGGACATTTCAGTCAGTTCCATGTCTTGGCTATCATGAACAGTGCTACAATAAACATGAGAGAATAGGTATCTCTTTGATATACCAGTCTCGTTTCTTTTAGCTATTACCTAGTAAGGGGACAGCTGGATCATATGGAAGCTCTATTTTTCATTTTTTGAGGAACTTACTGTTTTCCTTAAAAGTTATACTAATTCTCATTCCAACCAAACACATATAAGAATTCCTCTTTCTCCACATCCTTCTTTAATATTTAATATTTTTTGTCTTTTTTATTATAGCATTTAATATTTTTGTCTTTTTTATTATAGCTCTTCTAACTGGGGTGAGATTGTAGCAGCATGTAGAGATTACCTTCCTTGAATTCTTGCCTTCTTTTGAAACTATAAAAATAACTAAAAAACACAAGACACATGCAAGATTATTTGAATAAAGGCTCATTTGTATTAAAATCACAGTTGTAAAGTCAGTAAATAGCATATAGAAAGTAAGGTTGCACATGCTGTTTAAAATCCCTCCTCTTTGGACTGTTTCTCAGCTCAGATAAAATGAAGAGAGAGGCAGACGGCTACTTAACACTGTGATGTGATCAGATTCTTCTACATACATCTGGATGTTCCTACTACATATGCTGGATTCTGTCCTAAGAAGGTGAAGAGGAGGACCTGGAAATCTATTCTTTATACCAAATCTACTTCTTTCTTCTACTTCTCCATGTACACAAGTTCAGGAAAGGAGAGAATCTCCCTTGTGCTTCCTCTGCAATGAAGACGTCACCATGATATCTTCTTTCATCCCACGGATATTTAGGCTCATAGGTCCGCCTGGATAGAAGAGGTATTCTCTCCATATTGGAAAATAAGTAGTATAGTTTTAGGTATGATTCATGACTTTTCATATGAAAGCCATAAAATTTCTAAGACAAAATCCACATTGGCTTAGTACTTTGAAAATCATGTTCCTGTAATACTAAGAAATATCACAAGTTTTCAATACTTAAATGAAAAAATGAGTCAAAATTGCTTCTTTTACTATTGATTGGTTTATCACACACTTCTGTACTTCATGGAAATACAGCTAGCTATAATTTATTGAAATTATATCATAAAGAACAATATTAAGTTTTCAAATTTTGAAGCTGATTCTTTTAATATAATCAGTGTCTGAGAGTAGAAACATCTCTTATATTAAAAATCCATGCTTAGCAAATAAAAGATTAAAATAATTTATAATACAGATTCAAAATAATCTTCCAATGAATGTCTTTATATCATTCTTATTATTCCCCAAAACCTCCATAGGTTTACATAGGATTCACTATGACAGTAGATATTTGCTTATTTCTTTTTCCTTGCTACTCATCACCCAATATTCATTTTAAAAGAGGGGTAGATAATTCATATATTGTTGAATGAATTGTCCCCTCATCACAATATTGAGAGCTATAGAGAAACTCCCTCTTTCCATTACCAAATCATATACAAGGTCATAGACAATAATGTCAATACAGAATTGAATAAGAATCAGTGTGTAAAGTGAAATTTCTATAAGGGTTCTGCTTTGGAATTAAAGTGCATATATCTGACTAAACCTTAGTCTATATGTGGTCAATACATTGACTAATTTTCAAAACCTTGTTTAAGGCTCAAAAAGAATTAATTACTACACAAAATAGTGGCAATATATTTATCACACGACAATCATAAAACTTGTCTGCCAATAAAAATTTTTATCAAATAAACTTAATAATGTATGCTTTTGAATACATTCAAAAACAAAAATGAATAACATTTTATTTTCATCTCATTTCATTTGTAGTGTCATGTCAGCCTTATGAAATCCTCGAGGGAAAAATAATTTAAAATTCTTATCTTATAAGTCATTAGAAGACATGGACTCCATATATCTGTCTCACCTTTTTATTTTAAGCATTAGAATCTAACATAGGAGCATTTCTTGAATAAATTAATAAACCTACATCAACTCTCCTATTTCACAGATGAGAAAATTGAGACCCAGAAAGGTTTAATATCTTCTTCTCTCTTTCAGTAAGAAAGAACAACTAAAAAGTTACTAAAATAAATCTGTACTCAGCATAAATGATTCATTAACGCTGTATGGTTTATCAGCTGTATTTACACTTTGAATATTTTCTTTATTAAATTAGTTCAAAATTGACAGGTACACTCAACTCATTTAGGGAACAATGAGATATAAACTGTTATGATGTGGATATGGAACTTCGCCTCAAGGCTCATGAGTTGAAGGCTTGGTTCCTAATGCAACAATGTTCAAGGTGGGGCTTTTCAGAAATGATTGGCTCATGAGGGCTCTAATCCCATTAATCTATCTATGGGTAAATGATCTATTACAAGGCAGTAAAAACTGTAGACAGCAGGACCTCATTGGAGGAAGTAGGTCACGAGAAGCTTGCCCTGGAAAGGTATAACTTGTCTCTGGTCTGTATCCCCAGGCCTGCTCCTTCCTAACTACCATGAGGTCAGCATCTTTAGTCTACCAAACCTTCCATCATGATATACTGCTTCACCACAGGCCCAGAAACAATGGAACCATCTGACCATGTTCTGAGACCTCTGAAATTATAAGCCTAAAGAAATCTTCCTTCCTTTGAGTTGATTTTTATCAAGTATTTTGTCACAGTGACAAAAAGCTCACCAATACATGATCCATATAAAATATTCAATCATTTTTAGACTTATGACCTTGCTGTACCCTAAACTCAAACTTTTCATAGGGGTTATAATAACAAGATACATGGGGGTATAATCATATAATTGAAGTAATTCTACATATTACTGGTCTTTGAATAAAGGATAAATGCTCAAAATTTCTTCATATTGAAAATTAGGTTGTGGAAGTTTACTGTTTATTGAACAAAATATATAAGTAAAGGACGCAATACATTTCTATTGTTTAAATATTCTATTTTCAATCCAGGGTCTCACTAAGTTGCTGTTGCTGGCTTCAAACCTGCTATCCTCCTGCCTCAGCCTCCGAACTATCTGGGATTACATGTATACACCATCACACCTCATGGAAGCAATACATTCAATGATTATTTCTATTTTTTTTTTATTGTTGTATTCTGCTACCTTTCCTATCCCCTGCTATCCCCCCTCCCCTCCCCTCCCATCTTCTCTCTCTACCCCATCTACTGTAATTCATTTCTCTCCTTGATTATTTCTAAACTCTTTTTCTACTAAATCTTTATTTTCGCCTCAATTATCATGTGCCAAGCAAAATTACCTACCTGTATTGGCACTCAAAATCAAAAGGGACAGAGACATATGGAAAAAAATAAGTAAAATTGAAGGGTACTACAATAGATCTCTATATATAATATTTTAAAAGCCAATAGTATAAATGATTAATTCTGCCTAGGAAAATCTTGGAAGTTCTTTGAGAGAGGGAAATTTAGATCCAGGGCTTAAAGTATGTGAGGGATGTCATAAAAGAAGGAAAGTGAGAGAAAGAGATGAGATTCATAGCCAACAGAAAAGATTGGCAATTAATACAGAGAAGTGAAATAATCCGAAGATCATCCCATAATTTCACATATGCCTAAGAGAGGCAACATAGAGAAAGGGAAGTCTATTGATAATGATTCTCAGAAGAAATATTGGGGTCAGTTTGTGAAGGACATTTTGCATCATGATAAAGAGTTTCAAGTTCACTTTATAGGTAGGTAATGGGAAGTAATTTCTAAGCAAGGGAGTAATATAATTTGATTTATACATTAGAAAAGGAATCAGTTGGAGTAATGAAGAAACAGAAGGCAGAGAAGCTGTAATAAGGCTATTTAAATAGGTCAAAGGAGATGACGAGAGCAGTACCAGAAAGAATGAAATGAAGGAAATAGATCCTGGATATCTTTGAAGAGTACATTCTAAAGGACTTGATGCCTGATTAACTATAGACCTTGAAGGAAAGGGATGACTCAGGATTTCTAGGTTGGGTAAATTATTGGAGCCTGATAATTTTAATCAAGTTGGTATAATTGCACTAAAAGAAAGAATCAGGAGGATATCCTGTTTATAAGATGCAGCAGCAATCATTTGAAGTTTGAAATTTTAAAAACTCAACAATTGACTTCTTGATCCAATGGTCTAAATTAATCGGAAGTACTTTCTCATGACTAAGAAAAGTTACACGAGGACTTATTAAAGGCCTGATCATTAATTCTGTTCCTGGAAATGCCATCAAGACATCTTCTGTTATAAACATATTTGAAGCAAAGGAAAGATCAGATATATACTCCACCCATACTTCACCTAATGAAATCATAGAGGATAGCTTATTTACCAATTCTGATGTCATTATCCATCATAAAAGAATATATATTAGCTTCAGACTCTTGGTTTTCTTCTTCTCCTTAGTCCTAGGAAAAATGGACAGAATTACCTAACATTCCGATGAGTCTGAAAATTCTGTTCAGGTCCTCTGAGAAGCAGATGCAAGAGGGACTAGACTTGGCAGAGATTTGTCAGGGTAAATGCCTATGAAGGTTAAAGGGAAGGGAGCCAGAGAAAGGAACAGAAAAGCCCCATAACGTGAGACAGGTCCAACGCTTGTTAAAGGAGGGCTAGGTAAGGAGAGTCTCAGATGGTGGTGCCATTCCAAAAGAAGACTGGCAAAACCAAGAAGGGACCTCAAGCCCAAGTTGCCTGATAGAGGAGTCTGGGTCAGCACCAGTTCTCTAGCAGTGCTGTCACTAACTGGAAGCATCTCACAGGTAACATGACTGTAGATCAGCTGCAGAGTTGGATCCAGAGGAGCAGAAATGAGGCAGTAAGTCAGTTACGCTCCCTACTGCTGATGTAAGCAGTGCTTGCTCATAGCTGCTAAAGAAGGACAAACTAGATGTTACCTATATCCTTCCTCTCCCCTTTCATTTGAAAAAGTGAAAGATTATGGTTTTTACTGCTTCAGGTCAGAACATGAGATTTACCTCGTGGTAGGAAAGGAGGCCGAGTCTATTTTTGAGGGAAGAAATACTTGGGGCATGTCCAGGGTCCTTGTAACAGAAATGAGAATTAAAAGTTGGGAGACTGACAGACATGGGCAGTGACTGAAGCTTCTGAGGCAGCTATGATATCTGGCTTCAGTTTTGATCTTGTCCATGTGTGGAAATTTATAACAGGCTTCCTAGAAATTTGATATTGTGCAATTATTTTTGGTTATTGTTGTTTTCTTCCCTCTGCACCACCTTGACAGGCTTTAAGCTTCATGCTTTTTATATTTTAACTTGATGGTAACCAGAGCTTGTGGCAGTTTTCTTTGTGGACAGTGTCACACACACCGGGACAAAATCAGATACTAGCCATAAGGAATGTAGGGTATGAGTTTCACCAAAGGATTGACTAAGGCAAATTTAGGATACAGGATTCTGGCATCTTGACCTTGGTCCACACAAGTACAGCTTCCTAAACAGGATTGGCTAGGGCAACCGTTCAAGTATAATTAACAAGTCTTTTTATACATAGGCCTATTGGGCATCAAAGGACAGAATAGCATTTGCTGCCGTCATCTTAAGAGGATCAGCATGTGCTGCACCTTAGTTTTTCACATGATATAACTGCAATTGTAAGGTTCTGGTTTTACATTATCAGTGTCAGGCATAGACAAAAACAACTAAAGAAAAATGCAAAAACTAAAAGACTTTCAATATGGGATGGGGAAGAGTCTCCTCAAAGAAGATCTGCTGTCTGAAACCTTCATCTACCACTAAGAATTTCTAAACAGCAGCAATATTTCATATGCCACAATCTGAGAGAAGAGACAACTCACAGGTGAATTCCCCACCCCTCCACCCCTCCCATGCATCATGCCAAAATTACCCTTTTGTAGATTTCTCCCAATTGAGTTTAGGAATTCCAGACGACAGGCACAAACTGACTAGCATTATAGCAATGCTAAACCAAGACAATTTTCTCAGTCTGAACTCCTTCACTCAGATACCATGGAGCCTATTCTGTTGTCTTTGGCAACAATATTTGATTTGACTAGATCTTGGATTCTGGATTCTGGGAACATTATTGTACCGTCTGTAACTGTTCTAGACACTTGATATTGGCTCAATACAAAATTTGCCAGGTGTGGCCTCTAGAGCTGCAGTCATCTGGTGTGTCTTATTTATTATTTGAACTCTTTAAAAGTGTAGCTCACAAATCATCTGGCCTTAGGTTAGTACACCTTCTGAGATCCTGATGGATCTGCACCTGTTTCTGTAAGAGACAGCCCATGCTGCCATTTTCATAAGAAACCCAACTCTACAAAGCACTTACGTCCCCTCTAGCTGAGATTGAGCAGAATATTAAGTTAGAAAGAATGGATTTCTTTAACATTTTACAACACAAGGGCAAGAGAATTTGATTTTGAGCTTTATTCCCTTCATGCTCTCCTTAAACTTGAATTTATGGGCTAGCTCTTCTCTGCCTATTCCTCCAGATCTGCTCTCCCCTTGCTTTGTGTCCTGGATGCTGCTGCACTGGCTTTCCTCTGACCTAACATTGGACTCAGCCAGTGGAAAACAACAATTGGATAGAAGGAAAAATAGGCAGAGCAATTTTCTTCTTGGTTCCTGCTCTGATGGGTTACCATGAGTTGATGGCATCCCTCCATTTAACTCATTTTGACCAAATGTGGAACATCTATAGAAACTCAAATATTGTATATAATATATGATTACATAAAACAATAATTATATCATAATATGATGATAAAATAATATTAATTGGTATAGTAATATATGTAAGCTCTAGATTATAACCTCCACCTTACTTTAATGTACCTGTGTCAATTGCATTGAAATATCCCCAAAATGAGAAATTGTGATTTAATAGGCTAAGTCATACCTCTCCATACAATTTCATTGTTCATACCAGGGACTGTTCCCTCCCCAGGCCACTTCAGAGCTAATATGGTGACAGGCCCCTCTGATGATAACACGAGTACTGTCCATCCTTGTTGGCTTCCTAAACCAAGTCCACACAAGAGTAAACAGTCCTTTTATATAAATCCTTCTCAATTGATCAGTTTGAATATGCCATCTGCTTCCTGCTCAAAAGTGGTGTACACAACTTAAAAGGAAAACTGAGTTTGGAATTTTAATTTCTCTCTGGGAATTTGATAATAGAAAGGGGATTATATCATACAACTTGGTATTTGCTCTTATACAAACTTCTGATAAGCCATTTTAGATGCATGGCTGGACATATTAGGGACATAAAGTAGCACGTAAGTGAACGTCTGGTTGGGTAGAGTTGCCTAGAAGGAGTTAATTGAGTTAATTTAATCGCTTATTTTATGACCTATATTAGAATCTTCTACGTATAAAATCCATTAGATCACCAAGGGTACTAGTGGGTACTCAAAGGGGTAATGATCAGTATTTGCAGAGCAGCCTCACAAAAGTAGAGAAGTGTCATCCTGAAGGTTATACCACTTCCCTAGATGTGTGGCCACATCTCTAGTTGGCCAAAGATTTTACAATTTTGCCCAATGAATTAAGAGAACAAAAGCCAGGAAATTTTAGTGAAGCTGCTTCTTGCCCATTTCTTAATGTTTCCTTTGATGCAGGAGGAACCCCATTGGCAAAGTATCCCTAGCCTGTTTCCACCTCTTTTTCATTGATTTCCTAAATTACTTATGTGGCAAGTGAGCCTAGAAGGAGAAACTGGGTATGCCCTGTAGTCTGTTCTTTTCCTTCTCCTGGGCAAACACTACCTACAGCAAGTAGAAAATCAGCTCAGCCCTAGCTACAGATTCCTTCTCCTTGGGATATGACATAGGGGAGGACAAGGAGCTATAACTTGCTGGGGAAAAAAAAAATCTGCCTACTTCCAGAATTCAGTAGTAAGAAACACATTTGTCTGCAAATGTGGCCATGTTCTTAAATAGCATCTTCATGTTACATAAAGTCTGGACTTCCACCTGCCTTGCTCTTTGGAAAAAAAGAGAACATGTTTATTTAATGATCCCCCCCAAATACTGATTTGAGTCTTTCAAATCAAATTCTATTTTTTCCCAATATAAATAAAGTATAAGATAAGTAATGTTAACCTATTGCCCAAGTTTGTTGTGATTTAATTACTTGTTTCAAAACCAGGAATAAAATATAATGCCCAGCACAAATGCAAAGAACTAAAATTACATAGTAAGAGGGTAAATAATAAAAATAATAGATTGCTATTGTTGTGGAATATTTCAAAATATTTAGCAACAATGGGTGTGGCCATTTTAAAAAGTACTAAATTATAACAAATGATAGGATATTTCTTTATAGTTACCCTTCCTGACTCTCCCATCATTTGTTTCCTCTCTTTTGTCCTCAGTGTGTAAAAGGTCAAAATCTGAGAACGTCTTCTGTGGTTAACGTTAAGTGCTGATGATGATATCTAATAAAATAGCTGCTGACATCAGGCTAGCATGAATGATAGAAACATCACACTCATAAATTGATAAGACCTTCCTTGCTTTGTGTCATGTCTGATATCTAACAGTGGAATTGCACACACAAAAAATAGAACTCTGTGAAATTATTAGAGTTGAAAGAGGAAAATTTATACTTGATAGAAATGTTTTTGTATTAAACCATTAGAGAGTTGCCAGAACAGTCCACCGAAATTGTACTGACAGAAAAATGATGTTGGGATGGGGGAGAGATTCCTAATACACATCACCACAGTGAACCTAGCGCCAGTCTTAGTGCTTTTGTGACACTTATATCTTGTGGATATCACTTTCTGTGTTAGTTGGCTTCTGCATTGCTGTGATCAAAATGCTCAACAAGAATAACTTAGAATAAGAAAAGCTTACTTGGGGTTCATGGTTAAAGAGGCTTAGTCCATGGCTGGCTGACACATTACTCTTGGCTCAAAGTCAGGCAGAAGAACATCATGATGGAAGGGAATGGAAGAGTCAATTGAATGAACTGATAAGATTGTGGCTCTCACAATCCAACCATTTCACCTCCAAATATTCCTACATTAATACAGGAGCCTTTGAGAGACACCTCATATTCAAACTATAACACTTCCCTGTAAATCCTCCTTTCACCAAAGTTTACACTAACCTACACATTAGGCCAAGAATATAAAGCCAACTAGTCCAGGAGGAAAGCTATATAAATAGCTTGGCCAAAAGGAAAAGTATTGAGTAGATCCATAAGCTGAAGGTTTCTGCCAAGGAAACCCAATGATCTATGGCAAGTTCCACAGAGGATTACTGTTTTAAAATGAGGAAATAACACTTGAGGAAGGAATTGGTATTTTGCAAACCCAGAGTATTTGGTATTACCTTACCCTCACACTCATCAAGCACAGAAACTTTTATTAAGCACATTCTCCATATCAGGAAACTTCCTAGGAAAAGAAAGCAGCTGCTCTCAAGGAAAACATGCTCCAATTGTGGATACATGACACAGGTATGAAAAGACAAATAGCATAATGGTGTAGCTGATACGATGCAATAGATGATGCAGAATAAAAATTTAGTTTTATTCTGTGTTAGTTGGCTTCTGCATTGCTGTGATCAAAATGCTCAAGTTTTAGAGAAATGTAATGATGTCCAGGCTCTTGTGATTATGCTGTCAAGGACACAGAAACAGACCCCAGAAATGAGCAGCTTTCCTATTGTCAATTATCATTAAAAAGCTTAAACTGGAAGGTAAGGGTGGGAACTTCAATACTAGGCACACTTGTTTTTTTTTTTTTTTTTTTTTTTTTGTGAGCAAGAGGCATATGATGCATGAAGAGGTCTAAGATTTGTGGAGTGATTCAAATGGTAGGCTTGAGCTGTCTGTGGTGAGAGGAGTTAGACTGAGAGCAAGACAAAGAATGAGCTTACGAGTAACCACAGATTTGGACTGGTTTTAGGTAGTGGTTGTTAAGAATTGTCTGACACAAACCTCTCTCCTTTTAGCCATGATGCTTCAGTAATGCCTGAGCAAGAATTATCATGGCCTTAGCAGTGCTATGGATAATTTTAAAAGGCCTGCCACACGCATTTGGGGGAAAAAAAGAAGTAAATAAAGGCTATTTCTCTTCCTAGAACCCAGAGGAAGATGTGAGTAGAAGGTAATGAGGGGAAAAGTGGAGCCAAGAAAGCTTAACAATGCAGCAACGCCGGGTGGGGTGGCTATCTTATAAGGACCAGTGGTCAGAAAGTCAGACCATGAACAATAAATGAAGAAGCCTGAAAAGAAGAAACTGAGTGGTTTGTGCCTGAATAGATGAGAACGAACACTCAGAGAAAAGCCAGATTTCCTGACAGTTAAGTTGATAGGATATTTGCCATGATAATGTATGTGCTTACAATGTAATTGTGCTTACAATGGAATTTTACTCAGCCTTAAAGAACAATGAAATGATGGCATTTGCCAGTAAATGGATGGAGCTGAACTATATCATGCTAAGTGAAATAAGCCAATCACAAAGACCCAAAAGCTGAATATTTTCTCTGATATGCAGATGCTAACTCACAATAAAGTGGGTGGCTAGGGAAGAATAGAGATACTTTGGTTTATGCAGAGGGGAGTGAAGGGAGGGGAGATGGTTTAGAAGTAGGAAGGATAACAATATGAATTGCACATTATGACCCTATTTGCATATATAATTATACAACCAGTGTAATCCTACATTATGTACAAACAGAAGAATGAGAAGTTATACACCATTTATGTATGATATGTTAAAATGAATTCTGTTGTCATATATAACTAATTAGAACAAATTTTTTAAAATTTTAAAATCTAAAAGGATTTTACAATGACAGATTTGATAACTTCAGGCTCCATTCTACATAGGGTAATTATCTGTCCCCTTAGCCAAGTCAGTCCCAATTTATGCCTCTTGTCCCCTTGCAATTATCAAACGTACTCACTTTTATATCTAACAGTCCCCACTTGAATGATAAATAATGTGGCCGCCCTACCTAAGCACTGTATCAATGACACAGAAAAGAAGCACACAGAAGGGGAGATGCTGTTAAAGATTAGATTTTAAATGTATTTGAGGAAAGGAAAGGTAAAAATAACAAGAGAAAAAAGTGACTCTTTTACAGGAAAAAGGAATGACATATGAAAATAATCTGAATGAGGCATGCCTGCCATTTTTTGCTGACAAATACTCAAATTTTACCATGCAAAATTGCGTTGTGCACAGTTCTCTGTGTCTTTACATGGATTAACTTTTAATTCTCTAAGTATGCAGATAATAATACTAGTCCATTTTTAGTGAGGTGCATTTTTTTAGTTAAATCAGGTCAATTTAATAATTTACCCAAGGTACACAGTAGGAAGTGACAGAGCACAGATTAAACACAGGCAGCTAGGTCCCTTTCCAATGTCCTGCCTATCAGAAAATACTGAGCAGATTAATTGTGTTAAAGTTTTTGATGAGAAAATAGAGGTAGATAAAGTTGGCAAGATGGATTAAAGGGTCTATAATGCCTTGTTATGGCATTTGTACTTTATGTACTTTATTCTTTAATGTGAACTAGTGAAAGGTTTTGAAGAATTGATTCAAGCAGTGCTTTTTTTCTATAAATTATAAATTTGAGAGTATACACAGAAGGAATCAGAATTAGACTGATGAGCTTGTGTTAATCACACTGGTTTATCATCTCAAATTGATTTTGTTACCCCTGCTCCACAGTGGGATGAACATATGTGAAAGCTTTAGAAACTGTTTACAACTGAGACTTTTGAAGAATAAGATTAACAATCAGGATACAGGAGAAAACTGTAACCCGAGAGTGGAGTATATGTGTATATGTGTACAGTTATGCACAGAAATATTTTTGGTTTAGAGCTGTATCTTAAACAAAGCCCCAAAGCAGAAAGTAAAAGCCCATAGGAGAGGATTTAGTTTGAAGATGAAGGAGAAAGAAGAACTAAGGCTCTGAAGGGAGATCGATGTCATAGGAAACTTTAGATCTGCAACTTGTTTGGAGATTGGGGCCCCAAGAAGTAGAATTTGAAGTTTGGGTTGGAAACAAGAACCCCCAAACAATTACAACTATCCAAGGGTATATTTGATGATGTGAAACTATCCAAGTTTAAATTGTTTTAAGTGTTTAATTCCAAATGCTTCTGTACTAAAAGTTCAATCTATTGAATTTTATACAAAAATGGGAAAGAAGCATAACTGATACACATATATACAGAAAGAGTGTGTATTCTGTAGAAGGAAGAGTAGCATGCACAATATATGTGCTATGGGTGGATTGGTGAGAGATGAATGGATAGATTGGCAGAAAAGATAGATAGATAGATACTTTAACTAGATAGATGGATAAACAGGTAGATTCGTATTAGTAAATCATTTCAGAAAATTTTCCAGTTTCCAACCTGTCTAGGTCATGATCAAAATAAAACTGCAAGAGTATTGAATAATGATTTACATAGTCCACTAGCAGTAAATGGGAAAAGAAAAATGAAGTCTTTGGTAATTATTTCTAACATCTGGATTTGGACAATGAGTATTTGTTCTCAAAGTTGAAATTGTGTACTATTTTACTTTATTAGAGTATTAAATCATGTACTATTTTATTATATTAGAGAGTATTAGAATTTGGAGAGATAATTTTGTCTAAAAGTTAAAAAAAAAGTAATTGAAAGTTTTCCTTCTTCCAGATAGCACATCATGGCATGTTCTTCCTTCACAAGAGTCAGTATGTGGAACATCTGCATACAATGTAGTAGTCTTTTTTATTGTCGCTTCTTCATGTACTGGGATTGTGTTTGTATTAATATGTGTGCGTTCATCAGATTTTCATTTCTGTGACCAAAATACCTGACAAAAACAGAATTTTATTTCCACTCATAGTTTTGGAGGTTCACCCACAGTCAGAAAACTTCACTGGTCTGGGCCTGATGTGAGGCAGAACCTCTTGGAGGAAGGACATGGCAGAGGAAAGCTGTTTAGCTCACTGCAACCAGGAAGCAGAGAGAAAGTAAGAAGCCAGGGACAGATGCAGCCCCAAGACACAACAAAGTGACCTACTCCCTCCAGCCACTCCCCACCCATCTACAGTTATCACCCAATCAGCCAATCAAACTGATGGGGTTTCTAATCTTATCATTTCACTTCTCAATGTTCTTGCTTTTCTAACACATGAGATTTCAGGGGACAGTAAAGAATACCATAGCAGCGTGCATAATTTAAAATGCACATATAATATAAAAATGCACATTATATTCCTAAAAATTAAACCATATCATTTTTTTAAGAGAGAGAGAGAGAGAGAGAGAGAGAGAGAGAGAGAGAGAGAGAGAATTTTAATATTTATTTTTTAGTTTTCGGCGGACACAACCTCTTTGTTTGTATGTGGTGCTGAGGATCGAACCAGGAGGCACACATGCCAGGCGAGAGCCTACCGCTTGAGCCACATCCCTAGCCCCATATCATTACCATTTAAAAAATAATTCCTGTGCTTGGGTTGTAGCTCAGTGGTAGAGTGCTGCCCAGCATGTGTGAGGCACTGGGTTTGATTTTAGCACCACATAAAAATAAACAAATAAAATAAAAGTATTTTAAAAAGAAGGGTCACGCTGCCATTTAAATAATAATAATTCCTTAAAATTTCTATGAAAATAAATCAAAATTAAAATAGTAAATATTATATATGTTCATATATATAAAATGTATTATATATATGGTAGCTTCACTTCCCTTGCTCAGATAGTTGATTCTCATGATAGCCTCAAATGATAATTCCAGTAAGAATAAAATATCTTTCTTCTAATGCTTAGATATTATTTTTGAGAAAAAAAATAATACTTGCAGATGAACATTATGTATATTTTCACTTTTATATCATTTATTTCAGCAGAAAGACAATGAAAGGGTTTTTCTAGGTTATATTTTTTAGGTTGTATAATAAGGTCATTATTTCCAGAGAATAATTCCTTTACCAATTGCCTTAAACCACTGCCATAATAATTTGATTTAGATTGGAAAAAAAAACAATCATAGTCTTTTCAATTAAAAGACATATTTCATTTTCCAATACCTCCATTCTCATCATTTCTTCTAAAACTCATTACAAACTAAAAAATTGTATTCATCCCAAGCAACTTCCATAAAAACAATCAAGTTTTAATGTTGTCCACCTTTCTCTCGAGAAAATTTTATATTAATAGGTAGAAACTTCAGCTTTCTGGAGTATTTCTTTAAACAGCATACATTCTATGAAAATAAGAAAACTGTGGCTTGAATCTATGATTAGTAGGATATAGCACTATTAAAACATATTTAAGAACCAAGTATCGAAAAGCATATGATTTTTTTACATGATCAGAGAGTAATCCAAAGAGGATTTTTTAAAAATTACTATAAAGCCTGATGTGTGGATTTTGTCAGAAAAATCAAAATGCATTTTTCCAAATACATACTTTTAAATTCCAACCATTATTTCAGGAGAAAATGTACAAATCAAGCAGGATTTTTTTAAGAAGGTATATAAGGACCCAAATAGGGCTTGTACTTTGAAGTTATAGATTTAAATAAAAATTTGATAAAGGAAAGGAAAAAATAATTTAACTGTAATTCTTTAAGTGTTCCTTCAAGCACTTTACATGTGTAGCTATCTTGTTTATTCTTTTCAACAAATCAGGAAAGTTGTTCCCACTGCCTATATTTTATGAATGAAGAATGTGAGGCAGAGAAATGGATAGAAATTTTTCCCAAGATTACTTCCTTTGTTACAGTCAGAGTAAGAATTTTTAAACCAGATGTGAATCCAAAATCTTTCCTCTATTTACATGAAAACTTTAACCTACCACGTTATAATATCCTCAAGTCAATCACATCAAAGTCAACCTTGACAAGATATGGGGAAATATCAGAAGAAATATAACCATATACCCATTTAGGAGAGTAATTTGCCAATATCTATCAAACTTTTAACCAAGCATATGTTTTTACCCAGTAGGAATTTATTCAATAAAAATTATTGCTTTGTGTAATTATATTGCTATGTGTAATTATTACTATGTGTAATTAAATTTCAGCACTACTTATAATTGCAACAAAAATAAAAGGAACAACCTAATGTTCATATATAGAAATATTTCTATATAATGCAGTGAAGTGACACATTCACTGAATTTTTGTGACATATAATTTTTATATGTTAAATCATATATAGTTATATGGAAAGACATGGAATATATATTTTAAGATTAAAAGCAAACAAGACTAAAAAACATATGATCTTATTTATGTAATTATGTTAAAATTACAAATATATAACAAATGATAGATGATAGAAGATAGACTGAGGAGACCTTCCTATCATCTAACACTACATTTCTTTTGATCTTCTGACCATGATCTATTTTTTGGTTTCTAGAAGGTCAGCTAATGCCACAAGTCAAAACCAAAAATCAAACATCTTCACATCTTCCTCAGAGGTCTACAAAAGCTTCTGGATTAAATTCACCCCTGCCATATATTAATTACAACTCATATTTGACATTTACCATTTTGAAGCACTTCAACTCTAATTATCTAATGTGACCCTTACAGTATCTACAACTTGGGTTACTCAGAGGAGTTCAACAACAGCATAGTTTCCACCATCTCATATCAGTGTAAATTAATGTATTCATCTGACAGGTATTTACTAAAGGTATTCTATAAGCCAGGCTCTCGTAACATCATCGTGGCAGATAAATAAACCAAATTAGACCAAGATCCTTCTCTGAATAAAATAAGCAGACAGAATGTATGTGTTGAGGGTGGTGACTATTAAGATAACATGGTAAATAACATTATCAAAGTAAAAAGTGAAGAGGTGCCATCAGGAAGGTACAAGAAAAAGAGAGAAGTATTCAGTGATCTATAAAATCTTCAACTCTGGGAGTCTTCTGTAATACATAAACTTTAAATTTAGGTTGTTCACATAACTTTGTCCTTGCTTATTTTTATTTACTTATTTATATTTATTTGTTTATCTGCAGTTCTAGGAATCAATCTCCAGGATCTCACACCCCTACTTATTTCTCAGTAGTTCTTTTGAAATTGTATTGATTGTACAACATTCTACTGTGCAGTGCTATCAAGTGCCAAGAGACAAGTAACTCTGATTTCTGCCCAGAGCTACTCCACTTAATATCTCTTTGACTGGGAGAGTCATTTAGCTCTCTGAGACTCTGTTGTAAACTGTAATTTCTAAAAGTGACCACATCTGTGTTCCTCCTCCATCCTTGCCTGTATTTCATGGAGAGATATCAATTTCTCCTCCCCTTGAAATTGGACATTCCTCATAATCATTCAATGAATAGGATGTGGCAGAAGGTACTGCCCCCATGATGTTCAAGGACAGTCCTCAAAATTGATGCCTCTCCCTCTCCCTTCTTCTCTCTCATTCCCTTCTCTTTATCTCCATCAACATTCATTTACTTATTATTTACAGTCCATCTGCTATGCCCTTGGAGAATGCAAACTAACCCATGTGCAAATATCAAAAAGACCCTCAGCATCCAACTGTCAGCAGTGACTGCTAGACTTGTAAGATGAAGAGTTTCAGATGAAGGCTGACCCTGCCTTCAAGTCTTCCAGCCAAGGCATCACAGATTGTGAAGTAGAGAGAGACAAGCCAGGTCTGTCTGAATTTCTGATCCATAAAATTCATGAGCCTTAAAAAAAATGGTACCATTTGTTAAAAAAAAAAAAAGAGTAACTGGAGCACTCATTTTCCTCATCTGTAAAAACAGAATCAAAGCAGTGTTGGGAGGCTTGTTTGAAGGAGTAAATGAGACAATACAAAGTACATAAGCACCATGCAGCTATTAAATTAATAGAAATCATGAGTATCAAATTATCCCTTCACAAAAACTGTCCCCTTTGCTTCATTTTCTCATTATTTAGCTTCCTTTCCACATATCTCTGGTAGTAAAGTGTAGCCCTATTCTAAAACTATACCCCTAGAGACATTCCAACACTAAATCAGCCCTTGTTTTATTAGGAGTTACCTTGGATTTAGCAAGCAATTTGCACAACCCTAACATTTTCCAGTAACCTAATTCTGAAGACAGGAATTAACAGAGATGAAGGGAATAGACAAGAGCCAAGAGTGGACAAAGTAGATAAAAACTCTCCCTTGTGATGAACCTGCTAATTCTTTCTACTGTCACTTGAGCTAATATGTACATGTATAATCATACACACACACACACACACACACACACACACACACACACACACATGCACAGGGACATACATGCACACACACATTCAGCATTTGAGATGAGCACTTGTGTGATAAGAAATAATAATGGTTGGTATTCACAGCATGTGTGTAAGCATGTTCCTCTTCTGTCCATTGATGGATTCATTCATTGGACAGAGTTTACTTAGCACCTTGTGTGTGCCAGGTTCTGTATAAATACTAACAATTAAATTAAATACTACAACAAGAAAAATATAACTGAATATTCTTTTAAATTTTAATTTAAGGCCCAAATTAATAGTTTGAGAATATATGGGAGATACCTAAGGACTTTAAATGAGCATTTTAAATATAAATTCATTACCAAATATATCATCTTTTGCAGGTTTTAATGTGGGGGTTTTTGAATTCTCAATGAATAATTTTGAATAATATTTTTGAATGTTAAAATAAACTCTGTGTATCTCACAAAAAGAATTATGTGATGTTTAGACATTATTAAAATATTCTATTTTGCTATCCAAAGGATTTTTTTTTAAATATATAAGTGTGAAATACTAAGTTCTGCCACAAGGTGGCTCTTTCTAGACTATCATGTGAGTGATTTTTCTATAGAGAAAATACAATCTCTTTATTTTCTAAGTGAATATTATGGAAATTAACCCAGTTTGGGGGGCAAAAGAATAAAATTTAAGATATATATATGTATATATATACATATATGTGCAAATATGTATATTTATTCTCAATGATCTGTTTGTATGTGGACAAGAAAGAGATTTATCCTTTTCAATAAGTCATCTATTTAGATAGTGTCCAAGTTTCCTGAGTAAGGATAGTAGAATATAGTACCAAAGATAGCTCCAAAAGCAGAGCCACCTTGAATAGGTTCTTTCATCACTCACTTGGAAGCCCATGATTGCTCCTTTACTTGTGCAATGACATGTCTTCCATTCAATATGTGATGCATGGTGACACATAATCATTCACCTGAATGATGACTTGACTAGTATTTAAGGGAAACCAAGATACAAAATATTAATTCATGCAACAAATATGTATATATTTGTCCAGCCTGTATTCTAGGCATCACAGTAGACAATATAGTATAGTGATTAGGAACACAGACCCTGGACACAGAAAGTCTGGGCTGCAGTAGTAGTTCTATATCTATTACCATCTGTGTGATCTTTCGTAAAATATTTAACTTATTGGGACTACTTCTCTTCATATGTAAAGTTTGTATAATAATATAACATTGTCATGAGAATTAAATAAGTAAAAGTCATAGAAGAATGTTTGATGTATTTAAGTACTTTATAAGTATTAGCTCTTCTGACTAGTCACTGTTGGGAATTTAAATCATGTCAGCCATTTCCTTGACTTTGCTCCCACCAAGAGTCTCATTCTCTTTTTGTCAGATCTGGGTCCACCTTAGTGAAGCACTCTTTTTTTTTAACATCAGATTATTTATTTTGCTTACACAAAATAAGGACAAGGGAACTTCACTATTTCGCCAGTTGAGAATGCTGTTCTCCCTCCAATCCAGATTTCTCTTGGAGGACCAGATGTGTCAGCTTGGTTTGATTGACTCCATGTTTTGTCCCCCCCCCCCCCCGGAATATTGTCTATATTGAAAAACTGGCTTCACAAAGAAGGTGGCAGCAGGAAAATTTCAGAATCCAAAGCTTAAAAATAAGGGCAGTGTGGGGTTATTTTCTGTCTCTAGGGGGGATCATCCAGTGTCTAAGGCCTGGAGACAGAGGCAAAGTCCCAGCCACCCATCCAGGAGATGTCACTCTCAGTAGCATCTGGTGTCCTAACCTGTGCTCGCCCAGGATGACAGTGGGTAAGGAGCAGCAGGTCACAGGGGCCCCCTGATCCTCTGGGAGACAGAGCTCTCCCTGGGCAGACCCCATGACTGAGGGTCAGTGGCCAGGGGAGAATCAACAACTGTCCCCACCTGTGGTCCCTGAGGTCCTGGGGCAGGGATGCAGGAGGCAGCCAGTGTCACAAGACGTCCCTGTCCCCAGCCAGGCCGGGCGCCTGGCTAAGCGAGGAGAAAAACGGTGTCCCTCCTCAGGGCCTGAGCCCTGCGCCTGGTCTCACTTCCTCCCCAGCACCGCCTGGAAGGGGAGGAAGTGACACACAGGGGAAGGCCGGGAAGTGAGGCCACCATAACATTCAAGTTCAGGGTGTGACAGCTCAGTCTGCCCCCCAACAGGCCCCATACTCCGCTCCCCTTCATGGGTCATGTCCCTTCTGAGAGTCACGCCTTGCCCTTTATAGGCACAAGGACCCAGAAGTTCCAGAGACACGTCCATGTTTACGCCCTCGGATCTGGAAGTGCCTCAAGCATCCATGTTTAGTCCCCCGGATCCGGAAGTTCCCCAGAGATCCATGTTTAGGCCCCCCGGATCCGGAAGTTCCAAAGGTACACGTCCATGTTTAGGTGCCCGGATCCAGAAGTTCCTCAGGCGCACATCCATATTTGGGCCATAGCATCTGGAAGTTCCTCAGGCGCATGTCCATGTTTAGGCTCTAGGACTGGAAGTTCCTCAGGCATCCATATTTAGGCCTTAGCACACGTCCATGTTTAGGCTCTAGGATCTGGAAGTTTCTTTGGTGCACGTCCATTGAGACTCTAGGATCCAGAAGTTCCTCGAGCATCCATGTTTAGGCCCCTGGATGCGGAAGTTCCTCAGGTGCACGTCCATCTTTGGGCCCTCGGATCTGGAAGTGCCTCAGGCATCCATGTTTAGACCGTAGCATCCAGAAGTTCATCAGGCGCACATCCATGTTTAGGCCCCCGGAACCAGAAGTTCATCAGGCGCACATCCATGTTTAGGCTCTGGGATCCGGAAGTTCCTTTGATGCATGTCCATGTTGAGACTCTAGGATCCGGAAGTGCCTTAGGCATCCATGTTTGGCTCTAGAATCCAGAAACACCTCAGGCATCCATGTTTAGGCCCCAGGATCCAGAATGCCTTAGGCATCCATGTTTAGGCCCTCTGATCTGGAAGTTCCTCAGGCCCACATCCATCGTGAAGCACTCTTAAAGGACAGAGTGCAGTGATTTCTCAGGCCAATTTTAAAAAGTAATATAAATTTAGCATGCTATTTTTTAAAACTCTTTCTTAAGTTGCTCACCCTGGGAACCCAGCTATCATGTTATAAGGAAACAAGAGACAAGATGCAAGGAAAAGCTATTTGAAGGTGTTCTGGCCAGAAGTCTGAGCAAAGGTTGCAAGCAATATGAGCATCAACTGGCAAACATGCCTGTAAATGCCCCTAGGTGATCCCAGTCCCTATCCTCCAAACTGAGGAGAACCTGGCTGAACTATGCCTGCCCAGCCCTGCTCACGTGGCAGACACAGGGGCAAAATCACTGTTCTTATTGGTTTAAGTCAGTAACTTTTGTCATGATTATTTATGCATCAATGGATAACCAGAACAAAAATAGAAAGACCTGGCTTCTACCTTTAAAGAATAATTCGGCATAGTCCAAAAGAAGCATTAACTACTAAGAAAATGATGGACTTTGGAACTAGATAGTCCAGGGTCCTAATCCTCTTTGTTTATTGCCAAACACACCACTGAGCTTTTGCTTCTGAACGTGGAAAATCAGCATACAGTTATCCTTCAGTATTTGTGAGGAACAAGTTCCAGGAGCACTCAACTGATACCCATACCCATGCATGCATGCTCAAGTCCCTCATGTAAAATGGCATAGTAGTGCTGGGAGTATCGCTTAGTAGTAAAGCATTTGCCTAGCATGCACAAGGCCCTGGGCTCCATCCCCAGTACCATAAAAAAAAATTGTACATTTGCTTATAACCTACACAATTCTCCCACAGACTAAATCATTTCTAAATTACTTAACACAACTTAACTGCTGTATAAATAGTTGTTATGCTGTATTTTTAGGGCATAATGACAAGGGGGAAAGTCTGTTCATGTTCAGTATAGAAGCATTTTTTTTCAAATATGAATTTGCAGATATAAAACATAAATATAGAAAAATACAACCTACAGATACAAAGGGCCAACTATAATAATACTTGATGTCAATGACTGCTACATAACCTCACAAGTCATCTCTCTGCCTTCAGACTTGCCTCCCTCCTATTTGTTTTGGACACCAGAGACAGAATAATCCATTAAAACATCAGTCTGATGCTGGGTTCCTTTCCTCGTGTTCCCATTGCTCATCCCACCAGTTAATTTCTAAGCTCTTCATCCTTGTTTTCAAAGACTTTGATTACCTGCCCTCCTTTACCTCTCATCCATCCTGAAACTCCCCACTCTATACTCTGTGAAGTGAGCTCTGTAAACTCTATTTCTCTGCTTACATTTTCTTTCAAAATACAAATAATTCCCAGGGCCCCCTGATCTCTACGTGGCATTCCAGTCACAAACACAGGAGCCTTCCCTCTGAAAATTTGAAGGATAGGGCAGATCTTAACAACAGAATTCTTAGAAGGGTTATACAGGAATTATGTACAAAGCCCATAGAAAGCTACCTAAATACTTCCTTTACCTAACTCCTTTTCCTAAAGGTTTCCCATTCTGAAAAGCCAGAAAAAAAAAATCTTTTCCTCCCTGTCTTGATAGAAGTAGTTCCTTCTTCATGCTACCACTTCTCATCATGCATGACACCTGGTCCTCAGACTTCCACTCAAGCCCAACAACCAAATTAACCCACTCTGAAGTGGTCTAGAAGAGACAGAACCAGCAGCTGCAAGCCCTAGAATTTCCTGATTTTCTCAGAAGAATGGCACATATGAACTTCCTGGAAAAGACAGTCTTTACTCTCTCTATTGTTTCTCTTGTTTAAAATAAAATGAGCCCATTACTAGGTTGTATAAAATACTTAATAAATAAAATTAACCTTCTACCTTAAAGGACAAGGTTATATATAAAATTACATATGTTCATATATAGATAATTGTTTGTCATAATACATTTTATTGACCGTGCTATTTATTCATGTTCAGACTTTGAGAAATACTATCCTGAACAGAACAACTTAACCTACACACACACACACACACACACACACACACACACACTAGCCCCTTCACCTGCCTAACTTCTCTTTATCCTTCAGGTAGAGCTTTAATATTATTTCCTCCTGGAAATTTTCACTGCCTTCTCACCCCACAGCCTAGGTTGACATAACACTTTGTATGAGCCCCTTCCTCTTTACCCAGTTGTGGTGCTTGCTCTGTCTCCTCCAAGCTGTACTATAAATGCCAAGAGGATGATAACTAATTCTGTTTCGGTCACTACTTGGTATGTAGTAGCCACAAATGTTCAATAAATATATGTTGATCACAAAAATAATGAATGCAACAACATGTGTAGTGATTAATATTAAACCTGATGTGTAATCCCCAACTCCAACTAAAATTGCCCTTCTCTTGCTTATGCTTATTGGGTAGCTTTTTTTTTTTTTTTTGGTACAGGGGATTGAACCCAGGGCACTTAACCACTGAGTCACATTTCCACATATGTGTGTATGTGTGTATGTTGTATGTATATTATATGTTTATATATTATATATGTGTGTATATTTATATATTATATATATGTATATATATTTTTTTTTTTTTAAATTTTGAGACAGGGTCTCACCAAGTTGCTGAGGCTGGCTTTGAACTCATGATCCTCCTGACTCTAGGCCTCCTGAGTTGCTTGGATTACAGGCATTCCCCACCATGCCCAACTTAAATACCTTCTTGAGAGACCTATTTAGTCAAAATACTTTTGTGTGTATTGATCTCAATGCCTATCTCTACTTAACTTCAGACTGAAATCAGTAAACAAGTATTTACTTTAATATGACCAGAACCTGGGATTATTCTTCACCCATACAAGATGCTCAAGAACTGGGAGATGACTAAATGAATGGAGAGACAAATGCCGAAACAATTTTGATAAAATGTGATAAAGGTCAAAAGCTACACAAAGGACAAACAGAAGCTACACAAAGGACAAATAGAAGCATTGAAGGAGAAATGCCAAATAAACTTGAGATATTTATGAAAAAAAATGTATGGGGAATTTAAATTGTGAGCTTTATGAATGAGGTTTTTTCAGGAGAAGGAAGAAGCAACATGACCAAGAAAAGGATCTAGAACAAGGGATTCACCCAGGACCTGAATTAAGAGGAAAGAAAAAGAAAATTAGGAGCCAGGAGGCTAGATTAGTAAGCAGGACCACTTCATAAATGTCCCTGGATACCTGATACCTGCAACCTTATCTCAAAAGTTACTGAAATGATAAATAATTTGGACCATTGGATGCATGTAGCTTCGTGTTTCAGAATTTTTGCTAAAAGTGGATAATGCATGTCCAGTGTGAAGGAGAGCAATCTGACAGTGTGGATGCCTAAGGAATGTATTCACTGTGATGATAGAAGAGAGAGCAGTTTCAGAAAATATTTAGAAAACAACAGACAGGGATTGCTTCTGCCAAGGAGTGCCAGGAAAGAGGGAAAATTTGGGACAAATGGGGCCTGAGGTGACCTGATAGGTAGCAATATCATCACCAACCAAAGCAGAGAGGGAAAAGAATATCTAGGTAGAGAGGAAGGAGATACTAGGAAATGATGACTTCAAAGTGCTAATGGTGCGTGAAGCAGAGACATCCAAGCAGCTTTTGGAATCTGAAGTAGGACAAGTGCTTCTCTTTTTCTGTTTCACAGAATGTACCTCTTCACTTGTAGGAAAGGGAAAATGAGAGTGGTGTTAATGTTATCGTTTTCCAACTAGCCACAGGCTCCTCACTAAGCAGCCATGATGAAGCCAACAGCCTCTCTACCAATGGATCACAGAGGGAGGTACCCTTCCTCAACCTGCTCTAGACACCATCTAACCTAACTTTCTACAAAGGAATACAGATCCCAAAGTATAAGCGGGTCTTTATGGAGAGCAAATTCTTCAAAGCCATTGAAGCTCTAAAATCTGCACATCCTTACCTATCAACTGGGACACTGTCCAAGTTCTTCTGCCTCTTCTCTAGGATTCAAATATATCCCTATTATTGATCATCTCTCATCAGGTCATTAACTCTCCTTGGGGAGAACATTATTGATTGTTTCTCAGCATCCATGCTGCTTTTCCTTCCTAATGGCTTTCATATTTTAATTCAGATGTTCATCTCCATGCCCCAGGCAACCTTAGGTAAAGCTGATTCAAAGTCCCCAAACTCAGGAGTAGACATTGGTTGACCTAAAAAAAGCAAACATATTCTATCTCCTTGACTATAGTCATTAGTGTATTTGAACTTAAACACTTAAATCAGGATAAATATCAGGACTCTTGGTTGGAACATTCATACAGAAGTTCTCTCTAGAATAAACAGAGAAAAATTGGAGTACTACTAGAAGTCATCCTACAGCTATGAGGCTAATTTAACTTAATGGCACAGAAATCAGAACAGAACCATTAAGTCTAGCAATCACCCAAACCTAAAATCTGTCCTGCTTCTGCATTTTCAGGTAATTAATGCAATAAATTTTCTTATATTTCGGCAAGTATGAGCCAAAATTTCTATTACCTATGCCCCAAAGCATATTTATTCTGATTCAGAGTTGATATTAAGATATGAAATGGACTGAGTGAGAGAAGCATGGTACCAAGCAACATTTCAAGCTAGGTTATTGGCAATCCTGATTATGAGGTCAAAAAATGTAGTTAAGCCAGGTGCAGTGGCACAAGCCTGTAATCCCAGTGGCTTGGGAGGCTGAGGCAGAGGATTGTGAATTCAAAGCCAGACTCAGCAACTTAGTGAGGCCCTCAACACCTCAGCCAGATTCTGTCTCTAAATAAAATGTAAAAAAGCTAGAGATGGGGCTCACTATTCAATTAGTTGTGATGGGGGAAAAATAGTCTCTTTTCACAGACATGGCATTCTCCAAAAGGGCATGCCACCCTCTCTCAGGCATCTTCTAATAATACCTGGTGAAACTGATGATTGGGCCAGTTCTCTGAACTAGCACCCTTCAAATAAGAATTTTAGAGAATATCAAGGTCTCCAGCTACTTATGCACTATTCCCACTAAGACATGTAGCATTTACCAATTTATAGCCTCAGCTTTGAGTTTTAGCTGCCATTTTCAGAGCATATAAATCTCATTTATCACCTAGATGCACATCTTTATGTCTATATCTATACCAATAGCCTTAATTATAACTACACCAGTACCTACATCTATATCCATTTACATGCCCATATCTGTTTAGATGTATGTCTATATCTAAGTATATATCTATGTATAAGTGCATATATCCAGCAGCACAATAAAGTATTATTACTTTATTGCCAAAATGAGTATCATTAAAATGATTAAATGATTTAATATATGTAGGTGCTCAATATTTTGAATGAATAAAAAGTTCTTGCAACATTGAAAGTAAGTTCTGAATAAAGGCTAGGCACTATTATTCGTATTTATTGTGGTAAAGCCAGTATCAACAGAAAATCTCAACTTAAGCTTGCTTATTGATAGGAAATTGATTTTCTCAGGGGATTTCACATCCAGAGGCAGAGTAGACTTGAAAGACTCGATAGCATCATCCAGCTGTTGTACCCCTCCCTCTTCACCCTGCTAGCCTCCTATTGGCTTTGGTACAAAGTGACTCACGTGACTGCCAATGGCAATAAGAACTCTTTACCATGTTTATATGCAATTGAAGAGAATACTTCCCCTCAAATACAAGAAATAAGATCTTCCCTTCTCTTGGTCTTTCTCTTGACATTTCTCTTCACATATATGTATGTTAAGTTGTGTCCAATTTAAAAAGAATGATATTTTTTTTAAGATATTAACAAACTCACAGAAATCCTAGGAAGCCTGGGGACAATGCAACCAAGAACAAAGCTTAAAATCAAACCACAAAACTTGTCTTATGAGGATACTGCCATGATCCAGCATTATACCCTGTTTCTGAGACATCAGTGTGCATGTGTTGGAAATGGTTCGTCAGATTAGCAACACCTTGAGCATTTATCCATATGTTAGCTGCAAGGGAGGCTGATAAAGCAAATATATGGCACTCTAAAATTTTAGTAGGAAGTGGGCTCTGACCTCTTATCAAGATTCATACTAGGTAGGAATGCCCTAGACACACAAAGATTCAGAATTGACAGCCAATAAGATCTACTACAGAGTTGTGATAGGAGTTTCTATCAAATGAGCCACCCACGTGGCGAAGAGTTCCCTGGGGAAAAGAAGACTGCGAACAAAAGTGAAAGGGTTGGCTCACCAAACTGTGTAATACTCCAGAATTCAAGCAAAAGTGAAAGCTTTTTCATTTCAGCCAGCAGCAGACCACTGTGGGTCTCCGGTTCAGCAGAGTCAGGTAGCATTACTGGAAGATCTCCAGCCTGCAGCAGTGGTTGTCAGGGTTTAAGTCAAGAGGCACTGCACGTGTAATCTAGATTAGGGCAAAGGCTAGTGTAGAGCTGTCAAGGCAAGCATGACTCAGCCAGCAGCAAAGGCAATGACAGCAGCTCATCCAGCAACTCAGAGAGCAATAACCAGAACAGGTTCCCTGGAGCATTGAACGTACCCTTGGGGACATCAAGAATACTTAGGGAAAATTTATAAAAGACTAGAATCCTTTAACAAAGAAGTTGGAATTTGAAACCAGCAGGACTTGAGTATTAATGTTAAAAATCCAAAGTCTCAGGGACATATGTACCACATCTGTGATTAGGGAAACATCTGGCATCTTATTTCCTGAAATTGGAGCTGTTAGAGAAGGGAAGGGAGCACTTTTACTAACTCATCTTTTTCCTTTTTTTCTCCTATGGTCTATGTGAAGTAGCTTTCCTGCAAAGCTTAGCCATCAGGTTTTTGCAAACTTTTTTTTTTTTTTTGGTAGATGTAAAAATCTCAACAATTGAAAACATATGCTGAGAGACCCTTGATTTCATGCCCCAATCTATAATTGCTTCATTTCTTCCTGCCCCAGCCACTCTTATTACATTACTCTATTTTATAATAAATATTTAGAATATAGAGAATGTAAAATTGCCTAAATTCTTAAAACATGTGTTATGTTCACTGATTATTTCTGCAAAAACATTTACCAGAATGTGAATTCCATGATAATAGTGACCTTGCATATCTTGTTACGAGTAAATTCCTGTAAGCTTAGAACAATAACTGGCACATATGGTAGGCACTCAACGAATGTTTGCTGAATGAGGATTAAGATCTGATTCTTCAAAGTGCTGAAGCCATTTGATACAATTATATAATAATTCAAATTCTATGTCTACAAGGTTTATTTCAATTCAGACAACATTATCTCACATTTTAAGGAATTTCTCCATAATATCTTTTACACCCTTCTGCCTGAGATATTCTTCTATCCAACTACATCCCTATTTCTGTTTTGGAAACATGCTTCACCTGGTCAACTCCTTCCCAATCTTTCCAGTTCATCCAGTCTTTCAACAAGGAAAATTTAAAAGGTAACATCAGATCCAATACCAGAGAGCAAGTCAGGATAACAATAGTAAAGCCGGGGACAGAATAGGCACATGATAAGATTAGCTCATCAAAACAATTTTAGAAACCATTGCTAAAATGCCTATATAGAACTAGCTAATAATCCATGAAAAAGAAAAACAAAATTAAATCATTTGGCCTAGATATTATGTTTATTAAATGATTTGAAGAACCTCAAAATTCCTGGAACTAAATCCTGCGAGAGTTTGTTTTCAACAAATGTCTTGCCTGTGTGGCTCTTTGAAGAACCAGTCTCCACCTGCTACAGAGACGGAGAAAGTAAAATGGAGTGGGAATATGAACACAAGTTTTAAATGAGGTGTGAGTTCCAACCATGAAAACAAGATAATCTTGTAGAATAACTTTCCATTTAAAAAAAGAACAAGAGATTCAATATGTAAAATATCAGTTATAATAATATAATTATAACATCAATTATAATAATCCCATGATATTATTATAATTGATGTTATAATTATATTATTATAACTGATGTTTATTATATTATTATTATGAGGATTCAGTAAATAAATGTAATGTAATGTGTTGATAATCATTTCACAATACATATGAATATATAATCATTGCATTGTATACCTTAAATTCATATAATTTTACTTACCAATTGTTTCTCAATAAATCAGGAAAAATAAATATGTAAATAAAAGTCAGTAGGAAAAAAACTCACAGAAATATAGGTCCAAAATACTGGTTGATTAATTCACATGTAGTCAATACAGCAATTCTCTGTACGGTTAATTACTATTCATTCATTTAGCATATATCTAAGTACATTATTATTAATGTCATTCATGTCTTTTTAAAGCAGCTGAGCTGACTAGTTGACTCAGGAGATAATGACAATAGCTATTGTTCCTTTTACCAGTCACCATAATAAACACTTAACAAGCATCCTTTTCCTTTTTATAACAATCCCATGGGAAAGGACTATTGTTACCCCATACAGATGAAAAAAATTAGAGGTAACCCAAACAAAAGACTTAGGTGTAGAACAATGTTTTAAGTCCCCCTTGAGAAGGTATCAGGCTTGCCTAGGACAAGCAGGAATCATGGTGTTGACTGAAGATTTATTGTCCCTCAAGGCTCTGCTTTTACCTTGAAACTTTCTTGCATCTTTGCAAAGGTCTCTTGCAAATCCAGATGCTGTAAAACCTGGCACTAGGAATTCAGATGACAGATTTCATTCTTTATTCACATACCAGGAGTTCAGCATGTCTCAAACTTATTTAAGACAAAGACTTAAATACACAATAATGTCTGATTCACTGGTTTGTATAATTTCAGGAGTTTAGCTCTTTGTTGTTTTAATTTTGTTTTTGCTTTGCCTAATGCCTTTTATGGATTTTTGTGCTGCTAACTAGACTATGGTATTTGTTTTGGTTTCTACTTCAGGTCTCAAGTAATAGATATAAACTCATAAAGTGTTACATTTGAACTGGACATTAGAAATAATTTATTTAGTCCAATGGTTTACAAATCACTCAGTAATTAAAGAAATCCTTTCTTCCCAACCACAGCTGCTTCACTTTCATTTGTTTTATACAGTAAGCTTCCATTTAACATTTCTTCAAAGCATACCTCCACAAAGAATGTGTGTGTTTATATTTACTTGTAGTAAACCACCATGTTGAACAAATGAAAAAATTTTATTTATTCATTTACTCATGCAATTTAGCCACACTCTGTGCCAGAGACTCTTTCAGCCAGCATAGAAAAAGAAAAAGAACCTGTCTCAGCCCCAAGAAGCTCTTGTTCTTGTCAAGGAAGCAGACATGGAAGTGATGATATACAATGGGAGTAAGTTGGTAGCAGAGGCTTGCGGAGAGGTCTCTGAGGACATGGTGGAGGGAGAGAGGACACTGTTTTGGAAAGCACATCGCCTACACCTAAGCCTGTTAAGTAGAATGAGGGAGAATTACAGGCAAAAGTATCAAATGCTGGAAAGAGGGAAAAAAGACTCAGAATGAGAAATAACTGGTACAGCTGGACTTTGACATTTATTGCATACGGCACGTCCTTAATAAACGGCTAGTTAATTGATTAACTAGCTGACTAATTATTCTGAAGAGAATAAGGCCATAGAAGTCAGTTCATGAAGGAGCATACAGGCCTACTCAAAGCATTTGGATTTTATTCTCTAAACTAGGAGTTGAAAATGCAATGCCTAAGGGATCTTGCAGTGAACGTGAATAAGTACAGGGAGCTATTTGTAAAACAATAATAATTGTGGGGACTATACCTCATTCAGATAGCAAAACAAGTTACTATCAGCATATAGATGTCTAATACATGATCTTGCCCCTTAGGTTGTACAGATAAATAAGTACTTATTATATAAAGTAATAATTTTCTCCATTCATGAATTAAGTACAGTAGTGTCATAGAGAACAGGTTTATTTAATACCATCTGAGAGAAACAGAAAGGTACTGCTGAGGTGATTATATTTGAGATGGACTTTTGACATAAGGAGAAGCTCATGTTTATTTCTAGCAATTTCCTAACATCCCTTTTTTCTGTACAATCAGACTGTCTCTTAATGGTCCCACAACACCCCACCTCTACTGTTTTTTCTCTCTCAAGTCTTCAACTTTGACTGATGTGCTCCACCTTCCTTCTTTACTTATCCAATTCATACTGACCTCCAAAGGCCTAGTGCAGGCATTTTCTCATACATAAAATCCAGGAAGATTTCCCAGGTAGCAAACACCAACTGAAAATATACCAGAAGCTATATATTGGAAAGTTGAAAGACACATAGGACTTGACAGAGTATAAAAGTGCTTAGGGAATGGTGTCTTACTGTGTATGCTAAGAGGGTAACTAGTTTACTAACAAGGATTCACTGGCTCTATGACCTCAGGCAGATGCCCTAGCCTCCGTTTTCCTCAGTATCCTTAGCTATAAAATGGAGGCTTATCCTTATGGTCATGACACTTCCTTTCAGTTCTGAGATTATGACTGTGATCTCCAGGAATAATTCTGATCACATTTTTTATGTATCCAGGATTTCCAAACATGCTGTCAAAACTTTCTTTATGTAATATATGAGTCAAAGATCACTAATCAATGGCAGCAGTATTGAAGAGTGTCATTTCTGTACCATTACAAATGCCATATATTCCTACCCTAGATTTTGGAAATATATAGGTCACAGGTTCATTGACATAAATTCAGCTGTCATGTTATCATGTTACTACTTTGGTTACCTCCCTTAACTCTAAAAATAGATCATTAGTGGGTCTTTCTCTGCACTCTTACTTTCATGGCAGTGAGGAATTAGAGGGAAGGTGGAATACAGATACTAAATATTAAGATTAAAGAAACACTACCTATGGGAAACAAAATGCATGAATTAGGGAATATATAAAGTGAAACCAAAATAATCAATGAAGTTATACCTACATCATTGTAGTTGTAATCATTGAGGAATTTTTAAAAGGTATAAACAGACATCAGATTATGAAACGCCATACTTTATTTTAAAACCTTAGACTACAAATTGTTGACAGCTATTTGCAAAAGCCAGAAAGGCTTTTTGTAGATATCTACTATTCATTTTCAGTTTCCTTATTGTGTATTAGTTGTATTTTTGGTTTCAGTCAAAAGAACCAACTCTGGCTACATTGAAGCAAAAAGCTAATATATTGAAAGAACACTAGTTTATCTCATAGAGTCCAAGGAATGTAAAGCATGCAGAGAGACCAGATTAATTCCAGAGAATTTAGCAGTAGAACTCCATGTACCTTCTCATCACAAAATTTCCTTTATTCTGACTTTACTTCCTGTGCCTTCCAACTTCCCTCCTGAACCGCCCAATTTTCACTCCTAGGAAACAGCACCTATTGGACACAACTTGGGTCAAATGTTCCACTTTGGCACAATGAACTATAATGAAAAACTTTTTTCCAAGAGTGACATATTATGAACATAGCAACCAGAGGCCCAGCCTTACAAAATAAATACCAATTCCTGAGAAGGGGAAATGTTTGGATCTAGGAAGTCACTTCATCTACTGCATATGATTTTTTTCCTGCTGTAATTTTTACCTCTTCCTTCCTGTAACCCCATTTCAGTTATCAAAAACTACATATCATTGTATAAAATGATATCTTGGGTGAGCTCAAAATGGCTTTCCAGGGATATATAATTTATGTAAAATTAAACAGTGAAGGCAGAAAAATAATCTTTTGTTATTCCATAAGTCAAAATATAAGCAATTCAATTTGATTGTGGATACTATGTAGAAGTATCCATAAGCTTAACTAAAAAATTTCAAATATAGGGAGTAGCCATCAATATGGTCTGTGATAATGCAGGAACTTTCACTTTGACCAACCACAGGATATTCTTCATTGATTACTACAGCTACTTAGTTATTTCTTGAAAGTAAAATGTAGACATTTGTCAATAACAGATATTCTAGAAGATAAAGCATGTAGTATGATAGTCTGTTATGCTTCACTCAATAATCTGTGAAGAAAGTTCTTCTTGATGAATGAAGTGGCCCATGCCAGTAATCCTAGCAGTTCCAGGGGCTGAAGCAGGAGGATCACAATTTTGAGTCCAGCCTTAGCAACTTAGCAAGGCCCTAAGCCTGTCTTAAGATAAAAAATAAAAATGGCTAGGGATGTAGTTTGGTGGTTAAGTCCTTTTGGGTGCAATCCCCAGTACTAAAAAATAAAAGTTCTTCTTGAACAATTTCAATGATCTTTTCCAGATCTTTATACTACTTTTAACTGTGGTATCTATATGCTCTTACTTCCAAGAAGTTTAATTTTCCTTGGCTTCCTACATACTGAACTATATCTCATTACAGGAATTTTTTTGCTACCACCTGCAGCCCCATCCATAACTAAGAAAAATATTACAAGGTTTTTTCCTTCCTTTGTTTTTCTCTTACCTTACTAACTTAAGTAAGTGAAAGATATAATTGCCATCTGAGGTCAAGACTGCCAAGTGTATCCTGAAAACTACAAAAACTTAGTACCCTGTTTCTATAGAATTCTATTTTTATGTTTCTTCATACTGAAAGTAAAATATCTCTCAAACCAAAACCATCATTATGCTATAGGTTATCCTTCTACATTCATTTTGAAGTTACCACTATCAATTTTTCCCACTCTTGGTACTACTCCAAAGACCGAGAAATCATGGAATAATCTTTAAATCCAATTGTACATCTCTAGTGATGAACAGTCCTGTACAGCCGTCTGAATCTTGCGATTTAATTATCAAAGAATGGCTTTCCTGATAACCTTAGTTTTCACATTAACAATTCTAGCAGGCCTAATATATTGTATCATTTGTGATAAACTGTTCCCAGATGGGGGAAAAACACGTTAAAGAATTTAGGGGTTTCTACCATCAAGGATTTCTGAATTAAGTAGGACAGATAGATAAAAGTTCAGTGTTCTATCTTTCCACTCTTCAAATCAATTGTCATCCCTTAAAGCTCTGCTAATTCTGGAAACAATCAATAACCCATTAGAACTAGCCCAAGCTGGTGAGGACTACATGTCCCATGATGCAAAGCAGTAGTGCGGTGCTACGTTGTCCATAGTTCCTCCTGGGTCTTGAAATCTAATCACCTGCGGGGCAAACTAGGTATCGTAGCTCCTTTTCTCAGAAGTTTACTTCGGAAAATTAAAGATAGGGTTGAGAGTGTGGATGTACTGTCACAAGATTAGATTTAACCCATCTACTAGAGAACCAGCAGCAGACAGCTCCACCCGCGCCTCCGGGGGCGGTGCCTGTGGTGACGTCACTTCCGGGATCGGCGTCCCAGGCCAACCCCTCCCTCCACCTCTCCTGGGTCCTGGGCCCAGTGGCCCGGCCGAGGCTGGAGCGGCTAGGAGCCACTACTTTCAGAGCGGACGGTCACGTGAGGCAGCTCAGTGCTGTGGGAGGAGGCGAGAAGCTGAAGTTAGGAAGAGTCCAGTTTAACCGTCACCGGGAAGCACGCTCGAGCAAGATCACTGAGTGCGCTGAGGTAGGGAGTGGGCGGCGGGCGCTGTCCTGGTCTCTCTTGCGAGTGACACCTGCACCCTGGATGACTGGCGGGTGGCGCCCGAGGGTGGAGAGACGCCTTAGAACCCCCTTCCCCCGCGCTCCAACCCCTTATTGGTCAGTACAACCCTGACTCCTCGGCGTCCCTGGGAGGCTCTGGTCGCGCGCGCACCAGGCGGCAGAGGCGGGAGGGTCTGGTGTCGCCAGGTACCTCCAAGAGCTGCAAGTCTTCCTACCCACGGAGCCAAAAGCCCTAAGACCCGCGCACACCCGGTGCTAGAGTAGATCGTCCCCAGGTTCTTCCCTCCGCCCACTCCTCTCACATACCAGGTTGCCCCGACCACCTCACCTGCCCGAGGTGAGACTGAGATGAACCTTCTAGGGAGCATCTCCAAGCAAGAACAAAAGTGAAGACGCTCTTAATGAGCACAAGAAGTCTTCCTAACGCTTGGGCAGTTCTCAGTTCTTTAGACATCAGTGATTGTGTTGATATCTTTCTTTTCCCCAGCCTGGTGGCCTCAGGTAGCTCCCGCAAAAGGCAGGGCGATCCCACAGGCCTTGAGAAGGTTGAGATATCACACTTATTTACTTCTTTTTGGGTAGGTCATCAAGCGGAACCAAGGACCTGTGAATCAGCAGCTCAAATTTCGAAATTCTTATAGTAGGGATGGTTGCCCAGAACCACGTGCTGAGTTAAAAAAATCTTGTTTCAGCATCTTTACAAGTCTAGGGGACTCTTCCTACCTTTTTCACTAGTGGATTTGCTTAGATGAAGTTGGGCAGGCAGATCCATTGTTGTTACGCATAGTCATTTTGTTGGTCTATAGTTATTAAATTTCTTATGAGTTTGTTATTTAATAATGATAAAGCATTAAGTAGTGTTAGGATATTATTCTGATAAAAGAAATACTGGTTCTTTGGATGAAACACATTACAGAGTATGAGTTTTAAAGATTTGTTAAGTACTCTAATTTTATTACAAAGCAAGATTATAGGTGACCTGAAAAAATGTGAAACAAACTTTAATCTTGTTGAATATAAGTTTAATATTCTTTGGGTTTTATTAAATTTATTTGATCGAGTTTATTCTTAAAATACATTATATCCTGGGTTTTATAAAATATTATTTTAAGAGTTGTAGTTACGACACAGCATCTAAGCTTCTGACTCAGTATTATTACTCTGTAAGTTCTTAGGATTTCACTAATTAAATCAAAAGGTAATGTGTCTAAACACCCCCCTTCTTTCCTTTTTTCCTATACTATATAAAGTACTTAAAGTATTATTAGGATGAAAAGCCTACAATACAGCTTCAGGAAGGTCTTTACTGTTCTTTCTCCTTTAATTCTTATTGGGGTGGGGGGTGCTGGGGATCAAGTCAGAGTAAAATGAACATTATAGAAATACTTCACCAGAAAATAAATAAGAAAAATGGATGAAATGTAGCTGAGGGTTAAGAAAGGGGATATGGAGTGGTTTTGCTCTCTTTACCTTGAGAACAAGAGTCCTTAGAGAATTGAGATCAAAGGAAATGTTTTGAGGTGTGCTTTCAATTCAGTTAAAATGAAAGTGTCACAAAATTGAAAAGAACATTTTGCTTTCTTTGGGATTATGCTCCAGTTAAGACTAAACTATCAATATTTCCTTCTCATTTTTTAGATAGTGAATTCCTAAGAAGAAAATAATGGATTGCATATTAGTTGTTCTCTGAGTGTTTGGACTCAACAGTGTACAAGTTTATTGCAAAGGCCAAAAGAGGATGGCAACTCCTTATGTCCCAGTTCCTATGCCCATAGGAACCTCTGCTTCCAGTTTTACAACCAACAGAAATCAAAGGAGTTCTTCATTTGGCAGTATCTCAACAAGCTCAAACTCTTCCAAAGGCCAATTAGAAGATTCAAATATGGGTAATTGTAAACAGACAAGTGTGCCTGATCATATGGATAGTACTTCGTCTGTCTGTAACAGTCCTCTCGTTAGGACTAAATTTACAGGTACAGATTCATCCATTGAGTATTCTACTAGACCAAGAGAAATTGAAGAACAAAGTCGTGAAACAGTGAATTGGGAAGATAGACCATCTACACCTACTATACTGGGTTATGAAGTAATGGAAGAAAGAGCCAAATTTACTGTAAGTATTGATCTCTACTACACACCAGTAGAAAGTAAAAAATTGATTAATCTGTGTATTTAAACTACTGTTAATTAGTCTAAATTATTATACTTATAATTTCTTGAATATAAAATTTTTTATGATTTTTATACCACTAAGTTTTATCATGTTATAGTAAACTTTTGTTTTACTCTAATGAATTTTCACAAACCTGACACACCTGTGTAACTGGCATATCAATCAAGAAATAGAACATTATTAGCATCTGAAAAGCCTCTCATGGTCTCTGTTAGTAACCATAGGCCCAACACTTTTCTGGTAGCCTAGATTAACTTTGCCTGTTTTTGAACTTTACGTAAATGGAATTGTTGAGTATGTACCCTGTTGGGTCTGGTCTCTTCAGCATTATGTTTGTGATTTTTGTCCTTGATCTTGCAACAAATGTTGGTAGCTCCTTTTTATTACACATAGTGTTCCTTTATGTGAATATGCCACAATTTTTTTTTTTTTTAGGTTCTTTCAAACACTTCCGATGTAAACAGTTTAGTACTGTTTTACATGTCACTTGATAAGAGCATACATTTTTGTTTAACATCTATCTAGGACTAAATTGCTTGTTCATGTGCCCAACTTTAGAAGATATTAATGGACAGTGTTGTAGAGTAGTTGTACATATCTGTACTATAAGCAGTGTATCTGATTTCTAATTGTTCTACACCTTCCCACATGTGCTTTTCCCATCATTTTCTTTTTACCTATTCTGGTTTGTGTAGAATAAAACATTGTAGTTTGAATGTTTTTAATGACTAATTTAAAGATTGTTAAAAATTTTCTTGGCCATTTGAATATTATTTTATTCCTTTTTCTCTGGGGAAGTCTTCTCCATTTTTATAACTGAAAGATCTTAATTTGAGTCTAATTTATTAATATTTTCTTTTATGGCTAGCACTTTTTGAAACTTTACCTACTGCAAAGTTATAAGTATATTGTTGCATGTATTTTTCTGTAAGCTGTTTTTACTGGGCCTTTAACATTTAGGTTTGCAAACTGTTTGGAATTGATTTTTGTCTGGTCATTTTTGTTTTTTCCTATATAGAATCAATTAATCAGGCTTATGTTAAGAAGACCACTCTTGCTCTCTGCCTCTACAGTTTTGCTTGCATCATAAATCACGTGACCATGAATGTACGGGTTGGCTTCCGTATTCTGTTTTCCTATTTTTACTAATTCCACAAATTAGTGATTCTTTATAATAGTTCTTGATACTCAATAGTTTTAAGTACTCTAGTTTTATTATTATCATCATTATGGATCACCTTGGACATTCTTGGCTCTTTGCATTGAGATTTTGTTAAGTCTATAAATAAACCTGGGGGATAACAGACAACTTTACAATAGGGAGTCCTCAGATCTATGAACATATCCATTGACTTTCATTTCTTCTAATAACATTTTGTAGATTCAGTGCAGAAGTGTTTCTTCTTTTGGTTAGATTCAGTGCAGAAGTGTTTCTTCTTTTGGTTAGATTGATGCTCTTGTAAGAGATATTTTTTTTATTTGTTCATTACTGATTTGTATATTTTGACCTTTTATGTTTATGTATTTGAACCTATATATGTTTATGTATATCCATCAACCTTGCTAAACTCACTTATGAGGTCAAAATTTGTTTCTTTGGATTTTCTTGCAGTAAAATTTTATGTAAATTTATGCCAGGATAAGAGGGCATCTAGGAAAATGTATTGACATTATTTACAAAGAGAGAGCTTTAGAATTATAAAACTGGTGATATGATGGGGAATCTGCCTGGAACTATCTCTTTTGGAAGGCAGTTTTAGAAATTATAATAAACTGATGGCTCATTTCTTTACATTGTCTTCCCTTCCTTATGAAACAATGAGCATTCATTGAGGTGATGCTGTGGTGTAAATGTTTGTGTCCCCAAAATTTTGTTGAAAACCTAACCTCTAAGATGACAGCAGTAAGAAGCAGGGCCTTTGTGATTAGATCATGGGGGCAGAGCCCTCATGAATAGGATTAGTCCCCTTACAAAAGAGAGAGCTGCCTTGTGTGTCCTCTGAAGATACAACTATAAGACACCATCTCTGAACCAGAGAGTAGGTCCTCGCCAGACACCAAATTTGATAGCTTCTGGAAGTTGGACTTCCTAGTCTCTAAAACTATGAGAGACAATTTATATTATTCATAAGCCATCCAGTTTTGATGTGTTGTTGGGTTTTTTTTTTGTGGTTAATGTTTTTTTTTTAATATTCTTTTTTTTTTATTGGTTGTTCACAACATTACAAAGCTCTTGACATATCATATTTCATACATTAGATTGAAGTGGGTTATGAACTCCCAATTTTACCCCAAATGCAGATTGCAGAATCACGTCGGTTACACATCCACATTTTTAGTACAGCATCCCTTTATGTTCAAAACATTAGAAAAACTAGGGATAACAGGAATTTACCTTGACATTGTAAAAGCTATCTATGCTAAGCCTCAGGCTAGTACCATTCTGAATGGACAAAAGTTGAAGGCATTCCCTCTAAAATCTGGAACAAGACAGGGATGCCCTCTCTCACCACTTCTATTTAATTTAGTCCTTGAAATACTAGCCAGAGCAATTAGACAGACAAAAGAAATTAAAGGCATAAAAATAGGAAAAGAAGAACTTAAATTATCACTATTTGCGGATGACATGATTCTATACCTAGAAGACCCAAAAGGATCTACAAAGAAACTACTAGAACTAATCAATGAATTCAGCAAAGTGGCAGGATATAAAATCAACACGCATAAATCAAAGGCATTTCTGTATATCAGCAACAAAACTTCTGAAACGGAAATGAGGAAAAACACTCCATTCACAATATCCTCAAAAAAAATAAAATACTTGGGAATCAACCTAACAAAAGAGGTGAAAGATTTATACAATGAAAACTATAGAACCCTAAAGAGAGAAGTAGAAGAAGATCTTAGAAGATGGAAAAATATACCCTGTTCATGGATAGGCAGAACTAACATTATCAAAATGGCGATATTACCAAAAGTTCTCTATAGGTTTAATGCAATACCAATCAAAATCCCAACGGCATTTCTTGTAGAAATAGATAAAGCAATCATGAAATTCATATGGAAAAACAAAAGACCCAAAATAGCAAAAGCAATTCTAAGCAGGAAGTGTGAATCAGGCGGTATAGCGATACCAGATTTCAAACTATATTACAGAGCAATAGTGACAAAAACAGCATGGTACTGGTACCAAAACAGGCGGGTGGACCAATGGTATAGAATAGAGGACACAGAGACTAATCCACAAAGTTACAACTATGTTATATTTGATAAAGGGGCTAAAAGCATGCAATGGAGGAAGGATAGCATCTTCAACAAATGGTGTTGGGAAAACTGGAAATCCATATGCAACAAAATGAAACTGAATCCCTTTCTCTCGCCATGCACAAAAGTTAACTCAAAATGGATCAAGGAGCTTGATATCAAATCAGAGACGCTGCGTCTGATAGAAGAAAAAGTTGGCTCCGATCTACATATTGTGGGGTCGGGCTCCAAATTCCTAAATAGGACACCCATAGCACAAGAGTTAATAACAAGAATCAACAAATGGGACTTACTTAAACTAAAAAGTTTTTTCTCAGCAAGAGAAACAATAAGAGAGGTAAATAGAGAGCCTACATCCTGGGAACAAATTTTTACTCCTCACACTTCAGATAGAGCCCTAATATCCAGAGTATACAAAGAACTCAAAAAATTAGACAATAAGATAACAACCCAATCAACAAATGGGCCAAGGACCTGAACAGACACTTCTCAGAGGAGGATATACAATCAATCAACAAGTACATGAAAAAATGCTCACCATCTCTAGCAGTCAGAGAAATGCAAATCAAAACCACCCTAAGATACCATCTCACTCCAGTAAGATTGGCAGCCACTATGAAGTCAAACAACAACAAGTGCTGGCAAGGATGTGGAGAAAAGGGTACACTTGTACATTGTTGGTGGGACTGCAAATTGGTGAGGCCAATTTGGAAAGCAGTATGGAGATTCCTGGGAAAGCTGGGAATGGAACCACCATTTGACCCTGCTATTACCCTTCTTGGACTATTCCCTGAAGACCTTAAAAGAGCATGCTACAGGGATACTGCCACATCGATGTTCATAGCAGCACAATTCACAATAGCTAGACTGTGGAACCAACCCAGATGCCCTTCAATAGATGAATGGATAAAAAAAAAATGTGGCATCTATACACAGTGGAGTACTACGCAGCAATAAAAAATGACAAAATCATAGAATTTGCAGGGAAATGGATGGCACTAGAGCAGATTATGCTTAGTGAAGCTAGCCAATCCCTAAAAAACAAATACCAAATGTCTTCTTTGATATAATGAGAGCAACTATGAACAGAGCAGGGAGGAAGAGCAGGAAGAAAAGATTAACTTTAAACAGAGACATGAGATGGGAGGGAAAGAGAGAAAAGGGAAATTGCATGGAAAGGAAGGGAGACCCTCATTGCTATACAACAGTCACTAATATGGCAGGATGTGTTGTTAATAGCAGCCCAAATGGACTAAACAGGTGACATGTGTGAAAATGCAAATTTGCAGTCTTATTTAAAGCAGTGATATATAAAGGCTTTTTTATACTATAGAGGAAGACAGATTAGTCATGTTCATTCATTCGCTAACTCACCATTGTTTGATTACCTGTTATGTGCCAGATACTGTTCCTGGTAATCGTGGTATAGCAACATGAAAGAATAATTAAAAAGTAAATAAAAAGACTGCTGGTATGTCACTTGGTGATAAGTGATGAGAAACAGAAGAGGAATGACAAGGAATTTCCCTGAAGCTGGGGTTAGGATTTAAATAGGGTTGTCACTCTTGGCCTCATAGAAAAGATGTTACTATTAAAAGGGAGTGAGAAATGAAACTATCTGGGGAAAGAGCTTTCCATACAGATGAGAGGTCTACAGAGACCCTTATGGCTGACAGCAGAGTAAACAACAGAGGAGAGATGAAGGAAATGAGATAACTGGGAAAGGCAGGGGAGTGTGACAAGGATTAGTTACATTGTATAGGCTGTTGTAAGGACTTTGGATTTCATTGTACATAAAATGAAGGTGTTTTGAAAAGGTGTTTTTGTTTGAGGAGATGGGGTTATGTGTTTATTTATGTGTTTATTTTTTGGTTTTGTGATGCTGGGGACTGAACCTAGCATGCTGTGCTCTACCACTGAGCCACATCCCCAGTTTTTTGTGTGTATATGTGTAAATTGTGTTTAGGGGAGAAGTCTGGGTTGCAGATACCAAGCTTGGGAGGGAGCCTTAGATTTACAAAATAATTTTTTCCAAGAACTTTATTTTTTTTTTAATTAGGAGTTGAACCCAGGAGTGCTTACAACTGAGCTTCATCCCTAGTCCTTTTAATTATGTTTGTCTTGCTTATTTTGAGAGAGGGTCTTGCTAAATTGCTGAGGCTGGCCTGGAATTTGCTGTCCTCCTACTTCAGCCTCTCAAATTGCTGGGATTATAAGCGGGCACATGACTACAACTGTACCAAAGTGATCTTTTAACTGAAGACAGTATAGGACTGACTATTGAGATCTGACAATACATAGTATAAAGTGTTTCCAGAGATGTTTAAAAACAAAGTAATTAGGATGAGTGATGATTATGATTAGAAAAAAGGCCTTAAGGGCTTCTTCAGTTGGTAATGTTTTTTGCTCTTGGTACTAGTTACATGGGTGTGTTCACTTATGAAAATACATCAAATTGTATTCTTAAGGTTTATGTACTTTTCTATATATATTTTGTAATTTACTATGTGCTTCTGTATGTTATAATTCACTTAAAAGACCAAATAAGGACTACATAAAAGATAGTACAAAGTTGTATACGCTGTTTTGAATAGCATAGTGGTAACTACTTTTAGAACGCAAAGTTTGAGTACATAAAGTTTTCATTGAAAGCATTACTTAAACAAGTAGAAAGGTAGAAAGAATGCTTTCTAGAAAAGAAAACACAAAGGTCTATGTCTTTCTAAAAGAAGAGCAGTATTCAGGAGTCAGAGTAAGGAATAGCTTAGTTAAGGGACAGGGCAGTAGTTTCTAAAATAGGAAAATAAAGTCATGTGGATTTGTAGACATGAAGTTGATTTTTAGCATTCGTTAGTTATTCATACTAACTGAATTGGGACTGGGGATATGGCTCAGTGATAATAGTGCTTGCCTAGGGTATTTGAAAGGCCCTAGTACTGCAAAGGGGAAAAAATCAAATTAATTTATCTTTTTTTTTTTTGTCTTAATGAGTGAAAATAATGTTTCTTTTGTATCTCCATTGTGACTAGCTTAGGTCAGGACTTTTTGCAGACTTTAAAAGGGTATCTATTTAGGGATTTTTATTTTCTACTCTTATATTTTAGGAAGATAATTATTTCAAAGCAAAAGATGTATCCTTAACTCTTGCTACTTTTTCCATTTAAAATCTGAAAATACAGTCTGTATGGGAGGGGAGGAAATCAAATAGTAAAAACAGTCTGCAGTCCTTAAATAAGGACTTATCTCTAGAGGAGAACTGGCTAGTCGATGTGTGATGTGAACCTCACTTGTGACTCACATTTGTAATTTTAGATTTTCTAGTAACTGAGTTAAAGAAAACACTGAAAAGAAACAGGTAAAATTGTTTTAATAAGATATTCTATGCAACTTAATATGTCCCAAAATATTATCACCTCAATATGTAATCAATATAAAAGAATTTCAATAAAGATGTTTACATCTTTTTTCCCATTAAGTCTTTGAAATCAGGTGAGTATTTGCACTCAGAGTACATGCCAGTTTGGACTAGTCACATTTCAAATACTGAGTAGACACATGTGACTAAAGCATAACTCTAGAGAATTATTGCATAACAGATTTCAATAAAAGAATTACTCTTATTAAGAGTTCACTCATTCAACAAATACCTAAGTACTTATTTGTTACCTTAATACAGCCTATAGCACCAAAAACTACTAGATGTTTCTCTGTAATTTTCTTACATACTTCTTTATAATAAATTATAAAATTATACTTTTTAAAAAAATAGAATATATTTTTCTTGTTATATTCTTTTAAAAAATATGTTGACTTGATTTAATTATGTTTTTCTATGAAATATTCATTGTGCATAATTGTTATTATGTGCAATTTTGTAAACCTTTGATATGGGTTTTTAATATTTCAAGCTTTTATTTCAGCCTTGAAAATTAAAGCAATATAGAACTTATTTGAATAATTAGCTATATAGATTATTGGGTTTAGAAATTAAATTAGTTCAGAATACTTCTTTTTAAGCATTATTTATTATCATTTTTAGAATGCGTATGTTGGCATAAAACATTTTAGAGGCTGGTGAGTTCATTGTTATTAATGTGCACAGAGGAAGCCTTTGTCTCAAGTTTATCATCTTTATTTTCTTAAGGAAAAACTTTGGCTTTGGTATCTCTATTGATGATTATTATGTATTTTTGACTATCTAAATGGTTTCTCATATTTTTTGGATAATAATTGTTACAGTTTTTTTTCTCAAGTTCAAGTTTTTAATATATTAGGTTTGAATACTTTCACTTTTTTTATCTAATTCTTTCTAACTTTCTGTAGGTGTATAAAATACTTGTAAAGAAAACCCCAGAAGAGAGTTGGGTAGTTTTCAGAAGATACACTGACTTCTCTAGGCTTAATGACAAAGTAAGTACTTTAATAAATCCCAACCTGCCTTTTCAATGGAGTTATCTGTTCCTTGCACTTCTATTATATTTTTATGTTTTTTCCTTGTTAATTATGTGATTCAAGTAAATCTTTACTAATTAATAAGAAAATTGTTTCATTTTACTATAATAGCCTTAAATTCTATCTGTAATATATAAAAGTATTTATGTAATCATGTAAGTTTGACAAAGATCTATATAATAAGATCACAATTTATAAAATCATTACTATAAGAGTAAACCAAAAAAATATTTTAACATATTGCATTAGTGCTATTCCTGTCTCCTGTTGTTATAAACCTTGTTACTTAAAATCACACTTATTTATTATTTAGTAATTTAGGTGGGTTCAGCTTGATTTGCTTTTTAGTTTTAAGCAAACTCAAAGTCAAACTTTTGACTGGGCTAGGCTCTTATCTAGAGTCCCTGAGGAAGACTCAGCTTCCAGTTTTATTGAAGTTGTGGGCAGAATTTAGTTTCTTGAAGATATTGGATTAAAGTCCCTGTTTCCTTGCTGGCTGACAGCCAAAGGTAATTCTTACCTCATAGAGACTACTTTCCATTCCTTGTGTGTCTTCAAAGCCAGCAACAGTAACACAAGTCCTTATGATTTGAATCTCTCCAACTTTTTCTTCTGCCACAAGCCAGAGAAGACACTGTATAAGTCTCAAGTTATGAAATTAGACTCAACCAGATAATCTGCCTGTCTTAAGGTCAACTGATTAGTAACCTTAATTACGGCTGCAAAACACCTTTAGCTCTATAACATAACAAAATCACAAGATCAATACCAGAGGCAAAGGTCATAAAGCCATCTAGAATTCTGCCTACTACACATATGAAACAGGATAATAATGAATCTTGATATATTAAGAACCCTTAAAAATAAAAAGTGAGCCCAAAAGAAAAAATATAAAAATGATATGAACAAGGTAATTCATAGAAGAAATATGAGTGACCAATAAATTCTGAAAAATTTACAACTACTTCAAGAAAAGAAAAATACAAAACTATTTCCCCTGTCAAATTGAAAGATGTTTAAATGGTATCATTCAGCATTGAAAATGCAAATCTTCCTAAAGGACTCCATTAACTTTTGCATAATTTTGATGCAGTAATCAGATTTCTAGGAATCCTGTGTAACCAGTCATGAATATGGGAAAGGCTTAGTTCTAAGTATATACAATATGCTAATATACTTAGCATATTGTTTATGGTGATTTTGTTTGTGTTCTATTTGTTTTTGATAACTAAAACTTAGAACCATCCTAAATTTCTCACAGTGAGGAATTAAGTAAATTGAAGTTAGAATGTAATAAAGAGCAGAGCTATCCACAAAGCTTGAAGGAAACCAGATGGGGTAGGTGGTGGGGTAATTGATATTTTGGAAGCCAAGAAAAAAATCATTTTTTTACAAGAAGCAAGTGATTTATGATGCTTTTAAGAGGCCAAATAAGATAACCTTAGAACATCTGGAAATCATTCCCCAATTTTGACTGGTATGTAGTAGAGGAAGCTCTATTGGTCTTATTCTCTCTCATTTTCCATCCTCTCTTTACTCTTTTCAAGAACTACTAAAAACTTCAAAAGTTAATATATTCTTATAATGCTTTGTGCTGAGAATGTCGATTTATATGAGTTAGCAACTGCCTGCTAGAAAATTTCTGCTGCTGTGAAAACCTCGGTTTAAATGAAAAAGTAAAATATAGAATGCTAAACTATTTTATCTTTTATTAATTGTGCTTAGGATGCCCTTTTTTAGTACAGATTCAACATCTCTACTCTGAAAATCCAAATTGCAAAATGCTCCAAAAATTCTAAACTTTTATTGATATGTCACTACAAGCAAAAAAATTCCACACCTGACTTCATGTGGCAGGTCATAATCAAAGTGCAAAGTGCACTAAAAATATTATATAAAATTATCTTTAGGCTATATTTATATAAGATATAAATACATATTTATATATGTATGTGAGACATAAATGAATTTTATATTTATACATATAATTTCATATTTATACAAGATATCTCATTGTATATATGCAAGTATTCCAAAATATGAAAAAGTCTGAAGTCTGAACTACTTTTGGTCACAAACATTTTGATGTTTAACCTATGTGACAGAATTAAAGTTTATCTCTAATGTATTTCTACCATTTATCTGAATTTTCTTATTCCTGAGCTTCATATATTATGCAAATGAATTAAGATCCTATAATTCTGTGCTTCTATTGCTTCTTTAATAACTAAATAAAAAGAAGATAAAAGCAGTTCATCAGTTATCAGATTCTTAAATGGAATTCTTAGGGTTCTTACAAAATTGTCATTTTGTCACTCAAACTGATTTCAAACATTTTCAGCTCAGAGCTATTTAATCCTTTATAACATTATTTTTCTTTTCAGGACTCAACTATTATTTAGTGTTTACTTCTCTTTCTCTCTCTAGATTGACCTGTTTTGCTCAAAGGCTTGTCTTAGGGAAGCTGAGATTTTGGTAAATTAAACCATTAATAAATGTCTGTATCAGTCTTAGTAGCAACCCTTATCCTCTGAGGATACACTCCAGGACTCCAGCAGATGCCTGTTACTACAGATAGTACCAAACCCTATAAATATTGTTTTTCCTATTATAGACGTAGCTATGATAAAGTTTTATAAATAAAGCATGGTAAAAACTTAATAAAAACTAATATAAAATAGCACAATTATGATTGTATACTATAATAAAGTTACATGGATATGATCTCTTTCTCTCAAAATATCTTACTGTATTATACTCACTCTTCTGATGATTATGTGAGATGATATTATGCTGACATGAGATGAAAATAAAATGAAGTAAATGAGATAGACATGGTTAGGTAGCATTAATCCACGATATGAGAATTTCTTAAAAGTATTGTAATACCACAACAGTTGATACCATGAGGAGTAACAAATGACTTAACAGGCAGGCAGGTGGCATATAAAGGATGGATATGTTGGACAAAGAGTAGATTCGCACCTCGCTGGAGCAGGATGGTGCAAGATTTCATCATGCTACTCAGAATAGCACATAATGTATATAATCTCATCTTGACTTTTCTCTCTTAAAATTTATAAATTTGTATTCATGGAATTTCCCACTTAATATTTTTGGATCACAGTTGACTGTGGGGAATTGAAACCACAAAAAGGAAAACTGCAGATAGGGGAGGACTATTACAGATACCAGAAAGACCTCTATCCATCACCTACTTTTATTGGCAGGATTCAAAAATGCCAGTCTTTTATAAGATCAATCATGAAATGTTTATGAAACGAGTAGCTTGAGCTCAGCATTGTCCTAGAAATATTAGATAACATAGAAACTGTATAAATATGCTCCTGACTTTAAGGAGCCTACATTTCTCATTTATAGTTGTGAAGAAAAAAGTAGCTAATTGAAGTTATGAAAATTTCTGAGCATAATTCAAATAACACTGGTTAGAAAGAAAAATTTCCTATAGAAAATTGAGAGGGCTCTTTTATTTCCCTTTCTGCTTATTTATTTATTTTTTAATTTCCTGAGTTATAGTCTTGCTTAGCTTCTCTGCTAAGTAAGTCAGAAGGCAAATTCCCAAACAAGTTCTAATGTGTATCTTTACCTGAATTGAGGTGACCAGGCAGAGTTATAGAGTAGGCTGGTGATTAATTGGTTACAGACATATAGCCATGAGAAGTGGGTGTTTCAGAAGTCGGTATTTTTTTACTTACAAATCACAGCAGCATGTCAAAGCTGAACACTTCTGTATGTAAAATGAGTATTTTCAGCCCAGTCCACAGAGCAAAGTGAAGGAAGGAGCAAAACCATCTTCAGTTCATTGTTAAAATGAACCAAGTTTATATAGAATATCAGGGCCAGACTTGGATATTATCCACATGTAACTAAACATACTTGTATAAATATAAAATGTTATATTTTACATTTTTACTTAACGTTTTATCCTGTGTGGACTTTTTCCCTTTTATAGTTGTAATATTTAGCTTTAAATATAAAAATGTGAATGTTTATAGATTTATTTCATCCATTTATTGAACATATAGTATTGACTACTTTTTTTATAGCAGGCATGATGGTGGACATTGAGGATGCAGCTATATTAATTATAGTGTAGTAATGGTTCTGAATCTTAATGACACTTTGGACTTCCTGAGAAAGCTTTTTAAAATCATGGTGCCCAGGTCACACTCCAGCTGTCAGAAGCAGAACACAATCATTTATACTTTTTTAAAACTCCTTGAAAGATTCCAGTGTGGAGGCAACATTTACTAAGAGAATCCCAAATTAAATAAGTATTATTTACATGTGATAAATACCATTAAAAAACATATTAATGACTTGACAATGTGTGGCAGAATGTCTTTCCAAAAAAATGGCCACAGCAATGTCCTCAGTTCATATGCTTTTCCAGAATCTTGCCAAGGTCTGTTAAGAAATATAATCTACTTCCCCCTTCATTTGAACCTGAATGAAACAATAGAAGACAGCAGAAATTATGCTCTATGACTTTAAAGGTTGGATCATATGAAGTATATAATTTCATCTTGACTTTCTCTCTTGAGATGCTCCCCTTTGAAGCCTAACCTTCATGCTGTGAAAAAGTCCAGGCCATCCAAAGAGGCCATTGCTAGGATTATGGCTGATAGCCCTAGCTAAGGTTTCAACCAACAACCAGTATCATACATGTGTATGACAATTCCAGCTTCCAGCTTTTAAATCTCCCAGGTGTGGCCCCAATTCATTGTAGAACAGAGATAAGTCATCCTCACTGTACCTTGTATGAATGAATTACAGGCACACTGATTCCATGAGTTTAATAAATAATTTTTTTAACCACTAAGTTTTGAGATTATGTGCTACACAGTTAAAGTAACTTGAACAGAGTATATAAAAATAGATAACCTGGTTGTGTAAATCTTCCCTAAGGAAGTAAATTTTAAGCTAAATTTTTAGAAAAATAGACCATAAACCAAAATATAAAAGTTAAAGCTATAAACTTTTAAGAAGAAGATCTTTGCAGCCTTGGAATGAGCAAAAATTTCCCATGATCTAAAAGCATAAGCCATAAAGAAAAAATGGGGGAGAGTCGGGATGTATGTGGGTATGGTTTGTTTGTTTGTTTTTGTGGTAGGGATGCAACCCAGGACCTGAAACATGCTAGGTAAGCACTCTACCACTGAGCTACATCCCCAACCCTAAAAGGAAAAATAGACAAATTAGATAACATTAAAATGTAAAACATCAGCCCTGGTAAGACTGTCAAAATGAAAAATCAGGCCACAGTCTGAGGGAAAATATTTGTAATACAAGTACTTGTATGTGGATTATATATAAAGAACTCCTGGCACTTACTAAAAAGACAACCCAATATTTTAAAAGGGGGATGTGCTAGAAAGATTTTAATAGATAATTTACCAGGAAAATATATGCATATAAATAAGAAAATGAGAAGATATTCCACATTGCTATCAATAAAGAGGGGCAAATAAAGAAATGTAATAAAGAAATACCACATTGAAATACTGCACACCCACTGGAATGGCTGATATTAAACAGATGGACAGTGCCAGGTTCAAGCAAGAATGTGGAGCAACTGGAACACATTTGTACACAGGACTGGTAAAAATCAAGAAGAGAAATAAGGCACAAAAAACTTAGCTGAATTTCATTATTTTAAGCTTTCTTCATGAATAATTTCATATAATGAGCAAAATATACTTTCTAGAATTAATATAATTCAACTAAACATTGTATTTTCTCTTTCTCTTTCAGCTAAAAGAGATGTTTCCAGGCTTTCGATTAGCACTTCCACCAAAACGCTGGTTTAAAGATAACTACAATGTCGACTTTTTAGAAGATAGACAATTAGGATTACAAGCATTTCTTCAAAATTTAGTAGCTCACAAGGACATTGCTAACTGGTATGTAACAAATTAAAATAAGAAATTATGAAAGCATTTCAACAACTGACTTAAACTAAAGAATAAAAATAGGACCTACTTAGTTTAAGCACATAATATAGAGAAGGAATATAATTACTTGTCTTATAAAATAAAGTTCTACATGGGATTTTCTTTCAATTAAGGATTTTATTTGGCATTTCATTTTTATTAAAGCTTTTGCAAAGTCAGTGAGGTAAAAAATTTAGTTTACTATATAATCACACCAAGCTACCCAACTATCAACTTAATTTTAATATTTAGCATTTTTGTGATCATTAAATAAAATTATATTAGTCAATTCTGAATATATTTGTAAGAAAATTTCTTACTGCTTTAATATCAGCTAGGTCGCTCCTTTGGGGACTTCAGATAAATTAGAATTAAATTTTAGAAAAATGTAGAGAATATTTATAATAGCGTATCTTATATGTCTGTGACTCTCTAGCAGTTTTTCTCAGAAAGATGAAACTCTTTTTCTACCCTGTTTTCTCAGTTTGTCTTTATGTATATTGCTTTGTGTTGTACATAAGACACAAACCCTGTACATAAGAAGCTTGCTTTTCAATGTGAGCTGCCTAAGCTTAATAGCTCTTTTTCCTTTTAATAATAAATTACAAGCCAGACCCCCTTCTCTCTGCTCCAGATATATATATATGCAGCAATCTCTGTGACATCTTCCTCAGATTTCTCAAAATTTACCTCAAACCTAAAATAAACTTAAAAGCAGTCTCCAGACTGTTTTCCCCCAATTTTCAGCATCACCTACCAGATCTGCAGGATCTACTTATATCCCTTCCTTTATGTTTTAGGTCCCACTCAAACATGTCTACTTTTCTCCATTGATGCCATTAACACCCAATCCAAGCAAGTATTTTTGCCTTAATTACTGTAGAAATCTTCCCACTGGTCTTCCTCACCCCCTCTCAGAAATCTTTTATGATACAGTTATAAAACACTTCTGGTCCCTACCTACCTGTCTTTCCAACTTCAAATGTTATTATTCCTCCCCATTCCTCATTCTCTTTCTCTGTGCCATATTAATCATCTTTTTCTTTCTCCAAAATCACCTTGCTCCTTTGTCCTTCAAATTTGCTATTCCCTGGAAAGTCAATATTTCACACTACCTACCCCTGGCCTAAGTAACTCTAATACATCCTTCAGATTTCACCACAACCTTTATGACTTAGGTAACTGGCCTTCCTGACTGACCTCTAACCCATCACCACCAAAGACTAGGTCATTTTCTGTCTTTTTTTCACTGCCTGTACCAGCCCTTCTTCACTAGCTTGGGAGTCACCTCCTTGAGACACTCATTGTATGTAATGAGTTAATTAATTTCTCTTACACTCCTGGGATATTACTAGCTATGTGCCAGTCTTAAAAATTGAGAAAATAATAACTTAAGTAGGGTTTAATTCTCTTCATGGAATACCAGTTGAAAGGCTGGTTGGTATATGACTCTCAAAAACTTTAGTTTGTAATTACATCTGTGATTATTTGGTTGTGTTTATCGTACCAGGTCATGTGACTATTTTATTCTCCAGTGTCTCACTTAGCACAGGGCTAACATGCCAGTTCTCAATAAGTAGTTTTCCAATGAGAGAACTGTTGATATTCACTATTGTACTATTTATTAGAAAAAAAAATTGAAACAAGTATGGCATACTTAGCAGTTGTGTGATCTAGGTGGTGGGAACTAAGTAATACCTATTTTTTATATATTTTGTAAATATTCTCAAAATAAAAAAAATATTTTTAATTCAGGCACACAATATAGTAATAAAAGTTAACAAGCATTAAAATCATAGAGAATGTCTTTGAAAAAGAGATACTTTATACTGTACCATAAAAGAAAACTTTTACAAAGAAGTCAGTGCATCCTATCCCTTTTCTCCTTTATTCAGTAAACCTTTATATCTTTGTGCTGAAAATACTTATTCTATGAATGACTGAACTCTATTTTTACTAATCAAATTTTAAATGATATGAATCACATTAAGTAGCTCACTTATTGATTGCTTCATTTTTTAAGTAGCAAAAATGTATCTTTCTTAAATATTCAGATGCACTTTTTTAATGATTAAGAGTAGAGTTCAATTATGTTAGACATTGATGGCAACATTAAAGATCATGATGTTTGTAAAACTGTGTACTTCAGAACATTGGTAGTGGTCATGTTGAATTCATAAATTAGCATTTCAGGAAAAGAAAGTTTTCTTGACCAAAACAGCTGGGGAAAGGTTTTATTTAATAAACTTAGTGTATTAAAGATTCTAAAAAGTCTCACATAAAAGAACCTAGTGGGCCTCCCATTTATTGGCTTACCTATTTTTGTCATATATCACCAGACATTTAGGAAATCTAGTAAGAAAACTTAAATTGAATTCAAAATAAAATTCTTATTATACTTATGCCTTGATTGTGGTAGTTTATCCACTTTCTTTCTTATGAGTAATAGGTTGCATTTTTTTTTCTCATTATAAGAAGTTTCTTTTTAAAGTGATTTAGCACTGAAAAGAGGGAGGAGAGGAAGCATTAATCACCTGTGTGTTAAGCATTTGCTCTGTATCATGCCCAATATAAAATCAGAGAGGATATACTCATTGGTCTTAAAATTCATTTAGAAATATTAGGCTTCTTTTCAAACAGAAGGGAGTTTATGAATTGCTGCTTTTTATTATATGGAATATAAAAATGGTAGAAACTCAGAGAACGGAGAGATTACTGCTATTTGTGATTATCAAGCAATACCCATAGTAGGAGTAGGATTTGAGATCCTAAAAGATTGGATTGAGATTATGGGTAGGAAGATAGATATGAGTCTGAAACAATCAACACATAGAACTAGAAATGACAGTGAGGGGCTAGGAGAAGGGCACCGTCAGCTCAAATACGACAGAAAGGACTGTCATTTCAAGCTGTCCAATGTAAGCATGTCCTGCCTTTTTAAAAACTGAGTCCCTACTTACCTGAAGTATTTGAAGAGGGTAGATAACTCTCAGTGGTATTAAAGAGAGAATGATTAAATGGGATTCATTTGATTAGATGACAACTTAATCTCTTCTAGCTTAAAAAAATTAATAATTCTATATTTCATGAACAAGAAAACTTAACTACTTATACATTTCAGTCCAAATTACCTACTCACAAGAAGTTTTATTGTTTGTGTCTCTGAATTGTTTTGGATATAAATATATTACCAAGAAAAATTGGGTAGATCTTAATATTTTTATAAAATGAAAGAAAAGTTCAGTTGTATAATGCCATCTCATAAGAATCAACACATTATTGTTAAGGTTGGTTGAATGATTTTTGCCACAATATGTTAGTTTGGTAGAAAGAAAATTATAGACAATAATTAGACTATAAACTAATGAAATGGGACCTCAGAGACCTTATACAAAATTGTTTTCTGGGTTTAGTAGCAAAATAATTTAAGGCAGATTGCTTAATTGATTTTAATTAGTGTTTTCATTTGTAAAATCAGACATTTTGGCTAGGTGTGCTCTAAAAAAAACTCCTTTCAACTCCAGATTTCTTACATCCTATTCATTTTGTTGTGCTTCCTCATGAATATTTGTGTATCTTGAAATCAAAGCATCAGCAGCAATCAGATTCTAATCTTTAATACTTAAGACTTAGATCTTTCACAAAAAGTAGGAGTTTCTCTTGAAAACTAAATTTATCTCCTGTTTGATAATTGTCTGTAGTGCTTATACTATTGGATAGAGATTTGTTCTGATATTTTTAATAGATTCATTTTAATGAATTTATTGTTTGGTGAATGCTTATTTTGTGCTCTACTATTGATTTGGATATAATCTGTGCAGTCCAGGAACCTGTCATCTACCTCTAAGTGGAACAGATTTCTTGGTAAACACAGAATACTAGTAGTACAGCATAAGTCTTATGAAGGTGCTTTGGTAGTACATACAAGAAGCAGAGAAAAGGGATTTAGCCAGCAAGGCTTTCTTGAATAGGTATTAGATAAGCTGAATCTTGAAGAGTAAGAATACCAGGTAGAGGGAGGAAGAATGGGCCAGGATGATAGACAGCATGGTAACAGCATGGAAGCATGGACAGCACTACAAATGTGAGGATGTACTCTTGCTGATATGTCAAATCAGAAAGTTAAATATGAATGTAAGCAGGTGCTTTATGCCAACTCTAATAAGAGTTTGGCTTTGTTCCTTCTTACTAGAGTAGCTACCCTATCTGTTACCAATCATGATCCTTGATCCTTAATCTTCAAGGTTGTACTTCATATTTTTTTTTGCTATTTTCTTAAAACTGAAGACAAGTATTAACTGATAGAACATTTTCTATCTGAAATCCCTCTGTAATGTTTTTATGCAGTGACTTTTTGTGCCTAATTTGCTTTTGGCAGAATTGACATCTAGTATTTTTAGTACATTTTTTACTTATTTCTTAACTGAACTTTTAATGAATTGTAGGTCTTAGTTTTGGGAGCTTCTTTATATTACAACCTTTGAGATAAAAAAAACACATGAAGCTGTTAACACTTCAAAAAGAATTATTTGAAGTGTAAACAGATACATACCTATGAAAGGAAAAAATAGATATAAAGTGAATGTTCAATAGATAGAGCTAGTTTATTAGGAGCATAATTTGAAAATACAGTGAAACTTTTTCAAAGAATACTTTTTAAAGAGAATCAAAGAGCTGTAGTAAAGATTTGCTCTAAAAATAAAAATGATGCTGAAGGATACCACCTGTGGTCTCCATTATCTTCAGGCAGTTTAAGTTAACAACTGGTCTTAGTTTTATTAAAATAGTTTTCCCAGATATACTATCCAGGTAATAAGAGGAATTCAGTGATATAATGATTCTTCCTTGCCTTTTTTAAAAAAATGTTTATCTTTTAGTTGTAGTTGGACACAGTACTTTTATTTATTTTTATGTGGTGCTGAGGATCGAACCCAGGGCCTCGCACATGCTAGGCGAACACTCTACCACTGAGCCACAACCCCAACCCCTCTTCCTTGCCTTTTAATTCAAGATTGTTGGATTTCCCCTTAACCAGATAGGTTTCACTCTTATCGTGGTATTTTTATCATCTATTCATTGTCATGATCAGATAGAAGAAGCAAGGATAGAATAGAATAGAAATTAGGGGGCTGTATTCAACTTATCAGTGAACAGTTTTTTAAAAAGAGTAAGGTTCTTATAAAATGATTCCATTTAATCCATCAGTTATTTAATATAGATGTTTTGGTGTTTCTGTATTATTAGAATTCATTTGAGTTGTTTATAAATCATGTGTTAATACTGTATAGAAAATCACTAAGTAGACCCATGACACTTGTAAACAACCAGTAGATATTATTGAATCTAAATAAAGTTCCCAAGTCAATGATTCTCAAGCAACAGTGACAGCTTCTCTCCTAAGAAAATAAGAGTGTATTGCAGTTTCAGTCTTTTCTCAGATTCTACTTTCCTCAGAGATTTTTGTTTGTCCTCTTCTTGGACAGGAATACTGTGAGGATGTTAACTTCTGAGTCCTGTTGAAGCAGAAGAAATACAGTGAACCACTGAAAAAGTGGACTGGAAATTAAAGTTGTAGTCAGTTTCAAATTATGTTCTTATGCTTCAGATTTAAAGTAGGGTGTGGAATATAACCTTGGAACTTATGGAAGAAAACTCAGGGAATCCAGTGAATTTCATTTAAGTAGAACTCTCATGAGCCAGAAATCATAAAAATGTTTGGGGGAGGAGAATGAAATAAAACAGCCACTCCAAAAAAAGATTCCTCCAGCAGGAGCACTGTCATCATCACTGTTGATATTGGCCAAATTTCTAGTGTAAATTAAAGATAGAAAAAAAGGTACATTACTGCTTTACTCACTTTTCCTTTTCTGTCAGCAGTCCAATAATTGTATGATTAATGAACATAACAACATTATTAAAATATGAGGATATCTGAATATAAACCTATATGAAAATGGCTCATATTGGATTGTCATATACTGATGTATTAAACGAGACTCTCCCATATTCTTCTTGGCATATTTTTCTTTCAATACCAAATGCTGTTTTCTCAGTGCTTCGTCCACATTTTTGTTCTCTCAAGCCCAAGATCAACTTATTTCATTTTTATCTAATAGTGGGTACTCCCATATAAATATTGGGTGGATGAAATTACTATCTATACCAGAAGACTGTGCTAGTCCCATTTCTACTTTACTCTGTGCTCTTAAACCAGTTAAAAGATTCTAAAGGCCATAGTTAAAAAGGTATACAGACAAGTTGTGTATGTTTGAGAGAAGTGACGTGTTAGGAGAAAAAATGAAGTTAAACCAAAACATCACTTATAAGAACTTAAAGCTAGAAAAGGACACATATTTACAATTAGAAGACAGATTTAAGATTCGTTTCTGTCATTTGCATTGTGTGACATTGGGCAAGTCATTTTACCTCTCTGAACTTTTATTTGTAAATTGTAGATACAGTGTGTATACTAATCTCACATAATTGATGTGAAAATTAAAATAGGGCATGTGAAAGTTCTGTGTGTGCAGTATACTGTGAAAACATTACTGATTCTTGGAGATGGAAGGTTAGAGGAAATGGGATGACATTCTTGACATATGTTCAGTCTTCCCAAGTGAAAGAGGACTTAGGTTTGCTCTGAATGCCCAACTGCCCCTCCTGAAAAAAGCAGAACTAACATACAATAAATAAAAGCTACAGGGAGAAAAGACATTGTATTTTATATATATATATATATATATATATATATATATATATATATATATATATATATATATATAGACATACAGGGAGTGAAATAATTGTCAGCATTATTCACTCACTCATGGGATGGTTTATGAAAAAACCAAAGAGGTTGAGTATCCATTATCTCTGTCAATATTTCAGTATACTCTTGGCTGAGCCTGTCAAAGGGACAAAAACTATGGATGATTGAACTAGATCACATTTAAGATCACTTCCATTATTATGAAGCCACAAATCCTTTGTTTCCCTGAATGTGTATCCTTTTTTATCAAGCTATTAAGATTTATAATCTAAAATATGCTTTTCTGAATGCCACATCTTCTGATGTATTAAATAAGACCCTCCCATATTATTCTTTGTTCTGTCTTTGGGATTTTCTGGATTATTTTTCTTAACACTACTTCTCTATATTCTCATGCTGGTTTTTCTTTCGGAAAGATTTCACTAAGAATCCCATCCATCTCTTTTTGAGCTTCCCATCATCATCAACCTATCTTGACAATCTGAACTCAAAAGTCCCATTCTCTTTTCAGCATAGGTTGTCATCTCCTTTATGTAGCCCATCAAGCAATCATAATCTTATCTTTTATAAATAAAAAAATAAAGACTGCACATTTATGCTTTGACATGCACATAGTCGTTTATTACTCCAAAAATTGCTTGGTAGAAGGGGGATCTATTTTTTTTATAAAGAAATTTAGTAAAAAGAAAAAATGTTTTGGTTATCTGCCTTCTTAACCTACTTCTGATAAATACAAAGTATAAACAATAACATTGTTTTAAAACTAAGTAAATTAACATAATAAACAACCTCAGGACAATCTTTCAGTTGTTTCAGAGTAAATGCTTTTTAGTTATTTAGAAGCATCCACCAAAGGAAAACAAGTGAAGTATAAATTAGAAACTATATTTTTCATAACTGGATAATGACTTTGTTACTAGTTGAGAATAATAATCATTACTTAGATTGGTCTCTTATACCATTATTCTAATTATATTTTATGTCCTATAGTTGGTATGTAGCAATAAAGTTGTGATTCTTATTATAAGATCTTAGAAAATGGCTTTAGATTTTGTATCCTTCATAGATTGTTATGTGTATTTTGTTACTTAATATTAAGACACATGACCAACTGCTTATTTTGGTGTATCAGTGAAACCTACTTGGTTAGAATACTATATAGCTTCAAAGTAACTTCTGCTTCTTGCTATCTTTTGTAAACTTATTTATACCCCAGCTAATTTTTTTTACCTTTGAAAAGCCTTGCAGTGAGAGAATTTCTTTGTCTGGATGATCCACCAGGTCCATTTGATAGCCTAGAAGAAAGCAGGGTAAGTGCTGTATTATATATCACGTGGAAGAGGAACAAATAATACAGTACAATAACTACATTGTTTCTTGAATTAGATTTGCAAGCAGCAAAATATTATCATTTCAGACCATGAGAGTTTTTCACAGAACGCTCTTAATGTTTGAGTCGAAGGTTTCTTTCTTTGAAATGCATGGACCTAGTTCAGTGAAAAAATAAAAATTCGTAAGCATCATGTAGTCAATGAAGATCTAAAATAAATCCTGTCTTCTTTAACTGTTTCAAAAACAGTAACTTAGAAATTTTGTTTTACTACATTTAATAGAATTATTTGCATACTGAGTTTTTTCTAGTCACATATCCAAGTAAAGAACCTACAGCTAAAATCAAATTTAAAACTTATCTTCAGAAGTACAAGTAATTGTCTTGTTATCAGTTCAGTTCATGCTTGATGCTACTCAAATTACATTAATTGACGTGTTAAAGTGGCCTATTTCTTCAAGGAGTAGGCTAGATTCACAGAAATATTTGGTAATAATAGATTAGCTTGCATTTTATGCAAGTTTTTTCCCCAAATGTTTAATGGTATTTAAATGGAACAGATTTAATTGATAGGTTAGCAGTGTTGTATTCAATTAAACTGAGACGGTTCTTTGTGTTTTAGTGTGAATACTGTAGCTTTTAAAAAGCAGCATCAATGAAGTAAAATCTTTATCCAAAAACTTCCTTCATATGCTCCTTGTCCATTATAAATGTAAAATTTAATAGTATTTTATAAATTTATAGAGCTATGCCACCATCACCATGATCTGGTTTTAGCATATTCCCATCACCTCAAACAAAAATTCTTATAAGCTCTTTTGCAATCAGCCCAAGGCAACCTTTACCCTGCTTTTAGTCTCTCCAAAGTTATATTTCCTGGATATTTCATATATAGAATCATACAGAATGTGTGGATGTGGATGTGTGTATGTAATTATCATACAGTATGTATAGTCTTTTGCATCTGGCTATCATTACTTCATTCCTTTTTATTATTGAATGGTTTTTCATTGTATTCATTACTATATTTTGTTTATACAGTTACTGGTTGAGGGACATTGATGTTTCCAGTTTTACTATGACTAATGCTGTGAACAATTTCATAGAATCTTTTGTGGGGAAATAGTTTTGTTTCTCTTGACTTGATCCCTGGAAGGAGGATTGTTTTTTCATATGGCAATCTTATGTTTACCTTTTTAAAGAAACTCAAAGACTGTTTTCTAAAGTTGCTCTACTATGTTGCATTCCCACTAATAACATAGGAGAGTTTTCTGCCCTCAAATATTGATACCTTCTTTATTCATTTTTGAGTGATAGTTTTACAGATAAGTCCTCTTCCAGTACTTTGAATGTGTCATTCTACCTCCTTTGGGTTTCTGTTTGTTCTAAATGAAAAGTCCACCTTTAATTATATTGTTTCCATATACTTGCTGAGTCATTTTGCCCTTGCTGCTTTCAATATCTATCAGCAGTTGATGTGTTAAAGTGGCCTATTTCTTCAAGAAGTAGGCTAGATTCACAGAAGGATTTGGTAATGATGTATCAAGGTGTGACACTCTGCGTTTATGACACTTTGGCTTTAATAAGCCTCTTAGTTTTGATAGGTTAGTGCTATACAACAGACTTGGGAATTTGTTAGCCATTATTTCTTCAAGTATTTTTTTCAATCCATTTTTTCCTTGGTATACTTCATGATATGCTTCATGTCTTACCACATATTCCTGAAGTCCTATTCATTTCTTCAATCATTTTTCATTTATTTTCTTCTCCCTTCTTAAGATTAGGTAATTTCTGTTGATCTACAAGTTTTGGGGATTCATATTTCTGTCCTGTTAAATCTGCTGTTGAGCCCTTCCTATTAACTTTTCATTCTAGTTACTGGATTTTTCAACTCCAGAATTTTCATTTGCTTATTTTATATTATATTCTTTCTCTTTATTCAGATTTGATATTTAGTAAGTAATAAATACCTTTAATTCTATTGCTTTTAGTTCATTTAAGATATGTAATAGCCACCTTACAAACCATTGTCTAATATACCCAGTGCTTGAAGTTATTTAAATACAGCTTCTATGGACTGCTTGGATTCTGTTGAATATGTTTAGTTTTACATTGTTTATTATCATGTCACATAATTTTTTGTTAAATACCAGACATTTTAGGTAATATATTTTAACAATTATTGATTCTGATTCCTGCCTCCTAGAGTGCTTATTATTTTTCTTATTATGTGGGTTTGTTTAGTAACTTGCCTGAATTAAGTCTGTGATATTTGTCTCCCCAGAAATATGTGGTCACTTTTGTTCCAGTTCATATTGTTAATCTAGAATTTGTTTGGAAAGTCAGATTTCTAAGTGTACATTAGGCTAAAGAAGATTATTGTTTATCATTTCTTTTCTAGCTTACAGATTTATTTGCATTATAAATTTAAAGAAATTCTGTGTTCTTTTCTTTCAAAATAAAATATTTAGTGATCTTAATGAGATATATTTCTTTAGTCTGTGTATTTCCTTAAGCAGCCTCTCATTTTAAGAAAAAATTCAAAATGATTTATTAATCTACATCCCTTAGAGTGGGATTATTGAGCTTATTTGAAGAATAAGGAATCCTCAATCCAGTAAACCTTGTCTCTAACCTACTTCTTCTACTCCCTATTGAAGGCTGTCATTTCTATCCTCTCATGTACCCGAACAGAGAAGATTAAGGATAAGGACCTAAATTTATTCTGTCTTCCTTTGGAAAAATTGAAATCTATTATTTGTATGGAGATAATATGATTGGACAAAATGAAGTCTTAGTATACTAGCTTTAATGAATAGCTTATAATTAGAAATGAATTATAAAAAAATCATCTTAAAGAAACATGTTATAAATACAGATAATTAAAGCTAAAATCATTAAAGCTTCTATTCTTTTCCTCAAATTCTAATTTTCAGTTATTCTAAAGGTTGAGAGCTGAATTTTCTTGTTCCTAATTTTGAGAAATTTAGAAAGGCAAAGAATACAGTCTGAATTAGGATAATTAATGTAATCAATTGTTAGGATCATTTGCTAGGTGATTTTTCCAGTTCTGAGGCACAGTTTCTCTCTGCCACGGAAGAAAATTATATACATCATAGATTCACCTTTAATTAGCATTATAATTAATTAGATTTATATATATATCTTTTATTTTTTGCTTTCTAGGAATATAAGCCATTTTTATAGTCTCATTAACAGAGCAAAATAGTTCTATCAGCACATTTTTCTAATAACTATTCTAAAATAGTTTCTTCCTCTTACATACATCTTCCCTATGAAATACCCCCTTACTAAATGGTTTTTAATATTGGAGGAAACCCAAGAATTTATGTAAGGACTATTTAAAAATACCTTACAACTTAATAAATAGTCGCTAAATAATTCAACTCAGGAGTGTAATCATTTGGTTGTTGTATATGTATAAACATATGCCATGACATGTTTAAATTACTTCCCAAATTTGTTATACTTTCACTCACAATATATTTTCCTCTTGTCCCATGTTTTCATTAATACTGAATATTGTCAGCCTTTTATTTTGTGATTACCAGCTGGCTTACAAAACTTTTCTATCTTGTAACTCTTTGGGACTTCTGTGAATTTCCTGTTCCATCCTTTGTCATATTTTCTGTGATTTTTTTCCTTCCCTAAACCCATGATGTAAAGATACTCTTCTAATTTTTTTTTTCTAATAGGTTTAAACTTCTACTTTTCACACTTGGGTCCTTTAATTGACTTTGCTTTTTCTGTATGGATGACCATTCATCCCTATATCATTTAGGGAAATGTTCCTCTTTCCTTAACTAGTTAGGAATTCTTCCTTAATCATAAAACATTCATTGTGACTATTTTTGGCCAATAGATAGTCTCTTATCCCTAGATTGTATTAATTACTATAGCTTCATATATAATCTTGGTATCAAGCAGATCAAGGGGTTTCTTCCTTACTCTTCAAAGTTTACTCTTCTATATGACTTTTAGAATCAACTTAAAAACTCCTGTTGGCATTTTGTTTGGAATTACAATATAGTTATTAATTTTGAAAGGTTTTGTCTTCATAGTATTAAATCTTCCTATCAGTAGATCTTTGCTTATTTAAGTCTTCTTTTAAAGTTCTTCAATAAAGGTTTAATATTTTTCTTAAACTTCTAAGAAAAGCCATAGGATTTATTCTTAGCATTTTTTATATCATAATTGGTGTTTTATTATATTCTAAATTATTACTGTTACATTATTGATTTTATATATTTATTTTGTATGACATATCCTTGCTGAAATATTTTCTTAGTTTATAGATCCTTTAGGATTTTCTGTATAGTTAGTCATATCACCTCCAATATTAACAGTTATGTTTTTATCTTTTGTAGTCCTTAATATTTTTCATTTCATTGTATTAGCACGGATCCATGGAGTTAAGTTGAAGCCATTATCATTTTCTCCCTTCCTAATTTTAAAGGAAATGATCCTACATTTTACCATTAGCATATGGTGTTTACTGTAAGCCATTGATGGTTGTAAATTGTTTATTCTCTTTGTTTTTATGTTAAGGAAGTTATTTTCTGTTTCTCCTTTGCTAAGTTATAGGGGTTGTGTTGGTGGGGAGGTGGTTAATGCTTTTGTTTGCATGTGTAAAGATGGCATAAGAAGACTTAAATAAGCAAAGATCTATTGATAGGAAGATTCAATAGTATGAAGCTAATACTTTCCAAATTTATCAGTAAATGTATTATAATTCCAAACAAAACAGCAGAATTTTCTAAAGAACATACTAATGAACTGAATTATTGACAATTGATTCAGTTAGTCGGTTTTGATAATTTATGTGTTTCTAGAAACTGAAAATTTCATGTGTATTTGCATAAGTCTATTCGTAATAGTCTAACATGATTTTTAAAAATCTGTTAATATATTTGTAAATATATAGCTACTTTCAGTCTAACTGGCTTACTACTATAATAATTCTAAAGAAAAGGGAGTTATACTTAGGGACTAAGAGAGCCAAGATAATAGAGACCTAAAAAGATGAGTATAGAGAGTAAATTTCAAGAGAGTAAATATACTTGTGATTTTGATCTGTTTTCTTGACTCTTCAGTAATGCACTTAAGAAAAATACTGCATCAGTAATTAATTTTATTCTCTTTCTGCATTTTTTAAGGCTTTCTGTGAAACTTTAGAAGAGACTAATTACCATTTACAGAGGGAACTACTTGAAAAACAAAAAGAGGTGGAATCATTGAAGAAACTGCTCAGTGAGAAACAACTTCACATAAATGCTTTAGAGAGCAGAATCAGGTGTGTTGTGATACTTTCCTTTGTAGTATAATTCTACTCCTAATACTCTGGGCTACATACCCTAATGATCTCAGAAGTTTCTGATTCTTAAAGTTACAGAATCTTGGCCTCCTTTGTAAATTGGATAAATTGTCTTTTGATTTAATTTAGAAGGCTGAACATTTGTAGGATGGGGGACATCAGGAAAATCAACCTCTAGTGGTTCAACAAAGATAAACATTATTTGTTGTAACTTAAGTGGTATCTTTATTTCTGGGCATATATGCCAACTTTTCACATATGAAAACCTTCTTGGGTTATTTACATATTTACCTTCTCATCAGCATATATCAAATTGAGGCTTAAAATCCTTTTAATTTTAACTACTAATTTCTCTGTTGATTCTCACGGTGAGCAATTTATTGACAAAGTAACTGCATTAGATGCAACAACTGAAGACTACTAAAGCTACATGTATTCACAGGAATAAACATATTACTATTTTATACCTATTTTATTCATATAAAATAACTTTTTGCTGTAACATACTTTAGAACATTATCTTTAGAAGCTGAAGAATCATTGTATGTATCAGGAGTAGAAGGTGGACAGATCCTACGAGTGGAGTCCTGTGGAGTTGAAGTTGATCAAGATATCGTGGATGAAGAATCTAGGTATATAATATTTAGTTTATTATAGCCTAATCATTTAAGTAATAATTCTAATATTCTGAAGAGCATTCTTTATACACTCAGTGTTATTGTGTTCTGCATCTTTTGAACAAACAGACCATAGGTGTTCCAGGTTCTCCCTAAAATTGTCTTTGGCATCAGCCTGTGTGTTTTCTCGTTGCTTTTTTTCAAAGCTATGCCTGAAATATCTGGCTTCTGACAGAGGGAATTAGTTTTGTAAATCTTTTCAATCCAAAAATAGAATACTATAATATCTACCACCCTGCCTCCTTAATAGAATGATGAAAAGATAATATATTTGAAAGTACATAGAATTTTTATTACATATATATCTAAGGTAATCATCAGTACTTTAGTGGTAATTGTTGAACTATAATTATGAGAGCAAATTTTGTTATGGTAACAACAAAGTAAATTTTTATTGTTAATGGCAGTTGGGAGAACTGAGTTTAAAATACATTTATTTATGTATTTACTTCAATTTACATTTCCAAAGGTGTTGCCTGATAATTACAACTTAAAAATACTAATTTCTATATTTTTTAATGGAGTATTTTATTACTTTTACATTGAATGTTTAGTATTTCCTCAAGGTAAATAATTTTTTAAAGATAATAAAAAAAGAGAAATAAAGGTTGGGGAATGTGGCAAAGTGGTGGAGTTACTTCGTAGCATGCATGAGGGCCTAGTTTTGATCCCCAGCACTGGGGGAAGAAAAGGGAGGTGTTAATAAAGTGGAATGGCAATCCCTTCATTGATCTGTTTCTCTTTTTTTACAGAGCTGATACTAAGCCACACCTAAGCTTCTGTGAACCTGAAAATGCCACCCCAGAGATAGAAGTAGCAGAATTGGCATATAACGCTGAAGAAGACTAATACAAAACACAAGCAGCTCTCCATTTCAACATTTCAGCAAATTTAGAATAGAGTGGCAAATACCATTTAAAAAGAAAAAAAGGACTATGAAACATTGACAAAAAGAACAAGAATGTATATATATATATAAAGTTTACATAAAAGTTTTTTTAAGTTATTGGGATAGGAAATATATTCATTGCTGCTTTTAATTGTCTTTTATTCAGCTTTGTATTTAATACACTGAAAAAATCTAGTTAGAATTCTGTTATCAAGGTCTACATTCTAAAATACTGTACATAAATTATTATGGTGTTTTGCCTGTATAATGCTCCAGACATATGTGTCTGTGTGTGTGTGTGTGTGTGTGTGTGTGTGTTTGTGTAAACAACAGTTACATTAGTCAAATGGAAATTAGTTGCATGTTACTATCTGGGTGATGTATACTTCTTTGTATCTCTGAAATGACATATTTTCATTAATGGCTTAAATCAGTGAACATCACAGTAAGGGTAAAGATGAGTTGAATTTTAAATGTTGACATGTTTGCCATCTCCAAATAAAAATTTCTTATTTGAAATGTTAATACTATTTAAAAGAGGAGAATGACTTTCTAGTACCAAAGGAAAACTTTTAAAGAGCTATAATCATATAATAGCTAATGTGACAAAATAGCCTTGATTTTAAAAGTGAATTCATTGGTAAAGATTTTATAAATGTTCCAGTTTATTGATATGTTAGACTAGTTTATTTGCCACATCATCATCTTAAATCTCTATCAGTAGACTGAGTGAGTTTTCCTTTTTCAGAACACTACCTCTCTTTGCTAATCAAGGTATATTCTTTTGAAAATACACTACATATTCGAAATTGGGAGTTGTACAAAAAAAGAAAGCAGAAATCCATAGACACTGCAGATTTCCTAAATGGCTTGAACCCATGGCATTGTGGTTTTATTTCTGTGTCTGTGAAGGTGTTGTTATGCTGTGTTATGGCTGATTTTCTTTTTAATGTATTTAGCCAAGTGATGCACTTTATGAAAATTAAACTCATTTGTGCCAAGTTTAATTGGTGAATTTCTTTAGTAAGTGGAGTTAGCAGAATTATGTAGTGCCTTCATATTACAAAAGTCTCCTAGGTTTTGTGAGTCAGCCTTTTGAAAAATGTTTATGCTTATTTCAGCTTTGTGTACAGTTATTTAAAATGCCTTGTTTCATTGTTATAGTCTGAAGTTAGTCATTTATTTTTGTTTCTACTGGTTTGCATGTTGCTGTTAATATGCATTGTAATCATGCTAGGATTTTGAAATCTCAGTTGTTATGTGGAACTTCATAAGCTTTCTCAAACCAGAGACATTTGCTAAGGAAATAGAATTAAGTCTCCATTTGTTTCTCTTTACTAACTAAAAGTTTATTAGTGTCTTAATGTACATACTAAGATGTAGTTTTTTAAAATTCTACTGACATAAATCAACATATCCCATGGCTATTTGTTAACTTTTTATCTTAAAAGGAGACTATTTTTTACCAACATACTTAAAATTTAAAGTCTTTTCAAAATGCACAGATATGCTCTGCTCAGAACATTTTCCACAAAGTGTATTAGAAATGTGTTTATTATCCTTAGAAACAGAAATGAATATAGTAAATGCAACTGCTTATTCATTTTAAAATTATTATTCTAGAGTTTACCTAAAGCTTAAAAAGTTAAATCATTTATACATACCATTTTGAGGCTAATAAAGCAAGATGATGTTTGCCAAATTCCAGAGATTATAGCGTAACACATCTTAAAGGGAACCTTACACTTAGAAATTCTGACTTTTCAGAATTTTGTAAAGTTCTAGGTGGGTAAAGAGTAACTCTGTTGACTAGGTAAACCGCCATTATTTATATTTAGAATTGACTTTTTTTTTACTTTTATAATTCATTTTATTCCCAGTATTATTATATTTATTAATAAATTATATTTTCATTACAACAGTAGCTGTGTTGTTCAGAAGTTGAATACCATTTTCCCCTTCCACTTTCTGTGACCTCCCTATTCCCTATAATTATTGTGAATTGAATTATGTTTAAAGGCTGCTGCATTTTACAGATGTGGAATGAGTCTGATTTTCCTTATGAGCTTATACTTCATATCACTGATATGTTTGAAAAATCTTTGTGAATAGGTGCAATGCTCTTCATATGTAATCATTATTAATAAAAAAGTTAAATGTAACTAAATTAAACATACTTTTTGCAGTCTTGAAACTTACACTATTAAGAATTAAGTTCACATAATAGTAGTGCAACCATAAAACTTCACATTTTAAAATGTATTTCACCTGTCCACTGAAGTACCCACTTAACAAACATTAATTGAGAAAACTGTATGTAATCTAGTTGAGCTATATGTGGCATTAGAAGGGAAGAATGGCCTTAAATCTAAAAATCATTTTCCTGGTTTGAAATGGATTTTATTACTTACAAGAAAGAAGTTTTAGGTGCCCTACTGGTAAAGAGATGAATCTCAATTTTATCCTCTGAAGATCTTAAAGAGAGCTACATATTTGATCCACATTTTAGCTCTTCATGAAAATACCTTTATTACATTGCACTTTGTTTTGATGCTGTTGACTTCTGATAGGAGAAATTGATCATCAAAACTTGATATTTTTAATGCATGTGCTTTTAATGCTGGCAGCTATTATATCACAGTATACCGTTTATGAGGACTCAGAGGAGGCAATTCTCTTTGGTCTCAGTAGTTGTGAAACATATACTTCTCCTAAACAGTTGATTTGTTTTTATTTTAAAGATGCTAGTACCTTAAAGATGCTAGTATGCTGATTTTAAGTCCTTTGGGTTTAGACCAAGGAGTGGGATAGCTGGGTCAAATGGTGGTTCTGTTCCAAGTTTTCTAAGGAATCTCCATACTGCTTTCCAGATTGGTTGCTCCAATTTGCAGTCCCACCAGCAATGAATGAGTGTGCCTTTTCCCCCACATCCTCGACAACATATATGGTGGTAGGAAAGATGGTGGAATGAGATGGACATCATTACCCTAGGTACATATATGACTACACATATGGTGTGACGCTACATCGTGTAAAACTAGAAATGTAAAGTTGTGCTGCAATTGTGTACAATGAATCAAAATGCATTCTGCTGTTATATATACCTAATTAAAATAATTTTTTTTAAAAAAAGATGCTATTACTTCCCATCAATGGTGGGTGAGGCTGGAGGATCACAAGTTCCAAGCCAGCCTCAGCAATTTAGAGAGACCCTCTCTCCAAAAGGGCTGAGGATGTAGCTCAGTGGCAAAACACCCCTGGGTTCAATCTCCAGTACTAATAAAATAGACAATGCCTTTTGGACAGCTCTGAGCCAAATTGTAGTTCACCTACAGCTACTTTGTGGGATTTTATGGGTTATGTTTTTATAGTAATAGTTGTAGCTTTATTTTATGTTATTTTTCTCTTAATTCCAATTATCTTCCTTATTTAAATTATTTCATTAGAACACATGTATTTTTGTCCTGATGAAGACTTGAGTGACATATTGGACTATACTTAGGTGACAACTCATCACAGCTGGTACTTGATCTAACAGTTACCATCACCAGCCAGTGATTGCAAAAAGGTAAACTGTTCTTTAAAAGAAAAACAAAAATGCCCGGGAGATCAAGGAATACGGAGTTCAAATTTAGAAATGCTGGTGAATAATAAGCTGTTAGGGAGATTCTTGGTCAGAGCATAATATGGTCATATGACCATAGTTTAAACCAGTCTCAAATTACAACAGCTCATTTGCCACTTTCTCATGTTTGTCATTTGCAGGAAAAATCACAGAACAACAAAAAACAGTGCAGCCAATATATGCTTAGTAAATGATGGGTAGTTCTTTGTTGTAATAGCAACTGGTGAGAGTGACTATAAACCTTAGATACCTAACATAATGTTTGCAGCCTAGCTAATTGTAATCAGAGCGGTATTAACAATAGTCGCAATATAGTGGGAGGCCTTTGCTAAAGTGTGAAAACTCCTCCATTGGATTATTAAGCCTGGAAGACTTTCTCCAGAATTAGCTCAGCTGCCAGTCCTCTTCTGCTTTGCCACCTCCAAGATAGGGATAAAAATCTAAATGTCATTTTCTCAGCTTAAAAAACAGATTTGAGGCTGTTAAAATTATGGTCAGTGAGACAAATGGGAATCTAGTAGTTGCTTCTAGGAAATCATCCTGTAAGAAGGCAGGCATACTATGGATATAGCCCCACCGCTTCCTTTTCATTTTGACCTCAGATGATGGTCAGAGGTCCTGCACAATCATCTTTCGAACAGAATGTGACACAGGAGAGAAAAGAATCACAAAGACTCTGGCCATTTGTTAAATCACCCTAAGTTATGGGTTTGTTATTAAATACACCAAGATAAAAACCATCTTAAGTTTGGACTGCAGATTGTGAACTTAACGGAGAAAAAAAATTGTACAAAACAAAGCTTTTCTGTGTATAATGATATTGTACATTTTGTTAGCAAAGAAAAGATGATATTTATATGAAAGCTAAAGGGGAAGGAATATCTATTAGACATGCCAAAAGTCCCTTACTTTTGAGGCTTCTTTTGGCAAACAATATGTATGAGACAAAGTATATAATTTTTATATATACATATATTAACATATATGAGTCTGCTTGGGCTGCTATAATAGAATGCCACAGACAGGGTGACTTAAACAACAAAAATTTTCTCATAGGTCAAAAGTCTGGAAGTCCCAAGATCAAGACCCTGACAAGGTAAGTTTCATTCTAAGGCTAGTTTTCTTGGGTTATAAGAAGCTGCCTTCTCACTGTGTGTTCGAGTGATGTTTTATTTCTTTTGTGTGAGCTTCAAGAGAACATTCTGGTTTGTCTTTTTATGAAACCAATCCAGTCAGATCAAAGACTTAACCTTAATGACCTCATTTAGCCATAATTAATTCCTTTTAAATGCCATCTCCAAATAGAGGCACACTAAGATATGAATTGTGGTGGGGTGAGGTGGGGTGCATAAACAATACATAATAGTATAATATGGATGTAACATAAGACATTTCTTAGTTCAAAAGATTCGATAGCCTATTCTTTCATTTGTTTATTCAACAAACATTGAGCCTTTGCTATGTGGTGGCACTGAGTTATAAAAATAACTAAGAAATACATGATCTCTTCAAGGAGTTTAGAATGATACTGGTTTTTATACAGGTAGTTCTCTATAAAACAAGGGGCATCTGCCTGGGACAGTATCTTACATTTTATTAGCAAAGGAAAAGGAGAAAATTTATTTCTCTTTGAACCTAAAGGGAAGATAAATGTCTGTTGAACGCATCAAGTTTTCCTTGACTTCTAAAACTCTTTTCAGCAAATCACATATACGATTGTGCCTCACTGTGGCAAAACTGGTAATAGGGGCATTCATGGTGAATTACAGGGATGTGAGAGCCAGAAACAACTAAGATTAACAAAACATCACTTTACCTGTTCCTTAGAGGTGGAACAGAGGGAATACTAAACTGAAGGGTGAACTGCAGCCTATGCAAGTGACATATGTCATTGTTAGTCCATTGGTCCATCAATTCTAGTTTCAGATTGAGCAGCCTCTCAATTACCTGATGCTGACGAGTCAGGAACATACAAACCTTGACGCCTTAAACATTCTATTTTAACCTAATGTACATAAATATATATTCCGTTGCCCATTTTCTAATTGATGTCTGAAGCCTTTCTTTGGGAATCTTTTCCCTACTGAGTTTCTGACTGTCTTAGTAAAGCCATACCCCTGATACATTTTCAGATTGCAGCTTTGGTGTCTGTAGAATGCAGACTGGAGACCCATGAAGGAATCTGTGACAGAATGTTCTATTTTTTTCTTTTCTTCCCCAATCTTGTAATGGCATTCTTGCCTATCCTTTTCCCAAATCTTTTCCAAATCAGTTGACCTGATTTTCAGTAGAATTGCTATTTTGTACCTGTTTAATTATTTCTTTAGTAAACATTTTTTTTTATTTTAAGTAGAGCTAATATACACAAATTTGGAAACAAAACTCATCCTTAGTATTCATACAGCTCCACGTGCTCTAAATAGGAGCCCACTAGCCATGAGCACTCAGAGTTCCATGAGCGTCCATGATCACATTTTGTAGAGGATGGGAAACTTCAACAGGATTGTTGACGCGAATGATCTACCTTCTAGTTTGCATCAATCAAGTTCTCATCTCCATTGCCATCATCCTGGCCCAACCATCAGATATCTCAAATGAGCCACCACAGTGGCCTTTTAACTGCTACCCCTATTTCCTCCTTTGCCCCTACAACTGCCTATTCTCCCAGAATAGCGACAGTGTTCTTTTTGAAAATCTGAAATCACATTTTTTCTTTGTCCCTAGGAACTGTCATAGATTTCCCATTATGGTTAAAATGATGTAAAATTCAGACTTCTTTACATGGCATCCAAATATGGTTTCACCTCTGCCAACTGCTCCTTGGGCCTTCTCCCTGTCTTGCCACAGCCCCATCCCAGAGCTAGCCTCAGACCCCACACTAGTGGCCTCTTCTCTGCCAGCCTTAGGTTAAATTTTTCCTCTTCAGACAGCCTTAAATCACTCCCAAAATTGTCCCCTGAATCCATGTTTATTATTTACTTATCATCTGTGTCAACTGCCCTCCTTCTCGCTTCCTGTAACAGGCAAGACTTCGTCTATTTTCTTCCAATCTTTGCTCTCCTTGTACTTAGAAGAGGATCAAGCACCGAGTAAAGGCTCAATATTTACTGAGTGATTAACATTAGAAAACCCCGAATTAAAGAATTTATTAGAGAAAAAAAAGAGGTCAATAGTAAAAGATCTTGAGAAAGAAAATTTAAGTCTTGGGGATTGTTACTCTCTGGGTAGACTATTGTGCTACTAACCAAGGAGACAGAGGAAGGAAGAGGTTTAAGACAGGTAAATTGAGCTTGGAACATGCTGGGTTTGAAATTCCATAGCCAATCCAAGTGGAGCTCTGCAGTAGGCAAGTAGATGCAACTCCAAAACTCAGGAAAAGCCTGCCTTAGTAGAACAGAAGTCAAATTAATTAGGAGTATTCCCCCTGGTGATCTTCATTTCACTTGCCCTTAGTACAGTGATCTAGAACATAGCAGGAACTCGTGTCAGCAGAACTCAGATGAAGAAGACTAGAAGTCATGACTTTGTTTGTGCCACGGGGACATGCATCATGGAAACGTGCCTAGTGCGCCCAGGTGTCTCTAATCCTGTTAATTTGTTTTTCATTCCATAAGTAATTTATTATCACAGAGGATCTTGTTTTTCTTCCTTTGGAAGGAATCTAATAATAACACAATATCACAAAGTTACACCCTTTTTCCTCCTTTGTCTTAATAATCTTTAGTATTTTAGATGAAGCTTAAGAAAAAGAAGAAATTCAAATGTAGTAGACAATAAAATGAAAAATGTTTGATCTAGTAATCAAAGAAATATCTAACCACTACAACTACAAGAAGGTAATGTATGGACTGAGATTTTTTTTTAAAGGTGTTTTCAGTATAGTGTGTGAAAATAAACTCAGTGTGTTGCTGGTGGTACAGTGATTTGTTTTAAGAATACTAAATTAAAGCTATTAAATCATTAATATTAATAATTAAGAATAATGTTACTATTTATTAAATTAAAAATTAACATGAATCCATTAATATTAAATTAGAGCTAATTTGGCAATATAAAACGATTAAAAATGTTCATGACTTTAACCACGTATGGGGTACATGCCTGAAATCCCAGTAACTTGGGAGGCTGGGGCAGGAGGATACCAAGTTCAAAGCCAGCCTCAGCAATTTAGCAAGGCCTTAAGCAGATTAGCAAGACCCTGTCTCAAAAAAAAAAAAAAAAAAAAAAAAAAAACTGAGAATGTAATACAGTAGTTAAGTGCCCCTGGGTTTAGTCCCCTGGTACCAAATATATCTATATCTATATCTATCTCTATCTATCTCTCTCTATATATAGAGAGAGATAGATAGAGATAGATATAGATATAGATATAGATATAGATATAGATATATAGATATAGATATAGATAGATTTCAACCCAACAGCTATACTTCCAGAAACTTAAGGACATATATGTTTATTTAGCTGGGTGTTTTTTTCTTTTTTTTTGTCAATGTGGTACTGAGGATTGAACCCAGTGCTTCATGAATGCCAGGCAAGCATTCTACCAATAAGCCACAAACTCAGCCCCTAAGGACATATATGTGATGGGTAAAGATTTGCTCAAAAGACATGTATCACATTTATCACAAATACAACATACAAAGCTTCTGATATTAAGGGGATTTGTAAACATTGTGTGGCCTACAAAAAAGGTGATCCAGAAGAATAATGGAAATGCTCATGATGTAATACTAATTGAAACAAGCAGGTACAAAAAGTAGGATTTCACTTTTATAAAATAAGGTATTCTTTTTAGCATTTTATACAGAAAGAATAAATACTGTAAACTAATAACCATGGTTATTTCTATTTATGTAGTTATGAAGGAATTCATTTTTTGTTTTCATGAACCTGTATTCTCTCAATTTTCTATAATTAGTAAATACGACTTTGTAATTTTTGAAAATTATTTTTAATAATAAACTAATTTAAAATTAATAATAAATAATATATGTTGCCCCATCATCTATTTCATTTATTTACATCAGATTCCTCAACCTGTCTCCTGTAAAATGAAGAAAGGTATAGCATTCCTGTGACCTAAATGAAGTATGAACATACTAAGCTCAGTTTACATTGTGCTCATTAATAGGCAGAGTTTGCTATCCAACCCCCTTAGACCAAATACCATCATTATTGACCATTCACAAAAACCCATCTCTAACCCAAACTACAGTGGAAATGCTTTATTAAACTAATAATGGTGAACAGATCTGATGTTGCTCATTAACAACCCATATCATCCCAATCATGTACCCTGTATTTTAAATTTTGAAGGCTTGAATAGAGTGTATCCAGTTTACAATGGGTTCTCACTGAATTTCCAAGTGACACATTCATTAAATGGTGGTTATCAAATTAAAGTGCTTTTTTCATCTGTAAAATACTGGAAATATATACAATGTCTACAAAGGATAAAATTCAACTAGTATATTAAACAAGATAAGGCATTAATACATCTGGACACGTGGGGCCTGAGGGAAGCAGTTTAATTCGAGATGAAGGGTAAGTGGAGATTTTGTAAGGAATCTGATGGGGGATTTCAGAGTGAACTAGACCAAACACAAAGAGACAATACGGATTTGAAATTTACTAAAAAAAAAAAAAAAAATCAACACCTTTGACCACTGCAACTAAATATGCCAAGAACACAATAAAACATTTATGCTTTAAGGTCACAAACAAGTGAAGACACAACTATCCAAATGTTCCCTAGTTCCTCACAGAGGCCACCCTCAAGGTTGGTAGCTCTTGCCAGGAATACAGGGCAATGAGTGGACCAGATCCCAGGAGCAGAGAAACCACTGGTTCATCCCTTCTGCTGCAAGTGCCATCCGGCCGGGTGAGGCCACCTCAGCTCTGCAGGGCCTATCTACTGCCACATCAGGGAATTCCTTGCAGTACCAAATTACCTGTTCAATGTTATATTTACGTGTCTTCTTGCCTGCAGTACCAGGTCATAGTCTGCTGCACAAAGGTTTATAAAATGATGGCACTGGATCTATTTCTTTGACATAAATTCTGTCAATCACTAGCCCTAGTTTCATTCTTACTAATCAGAGTCAGAGCTGTGCCTTCACCTAAGATGGAATGAAAATTTTCTCATGGTAGCTAGACAAGACAGAAGAAGTGTGAGTCTGCCTCCAGCTGATTAACTAAGGTATGCCTGGGAAAAGAATAAATGTGACAACAACATGAGGACTCCAGTGCCTGAGAGGACAGCAAGACAACCAAAAGAATGGGACTGATGAAGCTGGGCAAGACGAAAGAGAAGGGCTCTCCGTCCAGGAGGTTTATCATCTGCCCTGGCTTAGACCCCTATCCTTCAAACACATGATCCATGAAGCACTTAGCAGGATCTTGGAGAAGTTGTTTTTATAATACGTGAACAACTTTGGGTTCAAACTAAGACCTTTATTGTATGTGCTAGAAGACATAAAATACGCATTTGCAACTTTCATTTTTCAGCTAGATGATAATTACTAAGTGCTCATACCCTTTACGTGGATATTTACTTACACACCTTGCTCAGCATTTTTTTTTAATCCTTTGGGTTAACTTTTCTGAGCATTTCATGTCTGCAGAATGTTTCCTCGTTTGCTCTAGTTCTTAGAGCCCCAGAACCCTCTAATTTTACATGCCTTTTAAGTCTAATTAAGAATATCCTTCAAAGTTGGACAGACAGACCTAAGTTTGAGTTTGGACTCTGCTGCTTATGAGGTGGAGCAACTCATTTTGTGTTTCTGAGCCTCGGTGCTCATGGAAAATGGAGACAAGAATAGTCCCCACCCATCTGGTTTGTAGAGAGGAGAGTGTGTGTGGAGTGTCCACCCTCCTGAGCAGAGTGCCTGACCTGCTGGGCCCAGGAAACAGCACCACCTCCAGGTCAGCATGGTTGCATAGATGCTCCAGGGTGCACTCCTTTCTGTGCCATGAAGGATGTGTTTGTCCCAGTCAGCCGTTCATGCTTCATCCAGTGCCCACTAAGCTGGGTTATAGAAAGATAACCGTTCACTCACAGTCTGGAGACAAGAAAGCTATTTGCAACCCTGAATTATCCAGATTTTCACCTTTTGTAGGCTCACTTGGTGTTGGTAAAATCTCTGTTTGAATAGACATTTTCATGGAAGTAGGTTTTGGTTTTGGTTTTAGTTTTTTTGTGGGGTGGGGGGTGTCAGGGATTGAATGCAGGGGCACTCACCACTGAGCCACATCTCCAGCCCTATTTTGCATTTATTTAGAGACAGAGTCTCATTGAGTTGCTTAGTGCCTTGCTTTTGCTGAGGCTGGCTTTGTACTTCTGATCCTCCTGTCTCAGCTGCCCGAGCCACTGGGATTACAGGCATGTGCCAATGTACCCCGCTAGAAATAGATTTTCTAATGCACCAAGTTGACAATAACTCGCAGCTCTCCTTTCCAACCTCATCCTCCTCATTCTTCTGGTTCCCAGGCCATTCTAACCTTTGCTGTTGATTGACTGTTCTAAACACTTCCTCACCTCACAACCTTCAAATGCAATATTTTCTTCACATTTTCTTTCCATAGAAGAATAATGCCAGAATTTAGCCAGAGAAATCCCAACTTCCTGCTTCTGCAGCCTTTTTTAAAAAATCTTGTTTCACTGAGTGATGCTTACAAATTGTTTCATAGACACTAGAATTTAAAATGAAACTTCCCATGTCAATGTACCAAACAAATTAAGGACACAAATAAGAAAATAAAGGAAATTGACCTATTCATGATCAGATATCAAATTCTTTTAAGCTTTATCTTGGAAACATTTTTTTTTTCTTTTGGCTCAGTCTCACCTTTCAACTTGTCCAAGGAATGATAGGGATTGTGTGTGCTGTCAAGGCATAAATAGCAGATATGGAGGGCACGTCCTGAGTTTATTTTCAAGGCACAAAATGGTCACCATGACGAAACAATCTTCCTTTGTGCTTTGGTTCCTCACTTAATTACACAGGGAGTTTTTAACTCAAAAATATTGAAAAGTAAACATTATTTGAACAAATATATTCCACTCATTTTTCACGAGCTTCTGTGGAAACAGGAGGGTGCGCTCTAAGTTAATTGAATCTTGAGATGAGAAATAAGAATTTCCTTCAATTTAACTACTAGACCTATATTTATTGAGGTTCCTGCCTACGTCTATGGAGTTTCTGGAAAATAAATGGCCACAAAAATGCAATGCATGCTAGGCACAGTTTCTGCCTACAGTAAGATCTCAGAGACAGTTTAGGTATTCCCCTCAATTACCCATTTTGCGATCTCCATACACTGAAGCACTTGTTCAGCACTGATTATGGACCATCCACTGTGTGGTAGGACCTGCGTGCAGTGAGCAAGGACCTTAATGACCCAAGTACTTCGGTCTCCTCTGTTGATCAGTCCCCACCCTGAGGCCCACACCTTGGGCATGCTTCATCCCAACTCCACCTATGCTGTACCCTCCAGAGCGCACAGGAAGCCAGCCCCACAGCACCTTGTGTGCTCCTCCTGTTGGCCACTGACTACCTTGGGATATGCTTGTTTATCTTAGTGCCTCAGGAGAATGAAAGCAGCCCTTCCCTGCTTACTACCCTAAAATGCCAGTCTAAACTACGCTTTCAAGGGCTCAAACGATATTTATTGTGTATGCACAGAGTGTGACTCACCTTGGAAATATCGTTACAAAATAGAGTATCTTGAACTCTTAGAAAGCAGCTGATCCAAACTGACCCTCAGTACACAGCTCCCCCGACAGCAAACCTGTCACTGCCACAGAAGCAACTGTGACTTGGAAAGCTCTCCTGCAGTGATTGTAGGGTGGCAATTTGCAGACACATTCCACCCCACTAAATTCAAACCCTAAAACGTTTATGCCTGAGGGAACCTGTCAAACCCTTTGCTCCAAATCCCTGGTTTTACAAATGAAACCTTAAACCAGAGAGGTTACATGAACACGGGGACTGAGTGATAAAGCATTATAGAAGACAAGACTCCTTGGCTCTCAGCCTAGCGTGCTTTATTAGAGTCTCTCCTGCATTTCGTTAAACCTGTAAAGATTTCATGGATGATGGATCATAGCCATTATCTGTGAATTATACTTTCACCAGAGCCAGGGAAGGGGGAGTTCTCAATCTTGTCCCTAATTCCAGTTTCAGTTCTACCTTTTGGGATAGATTGGGTGGAGGGTCATGAGTCACCTTTTAATGCCATTAACAAAAGGCCACCAACCTACAGGTGTCACACCCACCCCCCTGCAGGCTTTGAAAATCTCTGCCCACCCCAGTGTCACTCATGTACACCCTCGCCTCTCTGCGTCTACAGGAAGTATCATCCTGATCCCACGGGAATGAGCTCTATGTCCTTAACTGTGATGGTAGCCCCACAGACACTGGCATAGTCTGGAGTAAGGCCTGGAGTTTAAGGGCGTGTCTACAGAATGGAATGTCTACTACCGTGTCCACACTGTCAGAGGTAAGAAGATGGAGCACAACAAGATCTTACATCCTCCACTGAAGGAAACAGAGCCCCTCTCGACTCTCGACTGCTGTCTTCAGAAGCCACACTCACTTCCCATTCAGGTTCCCCTAGGAGGATCCTGGTCCCTACTCTTCAGGTCCAGAAGTGGAGAATGAGACAAATGCTCTTCATCTCTACACTGGAACCTGAAAGAGGCTGAAGCAGCTAATCTAGTTGCCCCATGGGAATGTTGACACTTCTGATGAATAGTACATACTCAACAGGTGCAAGCACAGGGAGACACACCTTGGGTAAGCCAGGACATATCCGTCAAGGAATCAACCTAGGAGCTGTTTCCCTTTCCCAGTGGTGACAAACAACATGAACTTCCCCCTTGTTATCAACCTGCAGCGATTCCTTCCAAACTGAGGGCAGAACAGACCTCTAACACTCAGGATAGAAATGTAGCAGTCAAGGGTTTAATGTGGATATAATCTATCCCAGGGAAGCTTCGGTCCTGTTGGTCGCAGGATCCACAAGTGAAAAGTTAAGCAACCACCGGTTTTGGCTGGTTATTTTAGAACTCAGAAGACATGGTTTAAAGCTCTCCTTCACTGTAAGCTTCTTTAGTGTGGGTTTCTCTCACAAAAACAATGTCACTTAACTCCACTTTTTTGTTCATATAACTCCCCTCCCTCCACTGAATGAAAAAGACTTTATTTTTTACCATCCATGACCACCACCTAATATGATGCCTGGGAGTTTATAAATAAATCTGAGTCAGGCTTAGCAAGGTTTCTAGGACTTACTGCATGGGTTTGCTTGGATGCTTTGATTTTTTCTAATATTTATTTTTCAGTTTTCAGTGGACACAACATCTTTATTTCATTGTATGTGGTGCTAAGGATCGAACCCAGCGCCCCGCGCATGCCAGGCAAGAGCGTTACCACTTGAGCCACATCCCCAGCCCGGATGCTTTGATCATTAACAAGAAATAAGTTTTGCATCTTGTCTCCATGTTCATGTAAAATCAAAATATTGAACAAAATTTTCCTCCCATGAGCTGACTATAAATGATGAAGGGAATGTCTGTCTAAACTCACAAAAGTGTCCCCGTCCTCTTCCCCAGATCTGAAACTATGTGATGGCAAAAGGGACTCCGTGTATGTGATGAAATTAAAGACCTAGAGGTGGGGGATCATCCTGGATTGTTTGGACATGCCCTATTTAATCTTATCTTGAAAGCAGAGAATATTTCCTGGCTATCATCATAGAGAGATGTGAGGAAGATCCAACATGGCGGTGGGCAGAGAGGCAGCGTTTTCAATACCTCCCCAGTGATGGGATCATAAAGACGCATAGATAACACTTAGATGCTACTAGGATTTTTTTTTTTTTGAAGCGACAGATTGCCCCACCAGACACAGAGGTCCAGATCCGCCAGCCACAGTCCGTGAGCCGAGGTGCGGGGCTGCCGGCCCGTCAGCCCACAGCAAAAGCAAACGCAGCAAACATGACTGGGTCCTGAGCCTCCGAGACTCAGCTTGGCAGGAAGAAGTCTTTCGCCAAGTCTTTAGCCAAGCTAATTCGGTTGAATTAGCGAGCTGGGAGCTGAAGCCAACCGGGGTCGGACCAGTCCCACCCCTCCCAGACACTCCGGCAAGGAGCCTGGGGCCCGCCATAGCAGAGAGGTGACGTCATCAGAGTTCAGCCGACAGAATTCCTTCCCAGCAGAATCCACTTTAGCAGGTGTGTGACTCCCTCCCCATCCAGATACAAGCAGCCAGGAAACTTCATGGACCTCTCAGGGGTCGTGTCTGTAGGGAAGTAGAGGGGATCCCCGACCCTCAACCCCACATATCACCAGCGGTGACTCCCAAGGTCTTAGCCTCCAGTTTACCACAGCCCTGGGGCTTAAATGGGACACGTGGTGGGGCTGCAAGTGTAACTAGATCTCTGGGGAACCGCTTCTGGTGAACAGGACCTGGCTGGCTGGCTGACAGGAGGAAGGGGGGTGAGGGCCGGAGAAGTGAAACGGCTCTGGACTGACAAGTCTGAGAGACACTCAGGAGACGCCTTACAGGGATTGCTATGGGCAGGTAGAGAGCAAAGCTCCGCTCGGAGGACACAGCTCCACCTACTGGAAGAGAAGAAAATGGATCTCTAAGACTTCAATATTTTTTTTCTTCTTCTCTCTCTGTTCCTTTCTCCCCTTTTCCTTCTCTCTTTCTTTCCTGTTTCAAGGTTTATTGTTCTTTTCATTCTCCTCTAATCTATCTATCTATCTCTCCTTCTTTCTTTTTAAGAGCACCTTCATTCCCCTACCCCCCAACTTTCATCCCAAGCATTACGTCTTCCATTACATGTAATTGTCTAAATGCAAATAGGTGAATGTCTCAAGGCTGCCCATAGGGCTCCTAAATAACTAGCTACTACCAACACCCTGATCCAATTGCCTGTTAGTATCCACCTTCATTAGAGCAATCTTCTAAAGTAGCCAAGACATACTAACCCTCGTACCATCATAGCACCTAACCTAAACATATAGTCCTAAGAACAAACAACAAATCACTATATGCATACAGAACCTGGAAGCCTTTTATGAATTGAATGAATCAGGTTTAAAGTACAATAAAGCCCAACAGTTCTAGGCATAATCTCCCACCACAAAGGAGAGACAACAGAGATATACAAAGCCAAAACAAATGTATAGGAGAAAGCAGTTACAAAGCAGTCAAACAGAGCTGGAAAGTAACGTGAACAACATGAAAAAAAACAAGGGAAAAAAGGACTACAAACAATGCAAGACAACTTAAATCTACAGAAGGACATAGAAGCATCAGAAACATGGACAGGGAAAGAAATCAAGGCATACCTAACTCAGGTGGAACGGAATATTAGAGAAGACATGAGACAGCAAGTCCAAGCATTGAAAGTATATTTTGAAAACGAACTAAACAAACAAATTCAAACTGAAAAGAATGAGCTTTACCAGGAGATAGAGATTTAAAAAAACAAACAAACAGTAATCCTAGAAATGCAAGAAACCATAAACCAGATTAAAAACTCTAACGAGAATATTACAAATAGACTTGATCAAGTAGAAGTCAGAACATCAGATAATGAAGACAAAGTTTATCAACTTGAAAAGAATATAGTCAACACAGAAAAGATGCTTAAATCTCACGAGCAATCTATCCAAGAGATATGGGATCTCATAAAAAAACCAAATTGGAGAGTCATTGGGATAGAAGAAGGCACAGAGTTTCAAACCAAAGGAATGGACAACTTATTAAAGGAAATAATCCTAGAAAACTTCCCAGAGATGAAAGATGGAATGGATTGCCAAATCCTGGAAGTCTACAGGACCCCAAACATCCAAAACCGTAATAGACCAACTCCAAGACATATAATTATGAAGATAGCCAACGTACAGAACAAGGAGAGAATATTAAAAGCTATGAGAGAAAGGAGGCAGATTACATTCAGGGGTAAACCAATTAGGTTAACGATTGATTTTTCATCACAGACTTTGAAAGTGAGAAGATCCTGGAACAACGTATTTCAAACGCTGAAAAATAATGGATTCCAACCAAGAATACTGTATCCAGCAAAATTAAGCTTCAGATTTGACAATGAAATTAAAATCTTTCACGATAAACAAAAGCTAAAAGAATTCACAGCCGGAAAACCAGCACTGCAAAGCATTTTGAGCAAAATACTACAAGAAGAGGAATTGAAAAATAGTGCCCAAAACTAACAGTGGGAGGTATCTCAGTAAAGGGGGAGAAAAATAACCAAAAAATTAAAACTAGCCAAACTAAAATAAATAAATAAATAAACATGACTGGAAGCACAAACCATATTTCAATTGTAACCTTAAATGTTAATGGCTTAAATTCACCAATCAAGAGACATAGGCTAGTAACCTGGATTTAAAAAAAAAATCAACAATATGCTGCCTTCAGGAGACTCATATGATAGGAAAAGACATACACAGGCTGAAGATGAAAGGTTGGGAAAAATCATACCACTCACATGGCCCTCGGAAGCAAGCAGGAGTGGCCATACTCATATCGAATAAAATCAACTTCAAACCTAAGTTAATCAAAAGGGATAAAGAAGGACACTATATACTGTTAAAAGGAACCATCCACCATCAAGACATAACAATTATCAATTTGTATGCACCAAACAATGGTGCTGCAACGTTCATAAAACAAACTCTCCTCAAGTTCAAGAGTCATATAGACCACAACACAATAATTATGGGTGACTTCAACACACCGCTCTCGCCATTGGACAGATCCTCTAGACAAAAGCTGAACAAAAAAACTATAAAACTCAATAACGCAATCAATAACCTAGACTTAACCGACATATATAGAATATATCAACCATCATTAAGTGGATACACGTTCTTCTCAGCAGCACATGGATCCTACTCAAAGATAGACCATATATTATGCCATAGGGCGACTCTCAGTAAATATAAAGGTGTGGAAATAATACCATGCACCATATCTGATCATAATGGAATGAAACTGGAAATCAATGATAAAAAAGGAAGGAAAAATCCTACATCACATGGAAAATGAACAATATGTTACTGAATGATCAATGGGTTACAGAAGACATAAAGGAGGAGATAAAAAAATTCTTAGAGACAAATGACAATACAGACACAACATACCGGAATCTATGGGACAGAATGAAAGCAGTTTTAAGAGGGAAATTCATTTCTTGGAGTTCTTTCCTCAAAAAAAGAAAAAAACAACAAATAAATGAACTCACACTACACCTCAAAAACCTAGAAAAGGAAGAGCAAAACAACAGCAAATGTAGTAGAAGACAAGAAATAATTAAAATTAGAGCAGAAATCAACAAAATTGAAACAAAAAAAACATTGAAAAAACTAAAAGTTGGTTATTTGAAAAAATAAATAAGATTGACAGGCCCTTAGCCATGCTAACGAAGAGAAGAAGAGAGAAAACTCAAATTACTAACATATGGGATGAAAAAGGCAATATCACAACAGACACTACAGAAATACAGAAGATAATTAGAAAGTATTTTAAAACCCTATATTCCAATAAAATAGAAGATAATGAAGCTATCGATAAATTTCTTAAGTCATACGATCTGCCCAGATTGAGTCAGGAAGACACACACACAATTTAAACAGATCAATAACAAAAGAAGAAATAGAAGAAGCCATCAAAAGACTACCAACCAAAAACAGCCCTGGACCGGATGGGTATACAGCGGAGTTCTACAAAACCTTCAAAGAAGAATTAATACCAATACTTTTCAAGCTATTTCAAGAAATAGAAAAAGAAGGAGTTCTTCCAAATTCATTCTATGAGGCCAACATCACTCTGATCCCGAAACCAGACAAAGACACTTCAAAGAAAGAAAACTACAGACCAATATCTCTAATGAACTTGGATGCAAAAATTCTCAATAAAATCCTGGCAAATCTAATACAAAAGCATATCAAAAAAATTGTGCATCACGATCAAGTAGGATTCATCCCTGGGATGCAAGGCTGGTTCAATATACGGAAATCAATAAATGTAGTCCACCACATCAATAGACTTAAAGACAAGAACCATAGGATCATCTTGATAGATGCAGAGAAGGCATTCAACAAAGTACAGCATCGCTTTATGTTCAAAACACTAGAAAAAAATAGGGATAACAGGAACTTACCTCAACATGGTAAAAGCTATATATGCTAAACCTCAGGCTAGCATCATCCTAAATGGAGAAAAACTGAAGGCATTCCCTCTAAAATCTGAAACAAGACAGGGATGCCCTCTATCACCACTTCTATTCAATTTAGTCCTTGAAATACTAGCCAGAGCAATTAGACATACAAAAGAAATTAAAAGCATAAAAATAGGAAAAGAAGAACTTAAATTATCGCTATTTGCAGATGACATGATAATATATTTAACAGACCCAAAATGGTCTACAGAGAAACTGCTAGAGTTAATAAATGAATTCAGCAAAGTGGCAGGATATAAAATCAACACGCATAAATCAAAGGCATTCCTGTATATCAGCAACAAAACTTCTGAAATGGAAATGAGGAAAACCACTCCATTCACAATATCCTCAAAAAAAATAAGATACTTGGGAATCAACCTAACAAAAGAGGTGAAAGATTTATACAATGAAAACTACAGAACCCTAAAGAGAGAGATAGAAGAAGATCTTAGAAGATGGAAAAATGTACCCTGTTCATGGATAGGCAGAACTAACATCATCAAAATGGCAATATTACCCAAAGTTCTCTAAAGGTTTAATGCGATGCCAATCAAAATCCCAATGGCATTTCTTGTAGAAATAGATAAAGCAATCATGAAATTCATATGGAAAAACAAAAGACCCAGAATAGCAAAAGCAATTCTAAGCAGGAAGTGTGAATCTGGAGGTATAGCGATACCAGAGTTCAAACTGTACTACAAAGCAATAATAACAAAAACAGCGTGGTACTGGTACCAAAACAGGCAGGTGGACCAATGGTACAGAATAGAGGACACAGAAACCAATCCACAAAAGTACAACTTTCTTATATTTGATAAAGGGGCTAAAAGCATGCAATGGAGGAAGGATAGCATCTTCAACAAATGGTGCTGGGAAAATTGGAAATCCATATGCAACAAAATGAAACTGAATCCCTTTCTCTCGCCATCCACAAAAGTTAACTCAAAATGGATCAAGGACCTAGATATCAAATCAGAGACACTGCATCTGATAGAAGGAAAAGTTGGCTACGATCTACATACTGTGGGGTCGGGCTCCAAATTCCTTAATAGGACACCCATAGCCCAAGAGTTAATAACAAGAATCAACAAATGGGACTTACTTAAACTAAAAAGTTTTTTCTCAGCAAGAGAAACAATAAGAGAGGTAAATAGAGAGCCTACATCCTGGGAACAAATTTTTACCTCTCACACTTCAGATAGAGCCCTAATATCCAGAATATACAAAGAACTCAAAAAATTAGACAATAAGATAACAAATAACCCAATCAACAAATGGGCCAAGGACCTGAACAGACACTTCACAGAGGAGGACATACAATCAATCAACAAGCACATGAAAAAATGCTCACCATCTCTAGCAGTCAGAGAAATGCAAATTAAAACCACCTTAAGATACCATCTCACTCCAGTAAGATTGGCAGCCATTATGAAGTCAAACAACAATAAGTGTTGGCGAGGATGTGGGGAAAAGGGTACACTTGTACACTGCTGGTGGGACTGCAAATTGGTGAGGCCAATTTGGAAAGCAGTATGGAGATTCCTGGGAAAGCTGGGAATGGATCCACCATTTGACCCAGCTATCGCCCTTCTCGGACTATTCCCTGAGAATCTTAAAAGAGCGTACTATAGGGATACTGCCACATCAATGATCATAGCGGCACAATTCACAATAGCTAGACTGTGGAACCAATCTAGATGCCCTTCAATAAATGAATGGATAAAAAAAATGTGGCATCTATACACAATGGAGTATTAGGAAGCACTAAAAAATGACAAAATCATTTGCAGGGAAATGGATGGCATTAGAACAGATTATGCTAAGCGAAGCTAGCCAATCCTTAAAAAACAAATGCCAAATGTCTTCTTTGATATAAAGAGAGCAAGTAAGAACAGAACAGGGAGGAAGAGCATGAGAAAAAGATTAACATTAAACAGAGACAAGTGGGGGGAGAGAAAGGGAGAGAGAAGGGAAAGCATATGGAAATGGTAGGAGACCCTCAATGTTACACAAAATTACATATAAGTGGTTGTGAGGGGAAAGGGGGGGAACAAGGGAGAGAATTGAACAACAGCAGATGAGGTAGAGAGGGAAGATGGGAGGGGAGGGGAGGGGGGATAGTAGGGGATAGGAAAGGCAGCAGAATACAACAGTCACTAATATGGCATTATGTAAAAATTGTGAATGTGTAACTGATGTGATTCTGCAATTTGTATTTGGGGTAAAAATGGGAGTTCATAACTCACTTGAATCAAATGTATGAAAGATGTTGAAAGATGATATGTCATGAGCTTTGTAATGTTTTGAACAACCAATAAAAAAAATAGAGAGTTGTGAGGATGGAGGAAGGATCAGAGAGCCACCACCAGCTGGCTTTGAAGGTAGAAGAGGTGCCATGAGCCAAGGAGCACAGGTGGCTGCTTGAAGCTGGAAAAAGTCAGGAAACACATTCTCTGCTCAAGAAAACAGCCCTGCCAACATCTTGATTTTCCCAAGATCTTTGTGGTTGGACGTCTGACCTACAGACATGTAAGATAATATATTTGTGTTTTTTTAAGCTACTATGTTTGTGGTAACTGGTAAATACCAAATGTCTTCTTTGATATAATGAGAGCAACTATGAACAGAACAGGGAGGAAGAGCAGGAAGAAAATATTAACATTAAACAGAGACATGAGATGGGAGGGAAAGGGAGAGAAAAGGGAAATTGCATGGAAATGAAGGGAGACCCTCATTGCTATACAAAATTACATATAAGAGGTTGTGAGGGGAGTGGGTAAATAAACAAGGAGAGAAATGAATTACAGTAGATGGGGTAGAGAGAGAAGATGGGAGGGGAGGGGAGGGGGGATAGTAGGGGATAGGAAAGGTAGCAGAATACAACAATTACTAATATGGCATTATGTAAAATTGTGGATGTGTAACCGACGTGATTCTGCAATCTGCATTTGGGGTAAAATTGGGGGTTCATAACCCACTTGAATCTAATGTATGAAATATGATATGTCAAGAGCTTTGTAATGTTGTGAACAACCAATAAAAAAATTAAAAAAAAAAAGAAACTAATACACAGTGCAGTACCTGATGCTTATAAGCCAGCAAAGCTCTCTGAATTTCCATTTCTTCATTTACTAAAGTAGAGACAATTACAGGTCACCTAACAGGACTTCGAAATACAAGGAATGCAATACAGTGCTTGGAACCTCAGAAGTGAAGAGAGCTGTTTCTCTGAATTAACTACAGAGTGAGCCCCCACATCCCTGCTATAGTCATGGCTCCCCGCGCCTCTGCCAGCTAGTAATGAAAACCATTCCTCCCAGGCTTTCTGTTAAACAAGCTACTGCTATTCTTCTGTGCATGGCTAAGATTGATTATTGGGTTTTATGTAAATTCCTTGCAGCTTAGGTTTCCCAGAAGAACGAGGCATCTCCCGGTTACCACAATCCCAGTCATCTGACCTTGAGGAAAAGAGGGCCACTCCCCAGGGTCATTGCCATCCACCAACTGTCACTTGCAGCCTCGCCTTAGTGGTCTGCAAAGAAGCACCTGAAACTGAAAGAAAGCAAATCAGGGTTTCCGAAGACTGCATGCTTTCAGACTCAAACATATGGCCAGTCTTGTTGCCTCGTTTAGAAATGACCGTTTTCATTTCCAAAGTTTCAATTAATAACCTTCAAACTGTTACCCATTTCCCACAAAAGGTGGCGACGGCAGCAGATTTTAGCTGGCGCGGTCTTCGCATTTACGATGGGCTTAGAGTGCCGCCTAGTGTGGACGATGTGTAACAGCACACGTGGAGAGGGAAAGAGCTACCAAGGGAAATGTCAGGCACACTACAGATAGAAAACCAAGGTCTCGGTGACCCGCTGCTACTTTATGAGCTTACTTGACCTAAATAAGATACAGCCCAAGGAGATGCCTCTTAGATGGGTAAGTACCTCGTCTAAGCAAGTGTACTAGCTAAATAAGGGTATCCATCCTTTCTAGCTCTCAAATAGCCTCAATAGTGTATTTCATTTACTGTAGAATATTTTTGGTGAATTCTTCCCCTTAACTTCATAAAGTAGGAACATGAAATTGATTTTTAAATTAGCTATCTTATATCAACATACTAATGGTTATTATCCCCAATTTTGAGCATTAATAAACTCCCAGTTTATTCATTTCTATTATTTTACCTATTTCACCAGAATGTCAGGTGCACTCTGTCAAGGTATGTCTGTTTCTAACAGATTTTAATAACTCCACTCCAGAATTACTCCCACATTACCCTTTTCATTTTCTCACATTCTCTGTATTCCGTTTTGAAAACTGTTCCTTATTCTTTAGCTTTGTTTTTCTGTTTTTTTTTTTCTTTTTCTTTCCTTTTTCTTTTTTTCTAAAGCTAATTAATTTCCTAAGAATGGTATGTTATTAGATAAATTGCTGTCACATTATCTGAAAAAGTAAAATCTCTCCTATTTACTCCTTATCATTTTTTGGAGGGAAGGCTGGGGTTTGACACCTGAGAGAAGTTGCTTTATTCAGAGTTTTAAAGGATGACACCTGATCAGCTGTAGGTGGGTATTTTTCCATATTGTCAAAACCCATGATAGAAGACTAGGAAATGATAGAAATGAGAGGCAGGAGAGGGGAGCAATAGAAGAGGTGGATCTGATCAAAGTATGTCATATGTTATATGAATATGCCACAATGATACCCATTATTCAACACTAAATTAAGTAAATATTCATTAATTAATATGTATTAATAGCACAATTTTGAAACCACATGATAGAAACTAGAAAACCAAGAATTTCTGCTTATCCTCCTCTTCTTCCTCAATTGCAATTCACATTCACTGGATGTTAACCAGTCCTCCTTCTCTGTACTTGCCCCCCACCCACTCTATAGCTGTAATTTGCTGTCTCCAAACTCTGGCTTCTTCCACAGATCATCCTCCAACACTCCAGCCCTGTAACCAATTGGCATTAAACACCTCAGCTTTGATGATCAATACCAAACTTATCCTCTCCCTCCCACCAAGATCTGATCCTCCTCTGAATGTTGCTTAGCAAGGTTAAATTACCTGATGTCCCTGCGGCAGAAGCTGCGATGTAACCTTCCAAATCTCTCTTTAAGAATGTACTTGCAAACAGGGACGAGAGGGGGGAGGGAAAAAGAGAGAGAGAAGGGAAATTGCATGGTAAAGGAAGGCGACCCTTCTTTTACAAAATTACCTAAAAGAGGAAGTGAGGGGAAAGGGGAAAAAAAAACAAGAGAGAGAAATGAATTACAGTAGATGGGGTAGAGAGAGAAGATGGGAGGGGACGGGAAGGGAGGGGGATAGTAGAGGATAGGAAAGGCAGCAGAATACAACAGACACTAGTATGGCAATATGTAAAAAAGTGGACGTGTAACCGATGTGAATCTGCAATATGTATACGGGGCAAAAATGTGAGTTCATAATCTGCTTGAATCAAATGTATAAAATATGTCAAGAGCTTTGTAATGTTTTGAACAACTAATAATAAAAAATTTAAAAAAATTTAAAAAAAATTCTGAAAAAAAAAAAAGAATGTACTTGCTGCCTCCTCTGTGTGGACTGTTGTCTATGGCACTCCTCACCTAAGGCTATGCCCTCTTTGCAGTAGAGCCACATTTAATGACTGATTTCTGTGAGGGACCACTTCAACTCAGATGTCCTATGGGGACATCTGAGCATCCTATGGAGTCAGCAGAGTTCTCCTTGGAGACTTAACTTCTATCCAACCTCCCTTCCTTCCCTTTCTTTACTGAGTGTTGATGCCAAAAGCACTTCTTCACAAACTTCCTCTACTCTCCTTTCCATTTCAGAGTCTGATTCCCAGGGAGCCTGGGCCTGTAACACTTGACCAAACACTTCCCAAATTTGATAAAAAAAAAACATGAATATAAATACCTGAGATGCTCCACAAAGTCTAAGAAAGATGAACTCAAAGACACCCACACTTAGACACATTGTAATCAAATGGTCAAAAGTTGACAGTTGGGTGGGGACGTGGTTCAGTGGTAGAACACTTGCCTTGTGTGTTCAAGGCCCTGGGTTCCAGGCCTAGCCCAGCAAAAAAAAAAAAAAAAAAAAAAGCCAATGATACTGACAAGAAATTCTAAAAGCAAATGCTCATCATGTACAAGGGATCCTCAATAAAATTAACCACTAACTTCTCCTTAAAAACAACAGAAGGCAGAATAACATATTCAAATTGCTGAAAGGAAAAAAAAATGATCAACCAAGAACTGGCGAATAAAACTTCTACAAAATAAGAGGAAGAAATGAAAATACCTGCAGATAAACAGAAATGAAAGAAATTCATTGCTCGTCTCCCTCCCTTACAAGAAATGCTTCAGGCTGAAATGAAAAGACCTGAGACAATAATCTGAATCCACACAAAGTCAATTAAACCACCAGGAAAGGTAACTACATAGGTAACCATAAAAGACCATTTTAATTTGTTTTCTGTTTGTTTATAATGCCTTTTTTTTCAATTTTATTTAAAACCCAAATATATATCACAATAATTATAAGTCTTACTTGATAGACACATCATGTATAAATAAATATGTAATTTATATAGCATAAGTTTGGGAGAAGGATGGAACTATGTAGAAGCCAAGATTTTTAATATTAAAATTAAGCTTATACTAACTCAACGTAATTTGTTTAAAAATTGTGTTAATTGTGATCCCCAAGGAAAGCACTAAGAGAGTTCTGGAGCTTAAAAAATTCAAGATCATGGCAAAGAGTTGGAGGGGTTAGGCAGCTCTCCAAAGTTTTTTATAAGAGCATGAATCCTATTCTAAGAGCAGAGCCCTGATGACTTAACACCTCCCAAAAGGACCCACCTCTTAATATTATCAAAATAAAAACTAAGTTTAACGTGGATTTTGGAAGGACACAAATATTCAAACCATATCAGACATACAAAAACAAATGCAAAATAGCAGATACAGTAATTACATTAAATTTAAGTGGATTAAACTCTCCAATTAAAAGACAGAGATTGACAAATTGAGGGAAGAAAAAAGCAATGACCCAACTATATGTTGTCTACAAGAGATTTTTTAGGATCAAGTACATATTTAGATTGAGAATAAAAAGATGGGCAAAAGTATTCCATGCAAACCTTAACCAAAAGAGAACTGGAGTGGCTGAACTATTTTCAGAAGAAAAGAACCTTTAAGACAAAGATATTGATATTATATAATAGGTCTTTAATAAATATTGATTACATAAATGAATTTATATATGAACTCTAAATCTCTTCAATCATTCCCATAGAAGTGATAGTTAAAGCCGAAATTTTAAATAAGACCTATGGAGAGTATGAAAAGGAGAGACAGCAACAACTGAATCATAGAAAATACCTAAATGGTTCATAATTATAAAGAAAAAAAAAGAAAGAGTTATAATTAAGGAAATACAAGAATGTAATAGAGGGCTAAGAAGAGCAGACTTTCAAGAATGCAGGACACACATATTGTGTTAATATAGAGTACATATGTAATCTGTGTTTCATACATACATGTTACATACACACATTACAACAGCCCCCCTTTACCTGCAGAGATTGTTTCAAGATCCCCAGTGGATGCCTGAAATCATGAAGAGAATAAAACCCTATATGCACTATGTTTCATCCTGCACATACATGCCTATGTTAAAGTTTGATTTATATATTAAGCTTAGCAAAAGATTAACAATAAGAACTAATAATAAAATAGAACCATTATAGAATGTTCTGCAATAACATAGCCAGCACCACTATTCTCGCCCTTTGGTGATATTATTAAGTAAATGAAGGATACTGTGATACTGTGACAGTCCATCTGATAATCAAGATGGCTAGTAAGTGACTAACAGACAGGTGGCATAACAGCATGAATGGTGGATAAAGGATGATTCACATCTGGGCAAGAGGGAGCGACACAGTAGGAGCTCATCGGGATACTCAGAACAGCACACAATTTAAAACTTGTGAATGGTTTCTCAAATTTTTCATTTAATGTTTTTGGATTATATTAACCATAGGTAAATAAAATCAAGGAAAAAGCTACTTCTGTTACCAAAATGATCAAAACTACAGACATGTCACTCCTTGAGGGTGCCACAGAGAAGCTTCAACTGGAGGGTTTTGTCTTTTGATTTTTCAGTCTGCTGAAAGGAAACATTTAAATCCCCTCAACATAATAAATAGTGTATATATAACCTCAATAACCTGTAAATACTAGAATTGTCCAGAGAATCATTCTTAATCAGAGGCATTCCTACTTCTCAGTGTCTGTAAATCTCTCTTCTGAGTAACAACTCTATTGCTTTGTCCTGTCTGTGTTTTCTTGATGTATACCAAGTCTTTTTCTTCTGAAAAATAGCTTGAGTGTCTTCTACATAGTGCAATAAAGCTTCTAGTTAGGAAAGAAACGAATGATGTAAAGTGAATGTGAAGTGAGAGGAGGATTTTAGCTATTTTAAGAAATGCTTTCTCCAAAAGAAGCATCAATATCTGTCTTAAATCAAGGAGATAGGAGAAAGGAAAGGGAGAGATGAAACATAAATTGACTAACATTTCATCAGTTTGTTTCCTGGGGCTGTAATGTAATGCTACCAAGATATCCTTATTAGCCCAAGCTTCTTTGGATTTTTCTTTCTTTTTGTAAGGCTTGCTAACTTTAACACATTATCCAATTTGTTCGGTTAGACACATACCATTGTGGTGTATACCACTGTTTCCTACTCCAATTTCTGCAAAATAAGTCAGTGCTCAGACCACATTTACCAAGAATGAGAAAATTTTGCACTTAACATGGAATTATTCTCAGTTGCTAAGTGGATACCAATGGTTTGAGCTGGTATGTTTGGGTTTTAGGTGGCCAACATCCATCCCCTCTGATTTATGTAGGATCACCTTGATTACAGGACGTAAACTATCCCTACTTCCTGTCTCTCAGTTATGAGGGTCCAGGTGGCTGACTCCAGAGGTAGGTACCTGAGCCAAGCCTGGTCAGTCAAATGTCCTGGCACTGGAATCTAACTGTTGAGTGGAACAGCTGCTCAAAGTTGGGATCGCTTAATTTTCCCTACAGTTGACTACTCAGGAAAATAAATCTCTTATATCTGGTTGCCTTGAGCTCTAGAGCCTTCCATCTCTCTGACCTTCCCTTAGATTTGCATTGTAAGCAGATTGATTCTGATCATTATGCAAATCACTGCCAATAAATTCAAGTTTGTCTCTTAAATTATTTTGAATATGTTCTTTACAACCAAAGAAAAAATTGAAATTGATATATGACAAAACATCTTAAAAATGCAAAAAAAAAAAAAAAAAAAACCCCAACACACTAACTCTTTAGCACTGTTCAATCTGAGTTCCACCACCAAAGCGTCCTTGTAAGGCAGTGGGACCAAATTTTAGCAAACCTCTCAGAATTTTTAACTTTTAAACAACATCCCATACTAAGGATGCTTTTCTGGAAACAGATGTCTAATTAATACTTTATTCTTTTTCATACCTTTCAAGGATGATCTACTTTTACAACTGTTCTCTCATTCATTTTGCTTCTTATTTTCAACAGAAGGGCAGCATGATGATTCATATAGAAATATTTTTCTTTTTAGGGTAAAACATCACCTATCGTAAGAAAATATTTTATTATTATATTTTTAAAACTTAACATTTTAGAACTTCTTTAATACTTATCTGTACACTCATTGATGGCAAGCAATTGGTCTTGCCCAGGACTAACCAATAGACATATAATGAGAATCACATAGAGAAATTTTAAATTTCCCAATGGTCACATGTTTTGGAAGTAAAAAGAAATAGGTACAATGAATATAGATGATAATTTTTTTTCATCCCAGTATATCTACAATAATATTTCAACATGTAATCAAAATAAAATTATTGAGATATTTACAATTTTTTATATATTAAGTTCTTAAAATCAGTGTGTGTTTTAACACTTAGAGTGCTTCTCAAATCAGATGCAAATTTCCGTTATAAATATTTGGTTCATATATAGATCTTATAAATTTTAGAGTTGAAAAAGTAGATTCAAATACCCAAGTTCCTCAAACATAAAGTTTCTGATAAATGACTTCAGTATCAATTTTTTAATTAACTAAAATTACATGCAATTAAAATTCAGTTCCTCTATTGCACTACCCACATTTCAAGTGCATGTTTCATGTGGCTAATCTATACTTTCTTTTTTTTTTTTTTTTGTTTAACTTTGTTTTGGGTACTGGGAATTGCACCCAGCAACACTTTACCACTGAACTATATCCCCAGCCCTTTTTATTTTTTATTTTGAGACAGGATCTCACTAAGTTGCTCAGGGCCTCACTAGGTTTTTGAGGCTGGCCTTGAATTTGAGATGTCCCTGCTTCAGCCTCCTGAGTTGCTGGGATTAGTCATGAACACCTGGCTACAAATACTCTAGACCTCACAAATCCAGCTGAACTCTCTAGGCACATGTGTTCAACGATGGTGAGGAGAGGTGCTCAAACATTCATCAGATCCCACTCAAGGTATTAGCAGTTTAAACACTTCTCAATCACTTTTATTATTGAAAAATACAAGGATTTCTACTTGTATCTTTGGGTATTGCTATGGTTTGAAATTTGTTCCTTAAAGTTTGTGTTGGAAACTTTATCCCTACTTGTACTAATAGCATGTGGAAGTGAGACCTTTGAGAGATAGGGATTATATGTAGGGACTATACATTCATAACCAGATTAATGGTGGATACAGTTATGTGAACAGGTATGTAACAATTGATCTATGTGTATTTTTTTTCCATTTTTCTTTTGGTCATTATGATGATTTCTCCTTCATTCTTAAAAGTTTGAAGATATTTATTTATTACAGTTGATTTAGTGACCACATGAAGTATATTTATAAAAGCTGCTTTAACATTCTCTCCTTCTACCATGGTCCCCAGGATGGCATTAGTGGCTTTATAAGAAGAGAGGCCTGAGCTAGTTGCCTGCTGTCTGGCCATGTGATGCCCCCAGCCATGCAATGATGCAGCAAGAAGGCCCTCACGAGATGAGGAGATGCCGCTGTCATGCTGTGGACTTCCCAGCCTCCAGAGCCGTTACTCGGATGAACTTTTTCATAAATTACCCAGTCTCAGATTTTCTTGTTTTAGTAGCAGGAAACAGATTAAGACTGGTATGTTAACCCTCATTAAACTGTATCTTTAGGGCTGGGGTTGTAGCTCAGTGGTAGAGCGCTTGCCTAGCATGCATGAGGTTTGATTTTCAGCACCACATATAAGTGAATAAATAAAAAAGAAAGGTCCATCAACAACTAATATATATATATATATATATATATATATATATATATATATATATATATATATATATATATACTGCAGCTTTATAGATTTCATCAAATTCAGAAATTTTAAGGGTCCTTCTTTCTTCAAAGGTTTTTTTTTCTGTCCTATATCCTCCTCTAACTGCCCCCTTAAACTACCCACCACTCTAAAACCACCATTCCAGGATTCTAGTTACTACATGATCGTCAGCTTAATATGGTCCCATAGCTCACTTTTGCTTTGTTGTTTTCTTTTTTTCTGTCTTTTTTTTTACTATTTTATTTAGTGTAGTTTCTTCAATTTTATTTAGTGTAGTTTCTTCAAGTACACATTTTTTTCTTCAGTGTTTAATTGGCTATTAATACCATCCATCGTATTCTATATTTTTCTTTTCAGATCATGCACTTTTTCTTTCTCTGCACCCCCCCACAATAGATAGAAATAGCTTGATCTATGCCTATTTTTTTTCTCTTTTTCTTTTGGTTGTTATGAGGATTTCCTCTCCTTTCTTAAAATCGTGGAGTACATTTCTTAGTTGGTTTAGTGGAGACAGGGAGTATATTTATAAGAGATGCTTTCAGGTTCTCCCCTTCTATCATCTATGTCATTTCTGGATCTGTTCCTACTGTTTGACTTTTCTCTTTGTTATAGATTGTACATCCCTGCTGGGGCCTGCCATAACAAAATATCATAGCCTAGGAGCTGAAAAACAGCATAAATTCATGTCTCACAGTTCTAGAAGCAAAGAAGTCCAAGTCAAGGCACCAGCAGATAGGGTATCTGATGAGAGTTCACTCTGGTTCAGAGTTGGCACTTTTCACTGTGTCCTCTGTTGACTGAAGAAGTTCTAAACAAGCTCCTTGGGCCCATTTTATAAGGGCACTAATCCCATCCTGAGAGTTCTGCCCTCATAAATTCATCACCTCCCCAAGACCCTGCCTCCTACTACCCTCACCTGAGGGTTAGAACTGCAATGCGTGTATTCTGGGGAGATGCAAACATTCAGGCCATCGCTGCTGCCTGCCTGCTAGGCACGCTTACCCTCTTGTATGTGCACTCACTCTCTCACTCTCTCCCCTCTCTCCATAGTGACTTCCTTTCCAGAATGTTTCTCCACAAATTTCCTAAGCTCAGCAGGACTACCAGGTTGTTTGGGTTCCCTTTCCCCATAGAGGAATGATCCAGGGCCATGGAAGTGCTTATGTGATTGGTTTCCTTTCTGTGGGAATCTCTACCCAGTGCTATCTGTTGTCCAGTGTCTGAAAACTGTTGTTGCATGTACTCTATGTCAGTTTTCTAGTGTTTGAGGAGAAAAGGCAAAGCTAGCTTATGTTATTCTATCATGGTCTAAAGGATATAAAAATTTAATTGCCATTCATTTAATAAATGTTGATTCAGTGCCTACAGTATATTAGAAACCATGCAAAGATCTGGAGATTGACTGTTGAACTAAAAAAAATATGCAGTCCCTGCCCTCATGGTTACAGCATCCCAACAGGAGAAAGAAAATAACTAAAAATTATTCAAGTAAATATGTATGAGAGGGAGCAGAGTACTATAAAAGTATATAATGGGAACACCTGATTTAGTTTGGGAAATCAAGAAACAAAGGACATTTTAACTAAGATTTAAGGAATAAGGGAGCTTTAGTGTCAGTATTCTACAGAATAGGAATATTACTGAAGAGAGCAACATATGCAAAAGGCCTGTGGCAGAATGGAAACCATTAGAGATCATCCAGCCCAGCCCTTAGATTTCCCAATGAAGAAACAAGGTCTCAGAGAATTTATGACATGTGCCATTTGCAGAAGAGGGACTAGGAGTCCTACCTTCACATCTAGTGTTCTTCCCATTTCACGATATTGCTAAATAAATGTAGAGAATACCAGAACACATTATATAATGATTTTGTCATTTTATGGTTTATGGCATTTTATGAGTAATACATAATCTTATAATTTATCTTCATTTAAAAACAATTATGGCCAAAATTTTATTCAGGACATACTTTGAATTGTCAATATTTTTATATAGTTACAAAGTTTGTAAAAAAAAAAAAAAAAGTGCAAGAGAGCACAAAACAGAAAAGAATGAACACTCACATTTAGCACACAGAAGCCACAACAGCATCATAATGGCCTGGAAGTGTTAACGCAGCTCCCTAAGTGGCTAAATTACACCCCAGAGGTTCTCACTCAGCAGTGTAAGCCTTTAGTGCTTTCAGACATTTTGGGAAATGCATCCATTGCCCCATTCCAAGCTTAATTGGCATAATAAATGTCAATTAAAGCTCCTTTAAGATTTTAAACTGCAAGACTCAAGTGCAACTATGTATGTATAGACTCATACGGAGACTTCCCCACCAGAAGTCTTTCCTAAAAGAGACTCCGCATATTTAGGTTTACCATGGGCGACAAGGATAGACAACACACAACCTTGCATTTACATAGGAAAAGACGTTTCTCCAGCTATCCTAAATGTGTCCTTCATAAATGGCTTGTAAACTATTACATATCATACATGTCAGTGGAATTCAGCTTTCAACAAATAGAGAGAGAACATCAACTCAAGGACGGGAAATACAGGAGCCAACAGAGGAGAGAGACGTGTGTCCCCCACCATCAACATGGAGGGATCCTTTCAGAAGCTACCAGGAGGTCCTTCTCCCTCCTTCATTCTGTGTCTACACACAACTCCTTTCCTAACATTTACTTATGAGGCTTAAAAGGCAATTATTCACTCATCCAGTGTAAATATAAAGCAGGGTCTTTGTTAACTTCTGAACTTGACAAAAATATTTTTTATGTCTCATGCGTAGTTCATCGATTTCGGTTTCAGGAAATTCCACTTTAGATTAAGTAGCCCAAGCTGCCAATTGCTTGATACCATCGTCTTCGTCTTCTACCCTCCTGGAAGAGGCTGGAACATAAAAGTGATTTTAAAAATTAGTCATTGGCATCACTCCCACTTTCAGCCTACAAAAAGGTATGAATTACACATAAAATGTGTTTATTTATGAAATCAAATGTAAATGAGTACTAAAGGAAGGGACCTGGCTATTATTTTTAGGAAACTGTGAGAACACGGGTAGTGGAGATGGTGAACAGACCTGCTCGAGATCGGTGTGCAAAGGAGGATGCGGCTGGCCTTCTATCTGGCTGTGCTGGGAGAGAAGAGGAAGGCACATTTGGAAGCCGGATATTTGTCATCTTCTTGTTTAATTCCTCCTGCTCCAGTTCTTCAAGTTCTGCCATCAACTCATCCTGAACGTAGGAGAAAGGAAGAATTACAGAGTTAACGTTTCAAGAAGTGGGTTTCCTTAAACACAATAACAAGAACATCTGCTACCCAATTGATATGTGAGAACCCAGTGAAATGGAATATTTATTTTAAAACTAAGTCTTTTTTGCAACACTGAGCAATGATTAAAAAATGAATATTTTGGGTTGTGCAAATTTGTTGTAGTTAATCTTATAATACTTCAGTAAACAGCCATTCAAGTAATTTGTGCTAGCTGAATATATAATCTCAGTTTCTGGGAAACTTACACCTTGCCTGTCATTTTTTCAATATGCTCTCTTCTTTTCTCCTGTTGAGAAGCTATGAAACTTTAATTGGAAGAAATAAATATTTTTATTTGGGTTAATGCTATTGAAAATAGAACAGTAAGCATAGCAAAAACCATAATGCAATAAAAATAAAAAGAATCAGAGATACTGTGGTACTTTTATCAAATCATCAAAGTTAACATAAATCATGTGTGTGCTTGGGTTAATACAACTTCAGTTCAAAGACAGGTATAATGTATTTCTTTAACAATGGTCCAAGAGAGTCTGGTTTAATCTTAAACTATTCCCTGAACAAAAGCTGTAGAGAGGCAACATTAGTTTGAGATCTTAAGGATGTACGTCACCTTGTACCAGGTTTGAGATAACCTGATGTATTTCACATCTACCTGCCTCCATAAGTCTCAGATGGAGATCAGCTCCCCTCAGGAAAAAGTCAAGAGTCAAAATTAAATTTACCATCATTGAATTTTTTAGGTTTTCACAATTAGAAATGACCTGGGACACCCTTATAATCAACCAGGTAGATTCCTTATTCATTCATTCACTCTTGATTCCACAAATTTAGGACAGAGTTTGAACTCAGTACTAGAGATGCAAAATTGAATCCACACTCACCACATTCAAGGAGTGCATGCATAAATCTGGGAGAAAGCTATGTAAACAAATGTATTAAAGTGAGGTTAATAACATCATGGAGCAAGAGAGGAGATACTTAAGCCAAATCCTCATTGATCAAATTCATGAGTATCAGATTTGCAGAGAGTTGACCTCTATTAAACTGACTGCACATTAAAAAAATAAAATAAGAAGGTGTATACCATCAGGTAATGTGAAATAGCATGATGGTGTGGTTAGGTGCTTTACAGTTCTCCTCAGTTTATATAAATAAAATGACAATAGAATAAATAGTCTGATGCCTAGTTCTGCTCAAAAAACAAACATAGTAACTGTAGTAATGGCAGAATGAGCTGCTTTATGTTGAATGCATGCCCAGAATGCCATGGGTACTTGACAATTACCAACAGCACCAGAAAGATATTGATGCTTTCTTCAGGAAATATGATGGACACAGTAGCTATCTCCTCCATCATTTTCAGCCTTTCAGTTCCAAACTCTTATCTGATCATTTATGAAAAGATTTTTAGAACTTAGTAAGCTTTGGAGATAATCCAGTGATCCAAGAGTTTCCATTCTATCTATGAGAAAACTACAGGTGAGAAAAGTAAAGGGACTTAAGATGTCCTCATAAGCCCAAGGCCCTTTCCACCATGCCACAATGCATGCATTAGATACTTGTTAGTCTACACCAGGGTTGGCAAATATTTCCTATAAAGGGTCAGATAGCAATGTTTTAGGTTTTGCAGGCCACATATCTTTCTATCACATAGTCTTCTTTGTAATTGTTTTCTACAACACTACAAAACTGAAAAACATTCTTGGCTCTAGGCCAGACAAAAACAAGCAAAGGGAATGATTTGGTCTTCAAGCCATATTTCGCCAACCTCTGGTCTATGCCATTTTTAAAACTCAGTTATCACTCAATTCTCACTTTCTGGGATTCCATGGAGCCACATTGTACTTGTTAGATGTATCGTTTTTAGTATCACATAGAAGGAGGTTGGACTCTTTGCTATGCTACTCTAGTATGTGGACATGTTTTTAAACATGCCCTAGTCCTACTTGTGTATGCTTTGAGTAGCGCAGCTGAAATTCACAGTGCAAACACCACCAACATAATTACCTCCTCTCTGTATTATTAGACTGATTAATCTAAACAGAATGTATGTGTTAATAATGCCACCCCACATTATGTTGTTTCATAATCTGACTAATAAACAGAAGCAGCCAGACCTCTAATTTAACATCTACAAAGCATGATGCCTGCATTTTGCAAAGCAACACAGTCTGCTTTGTTTGCCCAGATGTGTGAGCACTCGATCCCTCCTAATGGGGCTATTCAGACTCCAACCATTAAAAGTCAGTAACTTTACATAATCACATGCCGCTTTTCCTTAATAGCTGAAAACTTAATTAGGAGGCTGTTTGCCAAACTAGATTAATCTTTCCTTTAAATCAGAGCTACTAAGTCTTCATTTCCCTCTTAAAAGAAGTACATTTTCAACAAATATCATTTATTCTCTAAGGAACAAAAGAATCTACCCACTACATACCGTTAGGCTGCTACCCTATTGTGGTATAGCAGCCACAAACCACATTACCATTGTGTTACCTACCTCATCAAAGCCATCGTTAAATCCAACCCGTTGAGAAAATGCTTCTGAGATTTCTTGGGCAATGTCCTGTTGCTCTGTGATGTCTTGCATCAAGTCATCTATTTTGTTCAGATCCCTAGCAAATAATAATTTGTTGAAATATTTTAGGATTTTACCTTAAAATTATAAATTTAGGCATGATCCCATATGAAAAATTAGTGGATTTTTTTTTTATTTGAGATGGAATCTTGCTGTGTTGCCCAGACGGATCTCAAACTCCTGAGCTGAAGTGATCCTCCTGCCTCAGCCTCCTAAGTAATTGGGATTATAAGTATATACCACCAAACCCCACCACAATGAGTCAATTTAATATAAACTTTGTGTGTGTGTGGTGCTAGGGATCTAATCCGGGGCCTTGTGCATGCAAGGCAAGCACTCTACCAACTGAGCTATATCCCAAGCCCATAATATAAACTCTTAATTATTTCAGTAACATAACAAAAATTCCCACTGATATAAAGTTGATAAATTTGCATTTAAAAAAACTTAACAATCCTTTATATGCACCTATATTTTAAATATTAAGTAAATATCCATTACCTTTAGGAGTTACTATAAATCAAATTATTTTATAACAGAATTTATGGGCCATTCTGAAATTTTGTCTAAAAGGGCATTTGTAAAAATTTAGATATATACTACCATATATTACTTCTGTAGGAGATATACCACGAACCACCAGGGACCACCAAGATGGAGATATGTATGTTAGCTCTCAATAGCCACTTTCTGAAAGCAGCATTTGTAGAAGCTGAACTCTGAGACTAGAGATCTAATTTCTATAATACCTCAGATCCTAATGCCCTGAGGGTTTTCCCATAGTGTGATGCCCCAGGAGATTATTAAAGGGAAAAGGATTTGGCCTATGGGTCCCCCAGAAGAATCAGCAACTACAGCAAAGGAATCCAGGTGGCCATGGGCCTAGGTGAAGAAGGCTTAAAGGCACTTTGTAGCACCAGAGCCCCACTGGCCGCTAACCTAACAGCGTAAGCTGTTGGTGTCCCCAGGGTCTAAGATGTCTCTCTAATACTCTGTCTCCATATCATTCCTTCAGCTCCAAAACTAGGCCAAGCTGATTGGATACAAGGTTACTTAATAATGAGAGACACTGTCTTGTGTCTCTCATTATTAAGTAACCTGAACACTGAAAGTTTGTGTCCCAGTAGAATCACTCTTTTTGAGTTTATCAGATTCTCTCTATATGCTATGACCACAGAGTACTCTGACATATTTCCATGCAGTAATCAAAAAGAATACTTTTATCACTCTCCTACACCCTTTATCTCCAATCCTTACTATTATATCTATAATGAATATATTTATTAAAAGGAGAATGAGAAATGTGTTGCTAAAGTTTGGGGCTGGGTGTGAAATTTTCTCAAAAGGAACACAATGGTATGATGCTGCTGAGCTACCTGGGGAGAGACTAATTTGTACATTTCAGCACCCAGCTTACAGCAACCATAGAGAATTTAGAGTCTGATAACAAATCTAATGACCTCTCTGAAGCTGCCAAAATGGTGGCTAATTGTTAATGAACTACAAAGGCAAGAAAATGTTCACCAGGCTGTCTTCACTGCCCCAGCCTCTGCCTTCTCCACTCTTTCTATCCTTGCAAATCTGTCTACATCCCTCAGGCATTCATTGCTCTTATGCATCTTTGACCAAGATTCCACTGTCATGACCAACACCAGGAAAGGGTCAGGTCACTGGCATTTACTTCCCAATGTGGGTGTAAACCAAACTGCCACTAGCCCCACTACCACTATGAATGATTATTGAGTGCTTACTCTGAAAACTGTGTTAAGTGCATTTCATCTAGTATCTCACTGAAATTTCCAATTTACAGATAAGGAAACTGAATCAGAGAGATAGAAAGCAATCTGCCCAAGGGATTGTCCCTGGGCAGTAGGATGATAAGCCAGCAAATTTGAGCCCCAAAGTATAAAATTTCATTCCCATAACTGTTACTCTCTCTATATTCTATATCTATTCTACAAAATTCTCAAACCTTGGGTGGTATCAGAATCACTTGGGAAGTTGGTTAAACACAAACAAATAAAAAAATCCTATCCTACTTCCAGGAACCTGGAATCTGTTCCCTTTAACAGCTCAGATTCCCACCCAAGTTGGACAACCACTATTCCTCAGTTCTAATGTCTGCACAGATGTTGACATTGAAAGGTTTTTTTAAAATTACAGAATTAAGGTATGTACAGCGATGGAATTTCAAGCAATCATAGAGAACTAAGAAACATGAAGGATAAAAATGTACACCCTTCTTTTTTTCATGGCTGGTTGGTTTGTCCTGGTCTTTTTTTTGTCATGGCAACCTCTGATTTACCTCTGAGAAAGCATTCCATTCAATATGCCAAAGAGCCTCAAATGAGTAAAGAGATTCCTGCTAAAATCATCATATAATTTCAAGGGCTTTTCCCAACACTGAGGGCATTTATGATTCAGAGGGAGAACAAAGTCACGCACATGTTTTCATGAACAGCTTTCATTGCCTTTGCTGCAAAGCCCATGTTCCTCAACACCTCTGTGTTGGTGTGGGAGTTTTCCAAAGCTTCTCTCTGGAACTCAATGGTGGAAAGGGTGCCGTCGATCTGAGTGAGCTGCTTTTCAAACCTCTTCTTTCTCTTTAGCGCCTGCAATGCAGCTAAACAAGGGAGAGACCACCTTTATAAGGGAAGAGACACTACTCAAGGCATTTACACACACCACCCACAGACTCAGAACTGCTGATACCTAAGACAAAGCACACACCAAACACTCCGGAGACACTAAAGGGTGACAGCTCTCAAACACTGTGTTATGCTTTCTTCCAAAGATCTGGAAGGTATAACAGAGGATGCAAAGTCAATTATAATATTCCATGAAATATAACACAGAAAAAAATTCTGTCAATATTGGATTTTTCTAAAAAGATAAAAATATGAGTAAAACTATGCAAAACAAAAAAAAAAAAGTCTTTAGAGGAGCAAAGGACCTGAATGGTTGTCAATTCTAGTCCTGCTTCCTTAAAGGCGAGTTTATGGAGACGCAGATCAATTAAGTGACTTGCTTAAAGCTAGACCACTAATGGGTGGCAGCTGGAACCAAATCCTGGAGTGTGGACCTACATGTCTTGATTTGAAATGATTAAGAAATGGCCATTAAGGTTACATCTAACCAAGTGTCCGTGAAATCAGAGCAGTTAGAGTCATCCTCAGGGCATATGGGTGTCATAAAAGAACATTGCCTTCAGAGAAACAATATCCAAATAACCTTCTTATTCACCCCTTAGCAAGATAATCTTACCTGTATCAATTTGAAACCACAAAACTAAGAGTCCTTTGACTTTAGCATTTTGAAAGGCAACATTATCAGGCCCTAAAATGTTCATTTTTTATATTTATTTTTTAGTTGTAATTGGACACAATACCTTTATTTCACTTATTTATTTTTATGTGGTGCTGAGGATTGAACCCAGGGTCTCATGCCTGCAAGGCGAGTGCTCTACTGCTGAGCCCCCTAAAATGTTCATTTTTGATAAAGCATTTGGGGGAAGTGCAAGAAAAGAATAGAAGAAGAATGTTAGCATAAAGATAATTAAATGGATTTGACAAAAGAACTCAAATAGTTTGTGGATCTGGACAGAAGCAGATGAGTTATTACAACATACTTCTGGGAGAAAACTCCTTCTGTTTGCAGGAATTGCTTTTTGTAACTCCAACAAAATTTACTTATTCCATTGTTTTTTCACTGGTACACAGACTCATAGGCATTGTATTTTCTTAATAGATTTTATTAGTCATCCGTGCAGCTCTTTTCAACCCTCTCTGGCTACCTGAGGCTCAGCCACCATCATGAATGACACATTCATATCCAGACCAGGAAGTCCATGACCAACTGACCACTTCAGAGGGAACAAATGGTTACTGATTTCCTTCACCTTGAGAAGACAACAGTACATAAGACAGATACTCAGGAAAATCTAGCCAAAATGTACAAGACCACCCCAGACATCATCTTTGGTTTTGGATTTAGAACCCATTTTGGTGATGGCTTTGGCATGACTTATAATTCCTTGGGTTATGCAAAGAAAAGTGAATACAAATATAGGCTTGCAAGACATGACATACACAAGAAGAAAAAGACCTCAAGAAAACAGTGAAAGGAACAGAAGAATAGAACAAAGGGAGTCAGGGGAACTGCAAAGGCCAGTATTAGTGCCAGCAAAATGCAGAGTAAAGACTCTACCATGACTATCTGTGGCAATTGTGCCAGTTTTTCACAAGAGGGTTAATAAACTGCAAGAACTTTGAAAAAATCAGCACAAAATATCATCCTATGTCCCACTTATATTTTTTTCCTTAAATTCCTTCTTGTCTTATAATAATATTTTGGCCTTCTTTTGGTTACAGTTTGCTTTTAATAAACTTTTTCATGGACCTCTATTTCAAAATTTTATTTGCCCTTTTTTAGAATGCCCATTAAAAATAGCATATACTCGAATGTTGTTATGGTTTAGGTATGAGGAATTCCCTCAAAAGCTCTCCTGAGAGACAATGCAAGAAAGCATAGAGGTGAAATGAACAGATTACAAGAGAGGTTTAACCTAATCAGTGCATTAATCCCTTGATGGGGATTAACTAGGTAGTAACTGTAAGCATGCAGGGTGTGGTTGGAGGAGGAGGGTCACTGGGGGCATGACTTTGGGTTTATATTTTGTCCATAGTGAGGGGAGTTCTCTCACTCTATCTGCTTCCTGGTGGCCATGTCCTGCACCACACCTGTCCACCTTGATGTTCTGCCCACCTCAGGCACAGAGCAATGGAATTGGTGGTACTTGAACTAAGACCTCTGAAATTGTGAATCCCAAATGAACTTCTCCTCTTCTAAAATTTTTATTGTTGGGTCTTCTGGTCTTCTTTTTTTCAGGGGCGTGGTACTGGGGAGTGAACCCAGGAGTACCTAACCTCTGAGTTACATCCCCAGCCCTTTCTATATTTTATTTTGAGACAAGATTTTTCTAAGTTGCTTAGGGCCTCAATAAGTTGCTGAGGCTGTCTTTAAATGTGATCCTCTTGTCTCAGCCTCAGGAGCCACTAGGATTACAGACATGTTCCACTGCATGTGGCCATAGCCTCATTTATTACAATAATTGATTTTACAAAATATGGTCTTTTTACTGTAAACTTTGAGTTTTCTGATTGCTGTACATTTTGTCTTCATTGCTTTCTTTTCTTTATGTAGATTAGTCAAGTATTTTTGTTCATTTTTTTCACTATAATTTGTGCATATACTAAATTTATTCTAACAAATACACTTGTATTTAAAATATACACATATAATTAAATAATTTTGTAACCCTATTGAAAATTAACCAGTCTATGATTTACTATTCCCAAACAAGATTCACTTCCCACCCCAGACCCCACATGTCTAAATAATCTGCAATTTTTTTTTTTTTAGTTCGAGATGACTAACAAATTTCTTGCTATTCTTTCAATTTTTTAAGGGACTCTTTCTCAATAATAAGCTTCATATGCACAATTTCACTAGTTATTTACACTAATCTGTATATTTAGTGGCTTATTTTCTTACTATTGCTTCTTATATTCTACATTGTTCTCTTTGATGGCTTTTTAAATTTTACTGAAGTGAATCTTTGTTTTTCAGCAAAGTATTTTTTAGCATATAGATAAAATACTGTAGATATACTTATATAAATATGCATAGATGTAAACTCTGAATACCTATAGGTCTGAAAACATCTTTATTTTGTTTCAAACGCATAAAATTTAGACTTTTCCAGAATTCTAGATGCCAAATATTTTAAAATTTTAAGACTCTATTCTGTTGTTTTGCAGTAGTCAACATCTCAAAAGTTTGATTAAAAATATTCTAATTTCTTTGTAAATGCTTTGCCTTTTTGTTTATCCTCTGAAAGTATTTGAGATTCTATTTTTTATATTAAAGTCATGAAATCTCCCTAGGATAATTCTAGGCATGTGCCTTTTATCTTTTGTTTTTTCCAAATAAGCATTTTTATTATGAAGAATTAGAATAAAAAGTTCTTTTAGCTTGAGGAAAAAGTATTCCATTATTTCTTTTATTTCTTCTCTCCAATATTTCTGTCACTTTCTTCTGAAATCCCCACTTATTTTTTAATTATCTCTACCATCACCTGTTCCCACATAAACATTCTGTTTTCTCTCTTTTGAAACCTCTGTGAGATGGATACCAGCTTCTTCGGCTCTATCTTCTAACCTATTAGTTTGTCTCTCCATCTTTTTGATCTATATCCAGGGAGAATTTCTTGATTTTCCTGATTACTAGTAAATCTTCACCTGTATTCATTTTACCTTTTTCTTGCCCTTTAATTGGTTTTTAAATTATGTTTTTAATTTCTAACTTCTTGTTTTCTACCTGCAGATTTTGATGGCAGCATTCTCTTGTCTCAAAGATGCAATAGCCTCTTGAACTCTGAAGATTCAATACAAGGTGTTTATTTCCACCTTTCATTTCTGAAACTCTCTCTCTTCTCTTGGGTTCCATTGTCTGCTTTGCTTACCTTGATGCTTTTGCATAACTGCCCTTCCTCAAAATGCTTCTGATTGTCTCTTGTAGGTTCATATTTATAAATGAAAGGCTAGAATGGTTCGGGTAAGTTGCTGTGTGTCTTGTAGTTACAGAAGCCTCTCCTGGAAGGAGAAGGCTGCCCACAGCTCTGTGGAACAAGTGGGAATGCAGGCAGGCTTCCTTCCACAGGAGGGAGCGAGCACACAGCTGGGGACTCCTTTGCCCAAGAAAGGCTTTGCTTTGAGTGTGGAAAATTTCTCCCTCCTGGCAGTGGTGACTTTCCTTCCCACCCTCCCTACCCACTGTGGGGTCCGGGGTTACCTCAGGCTCTGCTGTTTTCCTCTTTGGGTGTGGTATCACAATTAAGCTTTTATTGAACAGCATTTACACTTTAATTATAGAACAGCTCCTATTTGCTTAATCTGTCCTTTAGGAAAGAACTAAAACATTTTTTTCTTAAGTCAATTGGCTCAACGACCTTCTTACAAGATCACACTTAAGACAGCCTTACCACATTAATGACCAATCTGTAGGAAGGTTTTCTCCAATGCACAGGGAGAATGGCCAGCTGACCCCCTGGGCTACCCCCTCTGTCTGTGGATCCACAGCTGCTGCTGAATCTACCACACTGTATTATAATTATTTGTAAAATCTGTTCTGTTCCATCTCTCCTGTGCCTAATTATAAACATTTTGATGAAAGAGCATCTTACATCTCTGTTTCTCCAGCAACTTGTCCAGTTCCTACGACTGGGTCAATAAAATACATAAAAAAAAAAGTAACATTTACTGAATAACTTTCTATATGCCAAACTGGTGCTAAGTGCTCTGTGTGCATGATACGATTTATGCCACTTAACACACACACACAAAAAAACACAAGAGTACATACAACAATAAGCCATTTTAAAGATGATGGAATAAATTAATATTAAATGAATAAATTTCATGATTTTGTGCCCCACAGTACAATAACAGCATGGCCCAGTGAAAAGAGTATGGAGTGTGGACCTTCTTGCCCAATTTAACAGATGTGTCACTTCGCTTCTTTGAGCTTCAGTTTGTTGTTCTGGGATTGGGGATTAAATCAGGCCTGAGCATTATAAGAACTGTGATCATTTATATAGCTCCTGTGAATGACAGGTGCATAGCCATTAAATATTACTATCAATGACAGTGATTTATATAACATTCTTAATAAGATTGTCTATCCCAATTCTGATAACCCTTGAAAACAAATTACTTATTTTTTTCGGTATAACTCACCATAATAGGAACACAATATTACAAAACAGCTGTGCATTTCAATACGTACAGCAAACCATGGTTTCCAGCAGAGAATCCTAAAAAGCTGACTAGCAAATACACATCTCTTCCCCCAGCACTCTGGAATGTTTCCAGGGGGTCTCCTCCCTCACTTGCCAGGCTGTTCTGTGCAGTGGTACCTACTGACCCAAGAACATTTTCTTCCAGAAAATTTTAAAAGTTCTCCATGAAGAAATATGGCATATTTCCTAGTAAAAATTATAGATTTTTTAAAATTAAGAAATATAATTTGGTACAAAGAAGTCTTGGAGTCTCCAAACCTATATTTTAATCCTATCTTTACCACTTAATAACTGCACATAATAATCTTAATGTGCACCCTTAACTCTCCTTACTGATGTTCCCTCACTGGAATAATAACAACATCTAGAAGACAACAATAGAACTGAGAAGCTGCCTGCTTCCAAACCTGGGCTCCCTCAATATACAACTATATGGCTTTAAATAACTTGCTTAGCCTCGTGGTTAATGGGAATATAACTCACTCAGTTGTTAAGGATTAAATGAAATAACACAAGTAAAATGCTTAGTGCCATGCCTGGCACATACTGCATAATAACTAAATATTAGGGGTCTTTGTCCTTATGGCCATTTCCTTCATAGGCTGTCGGAACCCCAACAGGGAAATACACACAACATGAACTCACCATTTGAAAAATGGTAATTATTAATAAATTCTGGTTTGGACACGATTTTAAATGTCTATGTTTTTTTTTGTTTTTGTTTTTTGTTTAAATAGAGTTCTTTTTTTATTGATTGTTCAAAACACTACAGAGCTCATGATATATCATCTTTCATACATTAGACTCAATTGGGTTTTGAACTCCCATTTTTACCCCAAATACAGATTGCAGAATCACATCTGTTACATACTCACATTATTACATAATGGTATATTAGTGACTGTTGTATTCTGCTACCTTTCCTATCCCCTACTATCCCCCTTCCCCTCCCCTCCCCTCCCATCTTCCCTCTCTACCTCCTCTGCTGTTGTTCAATTCTCTCCCCTTTTTCCCCCCTCCCCCTTGCCCCTCATAACCTCTTATAATTTTGTGTATCATTGAAGGTCTCCTACCATTTCCATATGCTTTCCCTTCTCTCTCCCTTTCTCTCCCCACATTCGTCTTTGTTTACTGTTAGTCTTTTTCTCATGTTCTTCCTTCCTGTTCTGTTCTTAGTTGCTCTCTTTATATCAAAGAAGACATTTGGCATTTGTTTTTTAGGGCTTGGCTAGCTTCACTTAGCATAATCTGCTCTAATGCCATCCATTTCCCTGCAAATTCTATGATTTTGTCATTTCTTAGTGCTGCATAATATTCCATTGTGTATAGATGCCTATGTTAACACATATGGTTTCTGCCTCTCAAAATATTTAGGAGAAATGTGAAATTCACCCAGGATTGGGACCTCAACTCTAATTCCCATATTGCAAACTACAGATTGGCCAACATCAGAGTCCCAAACTCAGAGCCAGGAAGGTAATGAAAGTAAGTGAAGCAGAGAGAGGGTCAGGAAAGGGGCTTTCTTTCTTTTCTCTCCTATGAGAGAGAGAGAGAAATGTTTCTCTACTGTAACATTAAAAAACAGTGCCAGGACAGGCACAGCAGAACGCACCTCTAATCCCAATGACTCGGGAGGCTAAAACAGGAGGATTGCCAAGTTCACGGCCAGCCTCAGCAACTTAGCAAAACTTATCTCAAAATAAAAAATATTTAAAGAGCTATGGATGTAGCTCAGTGTGATAAAGCGCCTCTGGGTTCAACCTCTAGTGCAAAAAAAAAAAAAAAAAAAAAAAAAAAAAAAAAAAAAAAAACAGTGCCAGGGCACTAGACACTAGCCTCAGACTCAGGACCTCAAGAGAAGTGGGGACCAAGAGACCAGGGAGCATGAGCATGATTTAATAGAAGCAGCACCCCTGGGCTTCTGTCTGTGGCTGCCCTGCAGACCAATAGGCCCAGCCCCCCACATATTCCAAAGAAGCAAGAAATCTGGATTTGCAAGCAAAGACTCCCAATTTTTAAGTATTTAAATACTGATTTAAATATTTATAAATCCTGCATAGGTAAAACCAATGACTCCTACATGACTGGATCTCACATCTACTGTGACTTTTGTTTTTTAATATTTTTAGTTGTTAATGGACCTTTATTTTATTTATTTATATGCAGTGCTAGGCAAGCACTCTACCACTGAGCCACAACCCCAGCCCTACTACTATGACTTTTTGCAAAGGCATGCAACAAATGCTGCAAGTCAAGCATAGCTCCTGATATGGCAAAGGACACTTTTGGAACCATGTAGTTTAACCTGTTTGGAACGTATAATTACATTTTCCAGACTCCCAGCATGTGCTTTTAAGCAGCTGGTGAGACCTGGGCAACTTTCTTCCTAAAACAAAAAAATCTATTGTATCCCTCTGTGGTGGAGCAACAGCCAAGAGTTTCGTCTTCTCACATAATAGTGGCGTCCCTTTAGCAATGGAGCTGCAGAACAATGTGCTTTTTTTTTTTTTTTTTATTTATTTTTTTATTGGTTGTTCATAACATTACAAAGCTCTTGACATATGATATTTCATACATTAGATTGAAGTGGGTTATGAACCCCCAATTTTACCCCAAATGCAGATAGCAGAATCACGTCGGTTACACATCCACAAGGATAGGAAAGGTAGCAGAAAACAGAACAATGTGCTTTATGTTTAGGAGAACATAAGGCAATACAGGAGAGTCCTGACTGCTGTCCACCGGAGATTGAGAATGAAATGCAAGAACTATCCACTTCAGTCAAAATAAAAGCCACCCTATGCAACTCTGCTGCCAAAGGAGGAAGACTTTCAGCATCTGCTCCAAATAACTTAAAATAGCAAAAAAGGGCTGTAGCCTTATTGCTTGTATAATGGGTAGGACATGTTGGTTTTAAAGGTCGGTCTGTTTTCTCATCTAGGATGTATAAATGTGTGCATTGCTAATCCTGGCAAACAGGAAGAACCTTTTAGGAGCCATTTTATCCAGTGACTTCAGACAACCCTGGTCATGAAATATGAAACTGCATTACGTCAGCTCTTCTCTATGAATGGATGAGCTCTAAGGAAGGAAGAACTAACAGATGAGGGTCTGAAGATTAAGCCAGTTATGAGAGTTCTTAAGAGAGCTATGTCACAGATGATTGGTTATGTCATCTTTTGTTTATAACTGGGGAATCTCATGATCGGGTTTTATTTGAGGAAGTTTACTGTAAGCCCTGTTCATATTCACATACAAATCACCTCGTAAATTAAGCAGTGCCTTCCATTTGTGGTACATGATTTTAGTTCTCAGAAAGCACAATCTGAATAAGCGTCACAAGCATTTTACAAGTGGGATAAAAATAAAATCTTTCTGTTCAAAGTCACAGGTTAGATTGGAAACAGCTGAGAAAATACTAGGAAATTTTAACAGTCATTTAGCTAGGGACATCCCATTATGAATTTTCCTCGGTTTGTGCACATTCAAAGAATGTTCTTTTTTCATTTATTTCAGTAACCTAACACATACCTATGAAGGATCTACCACATGCCTGGCACTTTTAGAAACTAGAGGAACAAAGGAACAAGATGACAAACTCAGAAAGGCAAAATACAAAATGGGCATTCAGTTGCTTATTCTATATGCTGTAAGCATTTATTAGGGCTGGGGGTGCAACTCAGTGGTGGAGCACTTGCTTAGCATGTACAAGACCCTGGGATGGATTCCTGCACCACATAAATAAAAGAAGCATTTATTAAGCACCTGCTATGTTATAGTCACTGCCCCCAAGGACAGTAACATGCATAAGTAACATTCTCCATCTCTCTCTCTCTCTCTCTCTCCATCTCAAGTCGTAGTGAGAATGAAACATGTACACAGTACAGTGGATACACAGAGATATTTGAATCTCTCTCTCTCTCTCTCTCTCTCTCTCTCTCTCTCTCTCTCTCTCTCTCTCTCAGGGGTAAGGGAAGGCTTCAGAGAGGAGGCAATGTAGATAAAACCTAGTGACTATCTACACGTATACTCAATACGCTGATCGATAAAAAAAACATGACCTCTCTCCTACTGCAAATCTCATACCAATATGAAGTTTCTGGCTGAGATATATTGGACACCAGGAACTATAAACCTCACAAATAGAGCAAATCACACCAGCTTGCCACACCAGATGGATCTTATATATAACCTCCATATTTTCAGAGGTCTCCCAATATTAAATGTCATAAGAAGGGTAAATAGCAAACTAAAAAAAAAGCCTGGAACACAACAATGAAATATGGGATTATACAATGGCAAGACAGATGCCTGAGAAAACAGTAAAAGGGAATGAGATTGGAGAAGCTAAATCAGAGGTTTTCTGAGGAAAGAGCATTTGGAAGTGGAATATTGCAGTGAGCAATCCCACAACTTTGGACCTCATTTTGTATTTGAAAACATAGTGTTTGATTAATATTACAAAGTGCAAAAGATAAGTGGATCAGTGCCCTCCTCCTTCGCCAGATACAGAACAAATAGACAAGGACAATTAAAGTGATTTTCCAACAGAAAAAATGCTCATCACCTCATTCTAAATGGTTCACAGTTGCTTTTGAGGATGAGGCCATTCTTGCTGTCAGGATAGCATACAGGAGAATATTAGAGGAGGAAAACCCTAAGGGGAAGTTCATGATCCAAAAATGCTATCAACCCTGAACTATAGAAAAAGAAGAAATGTAGAAAAAAAGACTTACTTTAAATACCCAGTGAAACTCTCATCCCTTATAATTAATTGCTACAGAGGTCAATTGCCAGGCAAGTAGAAGTGATCTGTTATTGGAACAACATACCAATACATTAATTAAAATCTACTTGATATTCTTTGTGAAAACCTAATTAATTGTTTAACACTAGGCAGAATACATAACTGACTGAATATTTTACTTGCTACTAGTATTATTCATAACTTCACAAATTGGTAATCTTTGTGGACCTCCTGTCACCTAGAATATAAGAAAAATGGTATGAATATGAAATCAGCAACTGTTAACAGAAAAAACAGAAATAGCTTCTTATGCTTAATTTTACAGGGTATATGTGTACTTGGGATGTAATATATACATCTATGTATGTAATATGTTATTTAAATGTTATGTATATATTTAATGTGGTTCTATTTTCTACTTGTTGGAAAAATTCTTTTCAAAAATTCTTTCAAGGACCAACAAACCATATTCCTTTTAGATCTCACTGTCTATGACTTTATGACCACTCCTTTGAGAACTTATGGTCAACAAATTTTGGAGTCACTCAAGATGAGTATTAGTATTTTAAACTCTTTAGAAATATACTTATCCTGAAATTAATATCACACTATACTATTCTCTAATTCTTCAAAGACAAGTAACACTCAACAAATCAAGATAGTTTTCATGAGTAAAATTATTAAATATTTAAAGCTCACAAAAAGATATAACATGGGATCTCATATGTGTGAATCTTCATGTGTGTGTGTGGGGGGGGGCTTCTGGGGATTGAACCCAGGGAGCACTTTACCCCTGAGCTACATCCCCACCACACCTTTTTATTTTTTATTTTGAGACAGGATCTCAATAAGCTGCTTAGAGCCTTGCTAAATGGCAGAGGCTGGCTTTGAACTGTGATTCTCCTGCCTCAGCCTCCCAAACTGCTGGGATTACAGGCATGGGCCACCACACCTGGCTGCATATACAATCTTTGAAAAGTATACAAATTAGTTTAACATAATCATAATTTTTTTGTTCTCTCTCTCTCTCTCTCTCTCTCTCTCTCTCTCTCTCTCTGCAGTTAACAGAGTGTAACTTTTGCATTAGGATAATATTCTTGTTCAAACTCCAAGGTTTTATTTACTTCCATTCTGTATGTGCTAAATATGTGGAAAGAAATGGTATAGCTGTGAGTGGTACTATGTGCATGTAGTCCCAGCTACTTAGGAGGCTCAGGTGGAAGATGTCTTGGGACCAGCCAAGTAAACATATCAAGACTCTATTTCAAAAGAAACAAATAAAAATTCAAAATAAGTGGTAATGTAAACAGCATGCTTACTGAGCAAGGCCCACAGAACAATGTCACAGCCACAGAAAATAAGACACACCCATTATGACTATGTAGCCTACAACACTCTGTGAAAAAGTCAAAAAGATTCACTGGGAATTATTTAAAGAGAGAACAAAATGTCCAAAGTGCTTGTCAAACATTGGGTTGCATAATTTTTTTTCTCTAAACTTCTTTTGAAGCCTTCATTTCCTTTAAGCTAGATGCTTGACATTAAATTTTAATTTTTAATCAAGAATTTCACTTCTAATGCAGGATTCCTAACTTTTCATGGAGAATGAGCTCCTTTTCTTTGCCTGTAATTTTAGAATCACCATTCTTGCTTGCTTCCTTTTTGAGTGAGTTTTCTTCTGTGGGTAGTGATTACAGGGTTGGTATTTTAAGTCACTAGATTGCTAGACTGAGTAAGAGATCAATGAGATTGCACAGAGCTATGGTAGTGGGGCCTGTCCCTACCTGAGGAGCTAGTTCATTGGTTGTCTAGTGTGTTTCTTAGAACTTCTACCAAAGGATAATCCGTAGAAGCAGGAGAGACTAAAATCACTGGTAATGTGTACTGAAAGCATTAACCTGATTACATTTACTAAGGGGGAAGATCAAGAATGTGGTTTAAAATAATAAGTCCTCAATATTATCTGTTATATTAAGTATCTGGGATAATTAAAAAAGTACATTCACATGCAATCAAGCTTATTATACAAACAGAACAACAGCACAGTTCACTCATGCCCATTCCAAGCAAAGAATTCTAAGTTTAAAAAACTGAGTATTAGATATTGGACCTTCTATTTCATTGGCTAGAGTAGCATACATTTTTCCTTTCCTATTATTTTTTAAATTATCTTAAATGAATAGTTCTAAATACTGAGAAACATGTCAACACCTAAGAACACATGTGGGGGGCTGGGATTGTGGCTCAGCAGTAGAGCGCTCGCCTAGCACGGGTGGGACCCGGATTCGATCCTCAGCACCACATAAAAATAAAGGCATTGTGTTGTGTCCATCTACACCTAAAAAATAAATATTTAAAAAAAGAGTTTAAAAAAAGGACACATGTGGGTAAGCTCACAGTTCTCTTCTGTCATAGTTTCTTGAAACTGTATCAAGTCCTCTGACTCTGGTATAGTTACAGGTTAATACAGATTTTCTATGTTACTCTTATCTTATTTTGTCTGATTCAATAAGCTGAAAAAAAAATAGTAGACAACAAGAAAACTCACATTCTTTTCTTAACACACATGTTTCCCCAAATATAGTGTCTTCCCACTCTGGTGGAATTTAAATAAAGAATAATAATGAATGTTTCAATATTCATAATACTGTTTCGAATTCATTAATGTTTTAGAAAAGTGGGTGTAGTGTTATGCAACATTACAAAGAGTCCCAAATGTTCTGGAAGTGTCCAGAATGCATCAGTGAATTGTCAAAATCTGTGCCACACGTACATGACAGAACAATTTTAGAGCTGTAATATCGTACACTTTAATTCTGAGAAGTTAGAAAATAAGACTGTGATTACTAACAAGTCCATATGAGTTACCAAAAATGAAAAATGCCAAACTGTTTAACCTTATGGGCACATTTTCTTTGGATGCTGACTCAAGGAAAGTTCACTTGCTGGCTTTCTAAACTAGCACAGAAAATCATACAGAAAGCTTTGAGGACCACAGTCTTGAAACCTCATCTCTTGAAATAGAATCTCCTACTGTGGCATTCTGAAGAGCTCTTTAGTGAATGTGATGAATCTAACACACTATCAGTTCCATGATCCCCAGGCACGTGAAGATAGTTTGGTTTTAGGTATGAGATTCACAAGGTACTTAAGAGCATTTTGTGTAGAAAAGAGAAAAAAGTGGGATAAGCAAAATGATAATGGGTTGAAATGTAGGTCAGGTGTATTCATAGCTAGATGAATAACTGAGTTTAAATATCTAAGTTTCAAAACCTGAGTATTAGATATTTGACCTTCTATCTCATTGTCTAGAATAGCATACATTTTTTCCTTTCCTGTTATTTTGAAAATTATCTAAAATGAATAGCTCTAAACAGTGAGAAACATGTCTGCACCATTAAGAACAGCTGTGGGTGAGATCACTCAATGAGCTAACTCATTGAGTGCTGATCTATCATGGGGTAGCTGAATCTTAGATGAAACATTGTCGGGATCATGCAGAAGTTATCTTGGAATGAAGTCTCCAGTAGAAAGCCATAAGGTTCTGTCCTTTTTTCTGTCTTACTTGATATTTTAACAAATATCTCTGTAACAACAAAAAGATTGATTATGGCTGATTCAACTAAAAGAGCTCATATAAAGGGCAATAAAATTGGAGTTAAAAATTCTAAATTTTAAGTTATGAATTTAATTTAATTTCAGTTAAAATTCTTAACCCAAAATAGAATGTTTAATAGAAATAAATGTGAAGCACTAAATGCAAGCTTGACATGTTGGTTTACATAAAAGGAGAGGGTCCTCATCTGGTTAGGAGTTTTAACTCTTTCCAAATCTAGTTTAAAAAAGTAAGTCACATGGGCACCTGAAAAAGTATTCACAAACTGAGGATGTATTGACAGAGCAAAAGAGATAACAAGCCCAGGGCACCCTGTGCTGGTCCGTACCTAGGTGTGTGAGTGAAGCCTAAGTCAAAATAGGATCCTTGTCAGGATCAGAGGGAGACAGAGGCAGTGGGGCGGGGGGGTGAGAAGTTTTAAAATCATAGTTTAAGCAAGGAGGATTTTCAGGTGTGGGGCAGATGTTTTAGGGTCCCCCACTATGGGGTAACTGTCTATGTGAGGAAGAGAAACGTGGGTGGGGTAGAGGCTGTGAGAAGGATCACATTTCTTCACATTTCTACAATCTGTATTTCTGGAAGAGAGAGGGACAGTTGATTGGGGAGGAAGACCTACCCTAGGTATTAATTAATCATCCAGTTAAAAAAAAATTCTCCTCCAGGCACTGGAATATTGAGTATAGTACAAGATAATCAGATAAACAAAGGCAAACAGAGCAATATATGAGAATGCCCAGTTGTAATTTGAATACTAGATAAATCTGAAACCCTCCTTAACTGGTTGAGTTGTACCACCTATAGACATATAAATGTCCCTAAGGAAACTGGGTCATAAAAAAAAAGAAAAGAAACTGAGTCAGATGGCTATAAGGATCTGCCAGAAGCTCCTCAATTGTTTCTTCAGAAGTAAACAGAGGGGATGGTAGGTAAATATTTCTCATCCAGGTATCTGAATGACAACAGAGAGGGAGAAAATCAAGAGATTTAGGATAAGGGAAGAAAACAGAATAGAGATTAGTTTCTTGCAGTTGAACAGAGCACTGAATAATATTTCACAGGCCCTCAAGTGTGGTGGGGATCAGAATCATTGAGCTGCTTCCTCAAAGTTCAGATATGTGGACTACACACCTAATAAATTTAGCAAGTTCTGGTGAGCAAACATTTTAATAAGCATCCAGAAGGAACACTAATGCAGGTAACTGGAGAGCCACATTCTGAGAAACTCTTCAGAAAGGAGGTCACCAGGTAAGCTATATCACCCAGGGGACTTCTGCCAGGGTCCTGTGGTTACCTGAGCCATGCTTTTGCCCTCAGTGTTAGCTGGCTGTGTTGTGATTCTCTTCACACTGAAGTCCTTCTGGTCACTGGTGAGTGAGCGTGGAAGAATTCAGCCCTATGACAAGTACAGTTAAAAGCAAAATCAAGAGACCAAGGAGGTTCCTATCACTGACATAAGAGTGGGATTGTACACACACCCCTGCTCTGCTGCTCTGCAGCAGACCATGTCTGCAGCATGACTCTGAAAGCAAATCCACCCCTGTCAGTCCACACAGCCCAGACTCCAAAGCAAGATAGCTCATTCAAGTAGAGGACGCTCTGCCTGGGCGACTCACTTCACCATACAACCTGACGAACTGGGGGAGCAGCCTCAGCACCAGATATTCCCTTGAATCATATGTAATATTACCAAGGAGAGCTTTGGGACAAATTTACTTCCTGTCTGTCTCAGCTTTTTCTTTCTATTAACCTATGAGATCAGCAAGCTGAAGCCTACAGAGAGCCACAAATTGAATTCACTTCTTTCATCTAATTACATATCTGGAGTTGTTGCTCAGCCCTCAACAAGACAAGCAACAGGGCCATGACTAGGGTGAGAAGAGAAGGAGCAGGTAAGGTACAAAATGCTAGGCAGCACTCACCCAGGTCACACAGGTGTGTCCTGGGTGTCTCACCTGCTGCACTGTAAACTGGGTCCTGGGGGACAAACCTCAGCACAGTAAAGGAGGTTTGCTAAGGGAATAAAAATAAGGAGAATGAGGGAAAGGACTCTCAGAGAAAAGATTGTTGTCCCACAAAGGAGATACAGTACATTGATTCAACATTATTCAAGGAGACAAAAATCTGGGCCAGTAAATGGGCTGACTTCAGCTTCAAAAAAAAAAAAAAGCTACTATGATATACCAAGGCAGATATTTATAGAGCAGTATACCAAGTGCTTTACACAGAAATGTCATTCATCCTCAAAACTCTAAGTATCTGTTATCACTGCATTATGTAGATGAAGAAATGGAAAATGAGAGAGGTTCCAAGTGTCAGATTTATGGTCACAGAGTTGCTAAGTGACAGACAGGGCTAGAAATTAAGCCCAGGCCTGGCTAGGTTCTTAACTATGACACCAAGTTCCTTTATATTAAATTATAAAAATTAAATCATGAAATTGCACTTGAGCAAAATCCCTACAGCCATCTGTCAGGGATGTTATTAAAAAAAAAAAGACCTCAAAAAGGAATTAGAAGAGTAACCTCTAAGGTATGTTGCCAAACCAATGTGGCAGCAGAGGTTTGCAGTGGGCTAAGATAATTGACACTCTGGAGGCCCACCAGCCTGGGGCATGGAAATTCCAGGTGACTTGCCATATCCCAGTGAGGCGTATAAATAATCATTGCCATTTGGGACATGATATGAAAGGGGTCAGGAAGCACTGGGAGAGTAAAAGACCTGTTTTTTCTATCTCATTCACATTACTATGGATTTGGAGTTCTGATACTGAAACCTGGCAATAGGGCAGAATCAGCTGGAAGCACTTCTTTAAAGTCTGATGCCTAAACCCATTCCTGAGAGTTATATCAGAAACTACAGGAGCGGACTCCAGGCATCCAAGTGACTTTATTATGTAGCCAAGACTAAAAACTGCTGTAGGTGACAGAGTTCAGAAAGGGGGAAAAAATTAAGCCACGTGTAAGTTGGCTTTTGTATAAAAAAGAGCACTAGCTGTAAAAGCAGGTGTTATGTGATAGTAATCTGAAGAACTAAAAAATTAAATTATGAATCTTGCTCCAATTGTTATTCTTCATTTGTTTTGGTACTGAGAATTGAACTCAAGGACAGTTTACCACTACGCTATATTCTCAGCCCTTTTTATTTTTTATTTTGAGATAGGGTCTTGCTGAGATGCTGAGGCTAACCTTTGAACTTACAGTTCTCTTGCCTCAGCTTCCAAGTTGCTGGATTAGAGACATGCACCACATTACCCAACTCTAAGTGACACTCCTTTGGACCAACAGAACCTTTTTGTGTGTCAGGGGAGGGGAGGGTGCTGGGGATTGAACCCAGGACTTTGTGTATGTGAGACAAGCACTCTACCAACTGAGCTATATCCCTAGCCTCCAATAGAACCTTGAATATCATGATATTATGGTTATCACAAAGTCAATTTGGTTATACATACTTAGATTCTTTTTGACAGATATTTATGATAACCTCAAAAGAAGTTTAAGATGAGGAGAATTAGATATTTCTGCACTGCCTTTCTACAAGTGATCATGCAAACAAGATTCTGACTAAAATCTGCAAATACATTATTAAATAAGCATGCACTGGTAAGCAAACATAAACAGTTTGTCAATCTGTTTCACAAGCTCAATGAATTCCCAACTCTATGTCCTTCAGATGCTCCAACACACGTTGTTTGAAAGGCTCACTGAGGCTGACAGTGACATTTCCTAGAAGGTGCTGTGCCCTATGGGAGATGCACTCAAATCAGAAATCCACCAGAACCAATGACAGGATGCCACACTGATTTGAGATCAAACTTCAGATACCACCTGGTTTTAAGTAGTAATGTACCTAGTAGATTCTTCTCACGAGTTCGTACATGGGGGACAAGGAAGTGTCTCTAAATCTACCTTAGCCAATCTACAATTTCACCAATGAGATCCCACTTCTAACACTTGCTAACTTAGAAGTTACTTGTTTTTCCAGTAAAACTCCTTGTGGGCATTTAGACTGTGTCAAGGCTTCTGTTGTACAGAAACAGTTCATTGAAGAACTTTTAGTTTTCAATGCAATGCTAGCTGTAAACTTGGCAGAGTGTTAGTTGACCAACCAAGTCTAGAAGCAAAGGTTTAACTGCACATTCACTATCTCACTCTGGTTACAATGTAAATTACAGCCATTCTAACAATGACATAAAGCAGCATGGGGACCATTTAGTACTGAGTATACAGAGTTTTAAGTTACTATGAGTGTGAAAATAGTGGCTAACAGAGGTAATTAGATGTATATGAAGTTATCTTGTACATTTTTTCTTTTTATATGACAGTAGAATACATTACATTCTTATTACACATATAGAGCACAATTTTTCATCTCTGGTTGTATACTAAATATATTCACACCAATTCGTGTCTTCATACATGTACTTTGGATAATAATGATCATCACATTCCACCATCATTTATAACACCAGTCCTCTTCCTTCCCCTCCAACCCTTCTGACCCATCTAGAGTTCATCTATTTCTCCCATGCTCCCTCTCCCAATCCCACTATGAATAAGCCTCCTTATATCAAAGAAAACATTCAGCATTTGGTTTTATCTTGTACATTTTGAAGATATTGATATTAACAGCATTTCTAATGCACAGGGCTGTGACTGAATTCTTTCCATAGTTTATACAATAAATGGCCTGATGCTAATCAGCCTCTGCTGCTTACTTGCAAGGGCTACTGCAGAACCAGGCCTGGGATAACACCTGTGAAGTTTCCAAGTACAAATGGCAAAGAATGGATGAATTTCTTAACACCAATTGGTGACTTGTTCTTTACACTTGCATCTGTAATTTCCCTGATTCAAGGAAGTTAGACTGGGGCTCTTAACAATGTCTTTAATTTTCTTTGTGTTTACAAAGTTAGCTTTTGACACACTTTAGTGCATTGCCAATTGGAGGACATTTCTGGGGGGGAAAAGAAGTAATAAAACACATATTATTTTACATGTGATTCTCTGAAAGCAAACCTACATGTTTACCAGTTCCTTGAAGGAGATATTCAGTTTTTATGATCATTTTAAACCAATATTTACTAAGCAACCACAGCAGACAAAACTACACACAAATCCAAATAGATGACAAAGTCGAAAGATGCCTTGACAGGCACTAAGCAAATGTCAGAGTACATATCAAACTGAGGAAGAAGGGAGGAGTAACAGATTGACCAGTGACATTTTTGACCAGTGACATTTTAGCAACCCATAATGATATGGTCTCAGTTTGGAAACTGCCATTTAATAACTTCCTAAAATATTTTCTGACATAAAGTAAAAATAGAAACCACTATTTAGCTCTAAAACAAGCTTTAATATGACTAAAAGATATATGCAATAGAAGAGAAAAATGAAACTTGACCTTTCCATTGCCAGTAATAACTGGCCATAAAAGTATCATGCCTACATTTACAAGAAGAAGCAGGCTGTCAAGTTCAACTCCATAAGACACCATTCCTTTCCTGCCTTAAACAATGGCAGCATCATTAGGGTGAGCTCAATCTTCCCAGGGCTTCTTCATGACTAAAGAAGCCCAACTTGAGGATGCAGATGTTTAGGGTTTGGAGGTAAGCAAAGTCCAGTTCTATCACTTCTATTTCTGTGTCTGCCTGATATTATAAGAGCAAACCACTTCATCTTCTCATTGGGTTTTTATATGTGCCATGGGTACCATTTGGATCTAGTCCTAGAGAGAAAGCCATATACTGTAGAAACCAATTAACTCTGGCAAAGAACAAAGAGTTCAAGGTGCAACAGGAGAACCAAGAATCATTACTGACTCAAAGTCCCTTGTGTGTGGTAAAAGCCAGTGATAGGAAATCTAATATTTAATTCCTCAACTTTTTTTTTTTTTTAAAGATCTCAACTACACAACAGCCAGCCAAAGTTTTCAATGTCTGAGGAGCAAAGTAAGCCAGAACAAACTAGAATATGCTTCACTTGAGATTTATGTGTGATTTGTGTTGGTATACAAACATACAGCAGAAAACTTAATTGTGCAATACTGGAGTGGAAGGGCTGGACTAGGGAGAGGGAAGCCAGAAGCAAAAATTGAAGAGAGTGTCAGAAAATTCAGTATTCGAGATAAATAACATTTACTGCAATATGTACTAAAACTCAAAATTAATACAAAAATTCATAATAAACAAAATATCCCATGAAAAAAAGAATTTTAAATAAAGAAGTGCCATATAGAATAACATACCAGATACCAGAGAAAAAGAATCAGTAATATCTATCATGACTTGATTTGAACACTTGATTTGGGGTCCTTCATGGATTCTTTTTTTTTTTTTTTTTTTAATTTGAGTCTTTTAAATATGGCATAAAAGCATTGCTCATTTCGAGATTTTGGAAGCTCTCTTACATTTTGCCATACAAGTAAGTACCTTGCTCAGCTTACCCTCATCACCGGGCCCTGGGGTCCAGCATGAGTTCCTAGAAAGGCTGTAAAACAAACCCTGCCGCCTGGGGGACCAGGGTGCTCTGCTCCCCAGGGTCCCCAAGGGAAGGAGGGGCCAGAGGTAGGTGCGAGAGCTGCGGCCTGGGGGCGCGACCCCAGCCTACCTCGCTTATTCTGCGTGCCGTGCTTCTTGGCCAGGGACAGTTCTCTCTGGATTCGGTTCTCCAGGTACTCTTGTTTCTTGCCCAGCATCTCCTCAGTCTCCCGAAGTCGGGCCAGGGCTTCCTGGGGGCTGGGAGCAGCCCGGGTCTTAGAGGAGCCTCCCCCTTTAAAGAACTTGCCCAACTTGCTCATGGCTGTGGAGTTGGGGGGTAGTGCTGTGCCGGGGGTCTCCGGGGCGTCTCCGTATCTCCCCAGGGCTGCGCCCAGGGGACAAGGGGGCGAGAAAGTCCAGAGCCAGCAGACGACGCTCCCGGGAATCAACAAGTTGCGGGCGCAGGTGACACACACTCCTGGGCATTTCCTGGCTGCCTGCTCGGCCCCGCCCCTCAGAGCTACCGGGAGGGGAGGGCACCCCATTCCGAGGCGGCCAGCCGGCGCCACCCGCCCTCTGGGAGTTGTGGGAGAGCAGAGAAAAGTTGAAAGGGGCAGGAAGACTGCGCCAAAGTTGCTGCCTGATCCACGCTGGGGACGCACCCAGGGATGCGAATGGCTCCAGGGAGCTTGTGCGGTACCTGATCGCGGATATAACAAGTGCGCTCAGCCTACGTGGACTATAAGATCGTGTGTGTGTGTGTGTGTGTGTGTGTGTGTGTGTGTGTGTGTGTGTACGCGCGCGCGCTCAGGTCTCTGTTCTTGTGAATAAGAATACTCGGATATTTTCCTCCAAGTGTGTGTCGTGTAGGTAGAGGTGTGTGGCTTCCGGGACATTTACCTGCCCTTATCATGAAGGTGTGTGGGCAAGTTAAGAGCAGCTGCTCTGATTGGCTGGTCAGCATTTGTGTAGTCCAGGTAGGTTGGTATGCGGCTAAGCGCCAGCCGGTTGGCATGAGTGTATCTAAATTATTTTTCCATATTTTCAAGTGAGAGATGGTGGCTATTTGTTTTCCAAAGTCAGGACTTCTCAGTGTGTTTAGTGGTTGCATTGATGTCTATAATTAAAAATCTGAAGCTTTCTGTGTGATTGGCAGTATATCAATAACCTTAAATGGAGCTTCCCTTCTGTTTGAATTTTGTCAGATGCCTTTACATAAACACTTAAGTAACAAAAAGTAGAAAACGACCTAGAGAAAAGATACATTATTTAGGTCATGCTCATTATCTTTGTCCCATCTATTAGAGCTGCAAGCAAAGACTTTGGTAAAATGAAAAAATATATGTAATGATTATGGATGATACAATGCAATCAAAAACCTGTGTTGGGGCTGGGGATGTGGCTCAAGCGGTAGCGCGCTCGCCTGGCATGCGTGCGGCCCGGGTTCGATCCTCAGCACCACATACCAACAAAGATGTTGTGTCTGCCGAGAACTAAAAAATAAATATTAAAAATTCTCTCTCTCTCTCTCTCTCTCCCCTCTCTCACTCTCTCTTTAAAAAAAAAAAAAAAAAAAAAAACCTGTGTTGAGTATGCTACAAAGAAGTGGCATGTGAAATTTTGTCTATGTTCCAGTTTTCAAAGATTAGCAAGGTCCACTGCATAATGCAGCCCTATTTGAGCAACATTACGGAACATCATCAGAACCTATTTGTAACTGTTAGCAAACCACTGCTAAAGGGGAAAACAGCATCCATTATTCTAACAAATTCACCTTGATACCCAAGATCAAGATCCTAATTTTGTCTGCCATCATATTAACACAGAAGAAGCAAATTATTCCATTTTATCCAACATTGGAATAGCTAGCATCAAATTTTGCTAAAACAATTAAACATTTTCATAGGAAACTACCAATATACATCATATACACATACAACACACACACACACACACACAAACGAGCTTACCATTTCCCAGTAACTGCAGCCAGCTACAAAAAAATTCATAAATATGTTTTAAACTTGCTTTCTTTTTTTTAAAGAGAGTGAGAGAGGAGAGAGAGAGAGAGAATTTTTAATATTTATTTTTTAGTTATTGGCGGACACAACATCTTTGTTTGTATGTGGTGCTGAGGATCGAACCCGGGCCGCACGCATGCCAGGCGAGCGCGCTACCGCTTGAGCCATATCCCCAGCCCCTTGCTTTCTTAATTAGATTTTAAACCCCTTAAAAATTGAGTAGTATACATATCCTATTATGTTTCCCATTAATGACCAGTTGGCCCAAACTTTATGAGTATATTCTTTAAAAAAAAAAAGTTTTTCTTCTTCCTTTATTCCTTCCTTTCTCTCTCCTCCTCTTCCTCTTCTTCTATTTTCTTTCTTTCTTTTGGTACTGAGGACTGAGCCCAGAGGCACTGTATCACTGACAAGCTTCATTCCCAGCTTATTTTTTTAATTTTAGTTTTTAAATTTTGAGACAGGGTCTCCTTAAGCTGATGAGGCTGGCCTTGAACATGATATCCTTCTGCCTCAGCCTCCTGAATTGCTTGAGTATAATCTACATATGAGAGACTGAGAATGCAGGTATAGTTCACTCTCTGGGAGCTTACTGTCTAGGTATCATAGTAGTAGCTGCCATCTTTTGACTGCCATTGTGTGGCAAGAATGCTACATGCATTATCAATAACCCCTATATAACCTCACAAGGTAAATATTCCCTTTTATGTTTGACAAAGGAAGTACCTAAGGCTCAATTGGTCACACATAAGAGTGAAGAGAGCTTTCTGTTTTAAAACTTATGGTATTGTCACGATTTATATGGCCTTCTTTCCCTGAGTTGATACATAAAAGAAATTCATTATGTAGTTGTTTGATTAAATGATATGATGTGAAGAGGTTATGAAAAAGCATCCAACTTAAAGACTCCTACATGTATTAATGAATTCACAGAGGGCTACATTTACATAGGAACTGTCCAGTTTACCAATTTTTTTGTAGTTCATTCTACTTTTTTGTTAGAAGAATATTGAACAAGTGGAACAGAGGGACTGAAAGTTATAAGGGGAGCTACATAATTATCCACTTACCTATGTTCTCATTCTTCAGATATTTATTGAATATCTCTATGTCCAAGGAATTGTGCCAGTGGTATTGTGTCATATTATTAAGAATAAGAACCATTTTTTTTTGTTCCAAGAAAGTTTATACCTTAGTGGAGAAGTCAAAAGTTGAACAAATGATCTCACAAATAATGAGCTTTATAAGTTAATTTTATAAAAAGTTCTATAGAGGACAGCAACTATAAGAGTAAATAATAGAGGAAACTGGTCTTGTCTTGGGATCAAAGAAAAATGGTCTGAAAAAGTGACACTTAAGCTAGAATTTGAGTAATAAATACAAGTTCCATAAGTTTTCAGAAGGGAAATCAGTGTTCTAGTATAAGAAATCACTCATTCCTTTCTTTCCTCCTTCCTTCTTTCATTTATCATTTTTTCCTTAGTGCATTTTCTATAGCCAAAGCAGTTCTAGATGGGGAGATTCAGTAGCAATTAGACAAAAATCCATGGATTTTTGTTGCCTGTGTTCTAGATAAGGGGAGACAGACAATTAATTAAATAAGAAAATAATGTACCAAATGTGCTCTTTTGGGGAAAATGGGGACTATTTGAGAATCAAAATTATAAATAATACATACAAATATCTCAGGTCTGTAGTATTAACATTTGAAGGAAGGCCAGTATAAGTGGGGTTTGGAGACAGAAGAGCGGAATGTGGAAAGATTGCCTTCAAAGGTAGCATCCTGATCACAGAGGGTCCACACCATGTGCTAAGGACCAATATTTTATCAGAAGAGCAACTGAAAGTCAATCAGAAGGTAAAATAAAGAATCTGGTTATTAATCTGTAAATTCAGTGGAAAAAGTAATTTACCCAATTTAATGTGTAGCACTTTCAGAAACATGTGGTATGCAAAGCAAGACACGTTTAAATTAAAAATCATTCCCTTCCATTAATACATAAATTCAATGGGGAAAAGATAATACTTGCAAGCAAGTAAACCATCCAGATATGTATTAGTGTTTAATCCAGCAGCAGGATGTAGAAAATAAATTTTTAAATCAATGATTTAGAAGCTGAAAATAACACATTAATCTTCATTCAATACTCATCCTACAAATGTGATTTCATAAAGAGTTCTCAGCATCTAGTGTATTTTTCATTTTCTAATCTCAATTGATCTCAGCTAATAAGGAGGCTGTTGTTCAAAAGAATGATCTTGTTCAGGATGATTTACCATGGTTAAGATAGCAAAGGAAATTGGAAATTTATAGATCTGTTAAAAAGACCTAGATGTCAGGCTAATTGATACATTTTGGCCACCCCTTGAAATTGCATCCATTTTTAGAATGCCAAATGAGCTCTCTAAAGCAACAGAAGAAGAATTATCCTTTAAACATACTGCAGAATAATCATCAAATAGTTATTTATTAAGCAGCTCAACAAGCATGTACACATTCTTTTCATCAGCAGTTCTTTTTAGCTTCTTAGAACCAAATACTCATTGTATGTAATACTCAATCACAATAATGAGTACAAAAGTAGCCATTATGAAAAATAATAATTTTGCAAAACTACAAGTTTGATTACCCTAATTCATAATGAAAATATATGATTCTTGCGACTGAATTTCGCCTGTGTTGCTCTTTGTTCATGTTTCTCATATCTTTGTCCATCTTTGATCAGAGAGAAGTTAAAAAAAAAATCCTAAGGTTTATCAGACTTGGCTTTAAAGTGTTTTCTACACCACACTTAATGGATGTAAAATGTAGCCCCGCACACAGCTCAATGTCACCCTTATTATACAACCTTCTAAAAGCTAATTTTTACACTTTCCTTTTCCTCCAGAATTTAATTATTATTGAATAGAATCACATGAGATTTGAACCTAATCCCAAAACAACAGATTCTCCCCAGTCCAGTTTATTTCTTTCTCAGTGAATGATAACCCCGGGCTTCCTTTTGCTTAGGCCAAAAGAAATTATCCTTAGAATTATCCTTGAAGCACATTCAATCAATCCATCAGCAAATCCGGGGACTCTAACACAGAAACCTGACTCCTTGTCACTACTAACACTGCTAATATCACACTTCATGCTGTGAGCCAGTCATGTCTTCCCTGGATTATCCCTGGAGGGACATCTGACTAAATTCCCTATAAACACCCTGATCTTGCCATAGTCCCTAGATGGCAGCCAGAGTGAGCTACGTCAGAACCCTCCAATGACTTCCCATCTCACTCCAGTTAAAAGCCAAAGTCTTCACGAATGTCTTCAAACCCTCACATGAAGTAATACTGACCCCCAGCCTTACCCCAGCAGGGCCCCCCTGTCCATACATCCTATTCCTCTCCCTGGTCCACTCTGCACTAGCCCCACTGGCCTGTAATACACCAGCACGATCTCCCAGCTGAGTCTCTGCCCAAGCTGCTCCTCTGCCTTCTGACTTACTCCCAGACATCTAATTTGTTCACTCCTCATCTTCTTTGGGTCCTTTTATGAAATCACATTGTCACCCCACTGTATTTTAAATCACCTCCCTAACCTCTCATTCCCTATTGCCTACCGAATATCTATCCCCTTTCTTGGCTTTATTTTTCTTCATAATACTCACTACCATCTGTTATATGTTGTTTGGGTTTTTTTTTTTATTCTGTTTATTTTCCATCTCCATTGCTTCCAGAACAATCCTCACAAGAGCAGAGGTTGGTCACCAGTATTTATTTGTTTTGGTCACCAGTACCTTCCCAGTCCCCAGAGCTAAGCCTGGCACATTGTAAGATCTCTATTAATATTCATTGAATGCAGGGAGGAGGGAAGGAAGGGAGAGAGGGAGGGCTGGAGGGAAGGAGGGAGGGAGAGGAAGGAAGACAACATAGATGATAAAATATCCAAATGATGGAACAACATATGAAAAAAAAATTGAAACTCATTTCCTAGATCCTACAACCTGTGTCATCACTCTGACGATACAGAAGATCCACCCACAGTTCTAGTAATCAAATCTCTGAGACCAGTAGGCAAAAGTTCTGACAGAATATTTGGCCCATCTGAGGCAAAGGAAAACACTTGAGATGGTACAGCATCCAGCACTAGAAAGAGAGGTAAATACTTTCTCAAAATAAAAATATTTTCTCTAGAAAATCATTCAGGTTTTTAGATCTGTTATTCCTTTGCATTGGTAGGAATTTCAAGGAGTAAAGATAATAGTAGCTGTTACTGTATCATCAAGAAACTTCCCTAGTTAGACTAATTAAATATCCACCTCCTGCCAAAATGCAATTTAAGCTGATGTTTCAAAATAATTTTACGTGTGTTGGTCAGGACTACTAAAATTGTCTCTCTAAAGAATAATTACCTAAGAAAATGTTATAAACTTACCTGTGTGGGCAGACTACTGCTTAAAAAGATGAAGATGTCCAAAATGCACACACATGCTCACACACATGCAGCATGCATGAACACAGGTTTGCCCACGCCCACACACAAACATAAAAATACCCTCACAAAAATGGCCATGATGATGATAGGGCTGAGGACATGATGATAGGTTTGTCTCTGTATCACCAAACACCATTCCTTCCTCTTCTCTACTCATTGAGCTGTAAACATTAAAAATACTCCATGAGTTTTACATAATATGTTTTTGTTGTTGTTGTTGTTTGGTTAGTTTGTTTGTTTTGGTACTAGGAATCTAATTCAGAGCCTTGCACATGCTAGGCAAGTGCTCTACCACTGACTTACAACCCTAGCCATTTTAAATTATATTTTGAGATGGTTTCACTAAATTGCTCATGTTGGCTGCAAACTTTTGATCCTCCTGTCTCAGCCTGTTGAGTTGCTGGGATTATAGGCATGAGCCACCAAGCCTGGCCACATTACTGTTTTTAGTTTCTTCACAATCCTGTTACCTTCCTTTTAATATGCTCCAATTATCTTCTTTTACATCAAAAGTATATGCTCAGAACCAAGAAAAATAGTCCTGGTGTTTTGATCAGACAAGCACATAAAACAAATTACAGTGTTTGTGTTCCTTGTTCTGAAAATCGTATTTTAATAATACTGATAAGATTATAACAGCTATGCTTGTAACCCCATAGGCTCAGGAGGCTGAGGCAAGAGGATCACAAGTTCAAGGCCAGCCTTGGCAACTTATCTAGGACCTAAGCAATTCATGGATACCCTGTCTCTCAATAAAAAATAAAATACAAAAAAGGTCTGTGATGTGGCTGGGTGGTTAAGTGCCCCTGGATTCAATCCCTTGTATGAAAGAGAGAGAGAGAGAGAGAGAGAGAGAGAGAGAGAGAGAGAGAGAGATATTATAACAGTTTTGGGGACAGCTATATGTCAATGTTGACTTGTTTATTCATTGATTCAGTGAACAGATATTTTTGAGGCCTTGCCATGTGTCAAGCACTGATTAATGAGCTGGAGATATAATGCATAAGACAACATCTTTGTCCTCAAATGACAAAGAGGAGACATATAAATCAATAATGATGGAAATATAAGGTTGAAAATTATAACAAATGTTGTGAAGAAATATTTGGAAATTTGAGATAAATAAGAATGTACATTGAGGTAGTTGAAATGAATGGTCCCTGACATTATCCACGACCTTATCCCTGAAACCTTTGGCAAAAAGTACTTCAAAGGTGTGATCAAATGAAAGCTCATAAAATGGGGAGATTATCCTGATATATCCCAATGGACCCATTGTAATTGCAAGGATATTTAAAAAAGGAAAGCAGCAGGGTTAGAGCCAGGGAAGGAAATGAGGCAGAAGAAGAGATGGGAGGAGCTGGGGAGGCAAGGAGAGATTTGAGGATGTGAGGTGTCCCTCCCCCCCAGAAGCTCACATGTGAGACGATGCAAGAAGGTTCAGAGGAGAAATGACTGGGTTTGAGAACTTTAACCCAATCAGTGAATTAATTACTTGATGGTATTAATTGATAACTGAAGGCAGGTTGGGTGTGGCTGGAGGTGGTGGGGCCTTGGGGGCATTTCTTTGGGGTATATATTTGTATCTGGAAGATGGAGATTACACCCCCACCCTCTGCCACACTCTTCTGCCATGATATTCAGCCTCACCTCAAGCCTCCCGAGGAATGGAACTGGACTTCTATGGACTATGACCTGTGAAACCGTGAGCCCCAAATAAACTTTTCCTCCTCTACGATTGTTCTGGTCAGATTTTTCAGTCACAGCAGTGAAAAAACTGACAGAAAACAATGCCACTTTGTAAGTCTTAAAGATGGAGAAAGGGGTCACAAACCAAGCAAAGCAGGCCGACTTTGGAAGCTGGAAAAGGCAAGGAATTGGATTCACCCCTAGAGCCTTTGGAAGGAACTGTTGATACATTGATACATAGATTTTAGAATTTCTTGCCTACAAAACTTTAAAATAATAGATTTTTTGTTATTTTAAGCCACTATATGTATGCTAATTTATTAAAGCAACAATAGAAAACCAGTACAAACAGCAAAGGTCTTGATTGAATCTGGGACATGTCCTAGAACCCTCTCCTGAGAGCCAAAACATGAGAAAGAGATTACTAGGTAAATAGAGGGAAGGGAGAAATTTTTCAAACTAATGGAATGGTTCATGAGGCTGGACAGGAAGAAAGCTGGTAAGTAAAAGTGATTCAGAGTCTACATGTGGACTTAAAGAGTAGAGTAGTCTTAGGTGCTGAGCACAATAAGGCAGGAGGTAGGTTACTTTTATAAACCAGTCTATTAAATGAGAATAATAATGGTATCTGTTTTAAAAACTTCATGAAATAATGGATTTAATTGCCTGGCACATAGTAAGTAATCAAAAAGTCTAAACTGTTAGTATTACTAAATTTTGAATTTAGACTATTCAAAAGTTGATCTTTTCTGGGGAAAAAGGTACACTGATAGATTTCTGGTGGAACTGCAAATTGGTGCAATCACTCTGGAAAGCAGTATGGAGATGCCTCAGAAAACTTGGAATGATACCAACATTTGACCCTGTTATCCCAATCCTGAGGGACTTAAAATCAGCATATTACAGTGACACAGCCGCATCAATGTTTATTCACAGTAGCTAAATTATGAAATCAGCCTAGGTACACTTCAACAGATGAATGGATAAAGAAAATGTGATACATTTACACAATGGATTACTACTCAGCCATAATTATGGCATTTTCCAGTAAATGGAAGGAACTGGAGACTATCATGCTCAGTGAAATAAGTCAATCCCAACGAACCAAAGGTCGAATGTTTTCTCTTATATATGGATGCTAAATCATAATGGGGGGTGCGTAGGAAAAATTAGAATTTGGATTGCACAAAGGAAAATGAAGGGAAGGTAGAGGAGACGAGAATAGCAAAGAAAGTAGAATGAATCAGGCATTACTTTTCTATGTGCACATACGAATACACTACCAATGTAATTCTACATCACGTACAACCAGAAGAATGGGAAATTGTGCTCCTTATATGTATAATATGTCAAAATATATTCTAGGGGTCTAGGGTTGTAGCTCAATGGTAGAACACTTGCCTCGCGTATGTGAGGCACAGGGTTTGATCCTCAAAACCACATAACAAAATAAAGGTACCATGTCCATCTACAACTAAAAATATTTTTTAAAAATACATTCTATCATCATGTATAGCTAATAAGAACAAATTAAAAAGTGGGAAAACAAAAAAGGTAATGTGACATCTTTAGAGAATGGAAGATAATTAGTCAAGAAAATAACTGTACTTTTCCTAGTGCAGGGAAGAGACAAAATCAATAACTAATGTTATCATAAAAAATATTATTTAAGTTAGTTATATCTTACAAGACAAATTTTAATACTGACTAATTGACAAAAAAGTGAAAATAAATTTTGAAAATATATCCCTTGCTCCATTTTAGATAAAATTTTTTTTTAAAATATCTTGAGCTTTTTGAAAGTGCTTTACTTTTTTTTTTATATTCTCATTAAAACATTCTCTGTCAGATTGGTTTCTCCTGTGAGTGTTAATAAAACCAAAAACTTTGATTAAATGATATTTCCTACAATAAAAAACAAAACTGATCTTGAGTGGAAATAATCTCCTGTGAATTATGGAATATCTCACTTTCATTTGTTTTGTTTATCAACTATATTATTCAATTATTTCCACGATGATGCTGTGTAACAAAACACCCTCAAATTCTAGGATCTTAACAATAAGCTTCCATACTCATGCTTACAGACCTACAGGTCTATCAAGATTTATCTGGGCTGGAAAAGGCATGGCTGTCAATTGCTGAAGCTCCGATCCAGGTTGTGGGTTGGTTTCGGAAATGCTCCACATGTGTTCATTCTGGGGCCAGGACTGAAAGGCAGCAGCTCTGTAGCTTATGTTCTTCTTGTGGTGCAGCATGAAAGCACAACAGGCAAGACAAACCACAGAAACCCAGTTAAGTACTCTACCTACGCAAGGTCTGCTAACATTCCGTAAGCAATGAAAGTCATATGGCTGGCCAAACCAAATATGTATGAGTTGATAAAGCACACCTGCCCTCACTGGGGAGAAAGGCAGTGAACAGAATAATAATTCAAACTGTCACACCTGCAGGTTTATAACAGATAATATGACTCTGTATCAAAAAATAATAACTTCAATTAACAACATATTTTTTCTCTTACTCATGTTTATTAATATTACATTGAGCAGAGATTCTGAACAAAGAGGGATTCTAAACATGCATATGATAATATAAGTAAACAATAGTAATTATTTGCTAATAATATGGAATTTTGTGTGTAGGTGTGAATTACTGGCCCACTATCACTCAGCCACTCCTGACCCTTTTCATTTTTGAGACAGGGTCTAAGTTGGTGAGACTGGCCTTAAACTTGCAATCCTCCTACCTCAGCCTCGCAAGTCACTAGGATCACAAGTATGCACCACCATGCCTGCAAAGTGGAATTTTAAAAATAAATATGGAATTTTAAAAAGTAAAACATTATTGCATTCTTTTCAAATGTTTAACAATAGGATAAGTGCTTTTCACACTTACTTGACACTTTTCAGTGTTTTTAAGCAATCATAATTTCAGGGACTAAGTTTATTCTTATTCCCACCTTTTGGTATTACCAGAAAATTCAAGCAAAAGTGAATTCTTATTTTAACTAATTAAGAAATAAAGTAGAATGAGGTGCAGTGATGCATGTCTATAATCCCAGCTAATTGGGAGGCTGAGGCAGAAGGATAGTAAGTTCAAAGCCAGCCTGGTCAACTTAGTGAGATCCTGTCTCAGAATAAAGAATGATATGTCAAGAGCATTGTAATGTTTTGAACAACCAATAAAAAATAAATAAATAAAAGGGCTGGAGACACAGCCCAGTGTAAAGTGCCCTTAGATTCAATCCTCAGTACCTAAATAAATAAATTGAACATCAGTACTCCAAACATTTGTTATGAATGAGTTTTAACATCGCTGTAGCATTAAGTGGGATCATACATCATTCCCTACTTGTCTAAATATGCCAAACCTTTAAACAGAATTAATTTCTCATTCTCCAGTATATCACCTTTGAAAAAACATTTTCATTGCAAAACAACAAATCACCAGAGAAGTTCACAGACACACATTAACAAGGAAATGTACAGAGAACATCAATATAAACACAACATGTGGTTCAAAATAGGGCATTTTTCCCCACTACCATCCTATGTGTGCCTTTCTGATCAAAGTCCTTCCTTACCTCCACAGGTATTCACTCTTCTGTACTGCACTGTTATCTTAATTTTCTTTATAGGCACAACTCTATGTACTGATCCCTAAACAATTTAATGATGCCTCTTTGAACTTTATGTAAGTGGAATGATATGACATACATTCTTTGGGTTTTATTTTACCACAGAATACTTTATTTTTAAGTTTTATCAACATTCTCATACACAGTTGTATCTCCTTCATTTTCACTGTTGTAAAGGATTAAACTGTTTAGCCATTCCACGAGTTAGCATTTCTGCTATTGGTAAGCATTTGTTTTATTTTCAGATTAAGCTGGTGCTGCTCTCAGGATTCTTGTGTGTCTCTCCTATGCTCAAATATCCTCCAGTATATAGCAATATTACTGTTTCAGGTGTTTAGATTATGATCATTTTTCCATTCTAAATTTTGGAGAAAAGGGCTCTAGGTATGAATCAAAATATTAGGTATGAATCAAAAAATCTAAATTTCAGCTAATTATTTCATAGATTTATATCAAATATTTATTATGTGGTCTAATGGCAAAAGATCAAATGAACCATCAGGCTATAACAATATGGCCTAGTAAAGGAGAAGATATACATAAAAATAACTATAAAAATTCGGAAGTAACTAAGTTTAATAAAGAGGTACAGATAAACCACAATAGAGTCTAGAAGAAAGATTGACTCCTTGATAGTAGGAGGAATGAAGGAAAGCCCTGAAATAATAACATTTGAATGTAACTCTCAAGGATAGGTAGAAATTTGATTTGTAAAGATAGCGAAAGGACACTTTAAAGCCAAGGGAATAGCACAAAGACACAGAGTAAAGCATCTGAGGATTGGAAGAGGAAACATGTAGTAACTAAAGCTGACCAGTGCATAAAACATCTAAAGTCTTTTTTTTTTTTTTACTCATTTATTCAATAAATATTTATTTTATGTTTGACAGGCTTAGGGCAATTACAATACGATGGACAGAAAAAAAAATACATGATCTCTGTCTTCTTGAAGCTTACAGTTTTGAAAAAGATGCAAAATGAATTGTATAACAGCAAGGTTTGTTCCAGTCAGGGAGAACAAAGAATTCCTCTCTCTCTCTCTCTCTCTCTCTCTCTCTCTCTCTCTCTCTCTCTCTCTATATATATATATATATATATATATATATATATATAATTATTATTATTATTATTTTGGTACTAGGGATTTAATTCAGGGTCACTCAACCACTGATCTACATCCCCAGCTCTATTTTGTATTTTCTTTAGAGACAGGGTCTCACTGAGTTGCTCAGCGCCTCCGCCTTGCTGTGCTCAGCTAGCTTTGAACTCATGATCCTCCTGCCTCAGCCTCCAGAGTCTCCGGGATTACAGGCGTGGGCCACTGGGCCCGGCTAAGAATTTTTTAAGCAAAAAGATAATTGAGTGGGGTGCAGTGGTGCACACCTGTAATCCCAGCAACTCCGGACGCTAAAGCAGAAGGATCCCAAGCAAGCACTGGATGCTTTTCCAGATCCTGTCACGAGTGTAGTGGTCACTCCACTCTGTGTGGTGTCTGATGTCATGTTAGTGGAATGGCATTCTTTTTACCCCACCTAGTAAAGCCTTTGAGGTGGCTCATCAGGCACACAACTCCCTTACTTCCCAATGGAATCCTCCTAACTCTCGGGTCGTCATGTTAAATGAATGTGTGCTGTAGAAACCGAGGAAGCCAACACACTGGAGACCTCAGGAAAAAAAATCCCCCATTTGAATTAAAAAAAAAAAAAAAAAAGACAAGAGAAAGAACCTTTACTTCTTAAAAGGCCTAGTGACTCCATTATCAGGGGCATTTACTTCAAATCATATATCAAGACAGTGTAACAGGATAAGTCAGGAGCTGCATAATCAGTGTCCCTTTCACTTGATTCTTGAAATGTTTTGTCCCAGGAACTGTGCTGGTTCCTGGGGTCTTATTAATTAAAAAAAAAAAAAAAAAAAAAAAGTGGCGACCTGTACAAGCCACTTTCTCCTTATGAGAGCGTCCCAGATCCTAGTGGTGGCACCCTCAAAACACCGCCACCGCCTGCAAAATCCCAGAACTGCGGCTGAGCTTTCGGTAGAAACTGGGCGAACAGAACTTCCGCTCCAGGAAAAGAACTCAGGAGGCCACTCCCTTTACTCGGTGCCGCCTGGGTGCACGCCTAGATGGCCAGGATGCCGGCAGCTTCCGGTGTTCGCCCTTCCCTCACCTGCAGGCTCCGCCCCCGGGAGCTCCAAGCTCCCAGCAGGCGCCGCGAGCGAAACATTGCCCTGCCCCGCTGTAGTTCCGCCTATCGCCTGGTGGGCGCTGCAAACATGGCGGAGTTGGACATCGGGCAGCATTGTCAGGTGGAACACTGCCGGCAGCGAGGTGACCCGGGAGTCCCCATTCCCCCGCCGCGGTAGATCCAGGCTCTGCTTTGGCGCCACGGAAGGTGGCGGCGGGTGAGGGGAGGCCGCAGAGCTGGCTGAGGAGCGGGCGGGTGCGTTCCTGCTTAGTGGGCAGTGAGATGTATTGGTGCTAATGGTTGTTCGTGTGTCTTGGGAAGAAATTTGCGGTCTCCATGCAGTTCCTGAAAATGAACCTTGCAGAGTTCACTATGGTTTTCCAGTGCGTTTTCTCCAAGAAGTCCGAGAGTACACTGCTGGCTCGCGGAGCGCCCTCTCCTTTCTGCTTAGCGCCAGGAGCTAGGATGCTTAGGTGGGAACACTCAAGTTCCCCTCCGGCCTTGGCCCTTGAGACCTGTTCAAACCACTTTCCCAGCCTTTGTATTTACTTACATGTCAAACGAAGGACTTGGGCGAGATGAGCATGTGGGAGAAGACTTTTGTCATGTTCTAAAAGAGCTCCTTATCTTCAAACTATTCCATCTGCTGATTATATTCTCTATGCTAGGTCATTCTTTGATTCTGATTATCATTGAACAAAGCTTTGGTTTTGGAGCTGAAAGCATTGGTTTTGGTGCATCTAATGTTTACTTTGTTATAAAAAGTCAAAATAACAAATATGTACAATCTTTCATATTGAAAACATAACTAAAGTTTGTAGAATATTATGTGCTGTACTTTCTTTTTCTTATTGACAAATGTATCCATAATTTCTTGGTTTGAAACCAAATCTTAGAATATTGTAATAACAATAGTGACAGTTCATCAAGCCCATTTCTCTGGTGAGGGAAGAATTATCAGGCCCTTTTATTCCAAAAGTATAATGATCCAAGGGTCCCTTTTGGTTGCAGTAAAACCTCTTTCTATTTGGAATGAAAATACCTGTAGAATAAGATCTTTTCAAGGCATTTGTAGCTTTCTCTAAAGAAGGACTCAGTAGTACCTTCTGATTTTCACTTTTTAAAAGTAGTGAGCTTGGGTATATCCAGCTTCACTTGGCTGTATAATGTAATATGAGAAAATATTAAAAATTTAGAAAGTGATTCATTGAATATAGTAATTAACTGTTAGTTGCCATTTTTGAGAATGGATACTTTCATGTACTTTCCAAAAGTTCAGTTCAGTTCTTGTTATTTGGTCCTGGTGTACTTGTTCCTCACCAACAAAGAAACAATTCAGCAATTAATTTTAAAGTATCAGTCCATTTATTGAATTTCTGGAATCTCACTGAAAGCATCTCCACCCAGTTACTACAATATTTTTTGGAGTTGAGCATACGCAAAGGAAGCTAATTATTATATTGCTCTTATTAATTTTAGTTACTGCATTACTATTCTGACCTTTCACGCTTATCTCATTTGATTTTACAATTACCTTGTGGAGTGAGTGTGGCATATAGCATAGATCCAGCTGTAGATGCGTACGCATATGCACATACACATGTGTACATATACAAATATTATATACTTATATTTTGTATATATAATTTTATTTACCTGTTTATATTTACCTAATAATAGAGCTTTTGTTTTTGTGTATGTAGAGACATAGAGACATGCACATGTACACTATATCATGTGTGTATACATATATATCTCCAAAGCTATTCTACTTAATGTTACTAGATCAGTAAACAGTGAATCAGAATTAAAGTCCAGATATTTTACTCCAAATGAGGAATTTTTGCAGTATACAATCCTCAAAAACTGCATCTAGTAAATCTTGGAAACAAAACAAAAAAGATAAATGCCACAGATTGCATTCTTCTGTTAATTCTTTTTTTTTTTTTCAGTTATTAAAATTGTGATGACCTCTGTTTAGCAGTGATTATGTAGTGACTTGCAACGCTAGTATATTAATAATTTTAAAAATGTTCTGTAGAAAATGAATACTTTGATTCTATGTAAGAAAACTAAATAAAAATTGGATACTGATCAGAACCTACAACATTTTCCCCCAATTTTAGATTTTCTTCCATTTGTATGTGATGGTTGTTCAGGAATATTTTGGTAAGTTGTTCTTATGCAGGATTTGGGAGTAATTTTGGTATTTGTAATATGCTTTATTTCTGAAAAATATAACGATTTAAAATAATTGTTTCTTTAACCATTGATACTTGATATTCAATATATTAATCACTTGAGAAAGACTGACTAATTATTAACTACTTACACCTATGTATGGTTAACCTGTCAACTTCCAGAATTGGGGTTATATATGTGAATTTTATATAAAATAATATATTTGTATCTTTAAATTGCAAGGAGGAAATAATACATAAATACAAAGAATATGGAAAGCAATCCAGTTATGGTTATCACTATTATTTATTTATTTAGTGCCAGGGATTAAACCCAGGGATGCTTAACCACGAGCCACTTCCCCCAGCCCTTTTAATATTTTATTTAGAAACAGGGTCTTGTTGAGTTGCTCAGGGCCTTGCTAATTTGCTGAGGTTGGCTCTGAACTCATGATCCTCTGTTTCCGACTTGCTGGGATTACAGGCATGTGCCACTACACCCGGCTACTACTATTTATTTTTAAAAATAAGATGAAAAGAACTCAACTATCATTTTTTTAATATGGGCATTACATGTCATTTCAACATATCACATGTATAGTGAAACCCAAAAACTAACCAAGAATTTTGGAAAATGTATTTTTTTACAATTAATTTTTTTAAATTTTAAGTATTGTATTTATGAAATAGAACACAGGGGGGGAAAAGCATATTTAGAATATAATTCAGGAAGAATTATAGGTAAATAAAAGTTGTATGTATATTTAAATTATTCAGAAATAGAGCCAAGTGTGGTAGTACATGCCTGTTTATCCCAGCAACTTGGGAGACTGAGGCAGAAAGATTACAAGTTTGGAACCAGCCTGGACAATTTAGTGTGACTCTGTCTTGAAATGAATGAATGAATAAATAAATAAATAGCTGAGGATATAGCTTAGTGGTAGAGTACCACTGGGTTCAATCCCTAGTGCTGCCCCAAAGAAGACAGTACTCCTTTACATTTCACTATTGATCGTCCTTACTAATTTAAAACCATTAAAATATCTCACATTGCTGTAGTTATCTTAAGTGTTTTATTTGATTGCATTTAATTAAACACTACTTTTTTAAATTATTTAAGCCTTGAACACAGAAGCAAAGAGTCACATGGTTGTCCTGAGGTATGTTAATTTTCTCCAATTTAATGAAACATGTTTGTAACCATGCACTTTCATTCAGAATTTGATTAGATTTAAAGCCAGTCAGTACCCTACAGATTAAAGTTTGGCAGACTGAACTGAATATGTAAAGAAGCTTTTGTTTCATTTTTATTTTTATTTTTTTCTGATTTAAAGAAAAATTGTTCTACATGGTATTTATAAATTTTTATCCTCATATGACTTTTATTCCTTAACATTTCTGTTTAGGTAGTCCACTTACAACATTAGGTTTTCTATTTATAAATATACCTTGAAATTAATGTTCTCAGTATATAGTCTTTCCAGTTCGTTGTTTCCTTCATTATTCATTTTCACTGGTATTTTGTAGTAGAATCCTTTGATAGTAAATTGTTTGGGCTCTATCAGCTTTCATACACCAGGAACAAACTTTTTATCCAGCAGAATCTCTACCTTAATTCTGAACAAGTTAATGGACTAAGGAAGGGCTGGCAGACACAAATGAAAAAACCCTTGTTATTTAGTTGAATGAAGAAGCTTAATATAGAGACATTTGGGTCTGCAAAGGAAATCTAGAATTAGGTAGATTTGCTCACCAGTCACAGCAGCACTGGACCAAATTAGGCTTCCTCACTAGAAACAGATGAATTCCATTTTGAAAAAGAGAAAGCTAGGACTACCATGTCTAGTATAATCTTCAATTTTGCAGTCAGATAAGTTGTCCCACGTTCCTATGGACAAAGAAAGATGGGGAGTTAGACTGAATTCACACCATTTAGAAAAACAACATTTGTCGTTAATACTTTTCAGTTAACATTTATTCTTACCCACCATTTATCAAGTACATTTCCAAGGTTTCCAAGGATTTTTTCATGTGCTCTTTCAATTATAGAAAAATAAAATTACATGAACTTAAGTCAAAATGTGAACTTTTAGGGACTTGGGATGTAGCTCAGTGGTACAGCACTTGCCTAGCATGTGTGAGACTCTGGATTCCTTCCCTTAGTGCCCATCCCTGCAAAAATCTGAACCTTTAAAGTTTAAAATCTCAGTTTTTAAAGTTTAAGTAATCTGTATAATGAGGAAAATAAAAATTATCTAATATGTCAGTTTTCTATAGGATTAATTGGAAGGAAATACTCCTTTAGAGTTTATAGTAAAATTTATTAATGTTTCTAATGCAGCTCACATATCTGTCCTGTGCTTTTTTTTTTAAAAAGGGTATCATTTGATTTCTATGAGTGTCACTCAAATTATTGGATTTTATTAAATAAATATTGAAATAAATTAATTTTATCATTAGATTACTGCAACAAATTTGGAAGGATATTTAAGAAGTAAATTGCAACAAAAATGTACAACATGAATGTAAAAGAATTTCTTTAGGCTGTATAGTATTCACACAATTCCCTAAATTTACTCAACTCTATAAATTAGGTTCCTTTAATGCCAAACAGCCTGGCTGGTCTAGATTTTCTTTTTTTAATTCTTACAAAAATCTTGTCTTCACCTGATATAATATTTTTTGACAATGTAAAATATAGCATAGAAAATAGTGTATGATTATAAAATTATGTCTAGCCATTTGTCTCATGGGTAAATAGGTAATTTTTAAGTAGTCTGTTCCCTAAGTTAACTGTTTAGTTCCCCAAAACTTGTATAGAAAGTACTTATGACTTGCCAGTTACGGATTGACAAGATGATCACCTGAACATATTATGGGGGCATTTGTATGAGGGACTTTTTTGAAATAGAAGATTAAAATTGCAGAGAATAACTGAACAGTCATTTTAAATTAGAAGATAAATATACCATAGTAGGAAAATTATGAAAATAGAAAATTCAACACTGTAATAATTTCCCTTTTTTTTTTTTTTTATGGTGCTGGGGATTGGACCCAGGGCCTTGTGCATGTGAGGGAAGCACTCTACCAACTGAGCTATATCCCCAACCCCAGTAATCATTTTTTAAACAATCATTATATTTTTATGTGAGAGTATATAACTTGATATAATGAGTTAAAACCAAAATGATGTGAATTCTGCCTTCTAAAATGGATTTGCATATATACTTTAAATGTTGAGGATAATGCCATTTCCCCCTTTTACATTTTCAGGTAACTATAATCAATGAGAGACTGAAGACTGATACACATAAATCTTACCCATGCTCATTCAAGAATTGTGTTGAAAAAGAGCTTGTGGCAGTTATATGTCCTTACTGTGAGAAGAATTTTTGCCTGAGGTATTTACTTAGACCATTCAAGCTTTGTATATCTGTTTAAGTTGTATACAAATACATGTGCTAGTGAAACTCTTCTGTTGTTCATAGACATCGCCATCAGTCAGATCATGAGTGTGAAAAACTGGAAATCCAAAAGCCCCGAATGGCTAACACCCAGAAACTTGTTAAAGACATTATTGGTAGGTATCTAGAAAACTTGTACTATTGATTTTCTTGTTTCTTTATTCTCTGTTAGTTCCAGAGCTCCTGCCTCTTATTTCTGCTTACCATTTATGGAATGTATCATTAACAGCTCCATGGTAATAACTTGTATTTTGAGGACATTCTTGCAATACTATTTCTTACAAGGCCTACCTGACCAAATCTGGAAGCTATTTGAAAGTACCACACAAGATGGTCTTCTTGCTGGGCTGCCCATCAGATCAGCTGGTTAACCATCCTGGCTAGATTTGGTTGGTATTCATGAGGTTGACATAGTTGTTTGCTTTCTCTTAAGAGCAAACTCTAATAAGCCTGTTTGGCTGTGTTATAAATGCTGCTAAGATACCAAGAAAGAATAGATCTGTGACTTAGATTTGTTATCTCTGCCAGTATGTTAGTTCAGCAGAATTTTCATTTTGCGTTAAGGATAGTACCTGTATTAAAATCTTCCATAATAAAATCCTGAACTTTTTTGTAGAAGCATTAGTGACTGCTTTAGATTAAACAGGCTAAGTTGGAAACAGTGAAATTTTTTGATGTGGAGATTGCTTGATCAACCTCAGTGATACTTTTCCATTAGTCATATATAGTGCCTGAATCTCTATAGTATGCAATTCGTATATGTTTTAGGGCCATAATGAATAAATGCCTTAAAATAAAACTCTGGAAATGTAATGTAAAAGTTCTTATGTGTTTACATGCTTAACATTTATTTCTTAGATTCCAAGACAGGAGAGACAGCAAGTAAACGACGGAAAGGTGCCAAAAATAGTGAAACAGCTGCAAAGGTTGCATTGATGAAGTTAAAGATGCATGCTGATGGGGACAAGTCATTGCCACAGGTTAGTCTTAGAAATCTGGAGAAACAAAGGTGTTCTAAATATAGTTGAAGTCTCCTTTTTATTCCTCCGTCCCATGAAGTAACAATTAACCTGCATCTGATATGTATCATTTTTAATATTACATGGTATATGATATGCATCAATAGTATGTGTTTTATGAGTTTTTTCACTTATAAAAATGACAGTGAACCATATAAATCCTCCAACTGTCCCCCACCTTTTGGCATCATATTTTTAAAACTTATCCATGCCAGTACTTTTAGATTAGTTCTAGTTCATCTGGTAGCTGCATGTTAATTCCATCATGTGAATATACTCCAAGTTATCTATTCTTTTATTAATAAAATTCAGACTTTTCCAATCTTTTGCTATATAATTGTTATATAATCTTTTGCTATATAAATTGTTATCCCTTATGTATGTGTGGTAGAGTTTCCATAGGTAGTTGGACATTATCAATTTCCTATTGTCTGTGATTGTACTGATTTGTCTCCTTCCAAAAGCACTTTCAATTGTATCCATTCCTGGCCATTATTCTTTCAGAATTACTTTGTCCTGTTCTGCAAAATTGCATTTTTTTTTTTTTTTTTTTTTGGTAGTGCTGAGGATTGAACCCAAGGCCTTGTGTATGCAAGGCAAGCATTCTATCAACTGAGCTGTATCCCTAGCCCCTGAAACTTCAATCTTCATAGAAATTATGCTGTTTTTTTTTTTTTTTTTTTTTGTGGTGCTGTGGATTGAACCCAGGGCCTTGTGCATGCAAGTCAAGCACTCTTTAACACCTGAGCTATATCCCCCAACCCTCAGGTGTTCTTTATATGTGTAAACAACATTCTGTAATACTTACCTTATTTTTTATCTTTTCTTAGGTTTATGCTTACATTCTTTATCATTTTGGTTGTCATCACAAATACCTTTTTTAAAGTCACATTTTTCTGTCATTGCAGGTTATTTATTATATGTTGGCCTTGTATGCAGCAAATATACTATATTTTGTAGATTTTTTGAAATGTCTTCTGTGCAGTCATATCTTCTGCAAATACCAGTTTCTGTGGGATGTTTTTCCCCAAATTTTCTTTCCTCTAACTCCTTCTTTTTGTTATTATTATTTGTCCTTGTGCTGAGAGCTCCACAAAAATGTTGATAGTATGAATGGTAGCAGGCATTTGTCATTCATCTAACTTTAATGCAAATACTTCTAAAGTTTCATCAAATATTATATTTTCTATAGCTTTTATCAGCCTAACAGTATTTGTTTCTCTTGCTAGTTTGCTAGGAATTTATATCATAAATGGGTATTAAAATTTACTGTTAAGTTTTTTTTTTATTGTATCTTATAAGATGATCATCTTTTTTTCTCCTTACTACAATAAAAAATTATACTGATTGATCTTTTTCATTTTTAAACCAGCCATATATTCCAGGAAAAACCACTTGACTCTAGTAGATGATTATTTTAAAATGCATTGTTACATTGATTTGCTAATATATTCTTAATAACATTAGTAATAAAAGTATATTCATAAATTAGTTGAGTAGCTTTCCCTCTTCTACACTTTGAGATAGTTGTAGAGAATATAGTGATTATAACATTCAGTTTTTATAACCTTTAAATCTAATATTTTTTTTCCAGTATCTTTTTACTTGTTCTTTTTAGATATATATGACAGTAAAATGTATTTTGACATATTATACATACATGGAGTGTAATTTATTCTAATTAGGATCCCATTCTTGTGGTTGTACATGATGTGGAATTAACACTTGTCATGTATTCATATATGAACATAGGAAAGTTATATCTGATTTCTTCTACTGTCTTTTCTATTTCCATACCCCTTCCCTTCTCTTCATTCCCCTTTGACTAATCCAATGAACTTCTATTCTTCCCTCCTCACCCAGTCTAATATTTTTTAAGAGGAGAATTTTAAATACTGTTCTACTTCATTAGATAATTCTTGGCTTATTTGGTGAATCTAGTTCTTCTGAAATCAATTTTGGTAAGCAGTATTTTTCTAAAGAATTCTTATTAGCTGTAGATTTTCTAGTTTATTGTTACAAAAGTGTTCAAGTTATTCTCTTATGAAGCCAAATCTCTATTGTGTCTTTTGTTATTCCATATTCCATTTCATTAATATTTTTCATTTGTACTTTTATTTATTTCTCCCTTAAATAATCTTGCTAGGGTTTTTTTTTGTTGTTGTTGTTGTTGTTGTTGTTGTTTTTTTCATCTTTTCAAAGAACCATGTTTTGGTTTTATTCACCTATATTATTTCTTTGTCTTGTATTCCACTAATTTCTGCTCAGACATTATTTCCTTGTCTTTACTGTGTTTAGATTTTTGTCTGACATTCTTTTCCCAAGTTCTCAAATTAAATGGTCAGCTTATATCTTTATTTGTATACAATTTCAAACACAGAAAAGTTACAAGAATAGTACAAAGAATTTTTCATATCCTTTTACCCAAATGCAACAGTTATTTATATTTTTCTCTGTTTGCTATAACATTTGCATTCTCTTTGTTTGTGTGTGCACAAGTGTGTTAATTTTATGTCTACTTGATCTGTCAGTTTCTTAGACAAGTGTGTTAGTGAAATCTTCAACCATGGAGATTCTTCTTGTAATTTTAATGGTTTCCTGAGTTGTGTTTATAAGGTGTATGGAATTTCTTCATTGTATTTTTTGATGAATTTTGCCTTAAATTCTATTTTTACTTATAATAATATATTTTTATTAGTTTTATTTTAGTGAACATTTAACTATTATGTCTTTTTTCATTCTTTTATATTCAACTTTTCTGTGTTGTTTTATTTTAGGGTGTATCTTGTAAGCAGCATATAGCTGGAGTTTGTTTTTTTAACCCAGTTTGATAGTGTCTCTTTTATAGGTGAGTTAAATACATTTTATTTATTGTGATCACTGATGCATTTGAACATATTTCTTCCATCTTGTGTTTTCTGCTTATTCTTATAATTCCTTCTGTCTTTCCCGTCTTCTTTTTTCTTATTTAAATTTTCTATATTCCCTTACTTTCTACTGGTTTAGAAATCATTGATTATAGTTTTCTAATTTTTGTGGTTATCCTTAATAGTGTCATTTACAAAAATTTATTAGATGTTTTTATAATTACAAAGGTAGTCCATACTTTTATAGTATACCTGTTGAGAGAGTGTATATTTAAAAACTAAATATACCCTCCTATGTCCCTCGTCCATTTCCAAGCCCCGCAATCAGTGATTCTCAACTAAGGATGATTTCTCCTTCTGGGGGACATTTGACAATGGAGACATTTTTGGTTGTCACAACTGGGGGTGTGGTGCTATTGATATCTAATGGATAGAGGCCAAGGATGCTACTAAACATCCTACAATTCAAAGGACAGTGCTCACAATAGAGTTTTCTGGGCCAATATATCAGTACTGGTCTGGAGGGAGTTAGAGTTCTTACTTAGCTTATGCTAAGTAAATTTGGTCCCCACCACTGCAAAGAATAAATGTCAGTATTGTAAAGTTGAGAATACCTATCTTGGGCTGGGGATGTGGCTCAAGCGGTAGCGTGCTCGTCTGGCATGCGTGCAGCCCGGGTTCGATCCTCAGCACCACATAGCAACAAAGATGTTGTGTCCGCCGAGAACTAAAAAATAAATATTAAAAATTCTCTCTCTCTCCTCTCTCACTCTCTCTAAAAAAAAAAAAAAAAAAAAAAAAAGAGAGAGAGAGAATACCTATCTTGAAGCATCCAATAATATCATTCACATTATTTTTCAATTCTTTCAATACTTAGAATAATAGTTAAAATTTAAATATCACCTAACTTTGTTCCAAGCACTATTGTAACATGTTTCATCCTTACAGCAAGCCAGTGAGGTATACATTATTGCAGATGAGACTGAGGCACAAAAGGGTTAAGTAACTTGCTAGTGACATACCTAGTAAGAGAACTGTGAATTAAAACAAGCCAATTTGGCTTCAGAGACTCTTTTCTTACATCCTTAATATATTATGGAGCATTCTACAAATCTATAGATGTAATTTTTCTGCTTACTATTAATGTTTTTGTATGTGTGTACAAATATAAATATATAGATATATTGGTGTATGTGTTCTCATACACACATTTCATAGGTAATATGTATGTACACACATGTGTACACATACACATGCATATATATATAATGCACACATTTCTTTGTACATACATATATATTTATACATGTGTGATTTTGATTTTACACAAAATGAAATGTATTCTACTTATGTAATAACTTGAAGAGTGTTTTTTGATCATTATTTTACAAAAATGACATGTACTCATTTGGTCAGCATAGTTTTTGAACACCTGTTATATATGAGACCTTGGGGATACAGCAGTGAATAAAATAAAGTCTCTGCTCTTATGACGTTTATATGCTATTGAATCTGATATTGTTATGTGTATGTATAATACACATACACACACGTCTGGTGTATGGTGCTGAGGTCTATAAATAAAATTAAACAGTTCTCCTTTGGTGCCACCTGTAATCCCAGTGGCTTGGATGGCTAAGGCAGGAGGATCACAAGTTCAAAGTCAGCCTCAGCAACTTATCGAGGGCCTATATAACTCAGTGAGATCCTGTCTCTAAATAAAATACAAAAGGGCAGGGGAAAGGGCTCAGTGGCTATGCATTTTTTTCTCTACATACACTACTCATTATTGCCTATTAAAGATTCCTCAAGGGCACAAGTATGGCTCTCCATCATTTTCTTTAAAAGCTGTATCATAGTCCATAATGTGGATACACTGTAACTTATTTTGCCATTTTCCTATTGATGTGCATTCATGTTGTTTCTAGTTTCCTCCACTATTTTAAGTATCAGTCTGATACTTTTATATTTGTAATGATGTTTTCTAATGATGTTTTTCCTGCACCGAAGGTTATATATATTTTAAAATCTAATAAATATTGGCAAACAACTCTACAGAGGAGTTGTAACAATTCATATTTCTACCAACAGTAATTATAATAGCAAACCTTTATTGACTATACCAAGCATTATTTTGTGACTGGATTTTTTTTTCCTCTCTCACTATTCTTCATTTCATACAGTAATCTAAATGAAGTTAAGTATTGTTTAAGAATCACTCAGAAATCCCAGCAGCTCAGATGGGTGAGTCAGGAGGATCACAAGTTTGAAGCCAGCCTTAAAATAAAATTTTAACAGTACTGCAAAAAAGAAAAGGAAAATCAAGAAAAGAATTACTCAGTTACAGCCTGCCCTCCTAACCAGTTCAGTATGTTCCACTTGTCACTCTTACATGAGAATACCTCTCTCCTGTGATTTCCACTAGCTGTTATCACTCTTTTAAAGTAAAGTTTTCTAGTTTGTTGGCTATAAAATGATAGCTCATAATGGCTGTAATTTGCATTTATCTGACTTCTGTTGGATTTGAACTTCTTTTAATATGTTTTTTGGCCATTTGAAACTGTGTTTTCTGAATTGCCCATACATATCCTTTGATTATTTTTCTTTGGGGCTTTTTATTTTGTTTTGTCAGCTTATGGAAAGAAACTCTTACACTATAACAGTCACTAATCTTTTTATAATCAATCTACTTTGCAAACTTTCTTTGAAATCAGGTATATTGATTTCACTATGCTTCTCATTGATATAATATTTAAATTTTCTAGGATCTGTCTTTTTTAAATATTTTTACATTTGTCTTTAATCAATCTGATTTTGTTATTGTAGATGTTATGAGCTATGGGCTCAATTTTATTTTCATTCAGTTGGTTAGCTAGTTTTACATCACTGATATTAAATAGTCTTTTTTTTTTCCTATTGAATTGAAATACCAAAATATCACCTTCATGGTAAATTAACATTCTACATATACAGAATTATTTTTTACTTTCCAAGCTATTTCACCATCTATCTGTTCTTTTCTCATGTTAATACCTAATAGTAGCTTCATAGACTGTTCTATATCTGTAACCTAAGTCCTGTCTCTATTTTTTTCTAAGAAATATTTTAGCATTTATTCATTCATATGAACTTTAAAATTACTATATCCAAATTTTTAAAAACATCTCAGGATTTTCAATACTATAACTCTGGGATATAATTGCAAATGATAGGCTTCAGCATATACTGTTTAAAAATATTTTAAGAGACAGGGATAATACAACATGGTCTTAGAAATATGTCTTCCTATCTCCTCCCTTTCCCACAAGGATGTAAGTTGTTCTCACTTTTAGCTTGATTTGCTATTAGACTTTCTCAACTCATACTCTTCATTGACCTCTGCCATCTGTTATTAGGGAAACATCTTTTTGTGGTTCATTCTTGTTTTATTTTGTAATTCTCCTTTTTGGATAGCTTTTAAGGTTTTTATCTGTGATATTCTCAAATATTGGTGCAGTGTTCCAGGTTTCAGTATATTTTAATTATCTGCCAGGCACCATGGCGCATGCCTGTAATCCCAGCAGCTCAAGACGCTAAGGATCACAAGTTCAAAGCCAGCCTGAGCAATGGCAAGATCCTAAGCAACTCAATGAGACCCTGTCTCTAAATAAAATACAAAATAAGGCTGGGGTTGTGGCTTAGTGGTTGAGTGCCTCTGAGTTCAATCCCCAGTACTAAAAAAAAACTGAAGTAATATATGTATTTTTAAATTATCCAACTGGACAGTTGAAATACATTGTTAATTTTTTCTCTTCACTTTTGAAAAATTATAGTCATTTTCTCTCTGGTTGTCACTTCACTGGTAGGTGTAGAGTCTCTGAAGTTCTTATTCAACATGTTTTGGAGATTTATAATTTCTCTCTGTATGTCTTTATACTATATTCTGGCCGACTCTTGGTTAATACACTTTTTTATTGAGGAATGTAGAAATTTACCTTGTTTGAGTTTCTTACTTCAATAATCTTATTTTTGGTTTTCTGTTTGGATCATCATAACTTTTCCTGTTTCATTTCTACTTGTTTTGGTTTCACTACTTTTTGTTCCTTTGCATATTATTTCTTTATTTAATGTCTTTTAAGTTCACTTATTTTCAATGGTCTATAATAGCTGAACCTTGAATTTGTTTTAAAATTTCAGCTGATTGACTCTGTGTGTTCATCTTGAGTAAGAGATTCTGTCTGTATCTCTCTCCCTCTCCTTACATGGTTAATCCCTGTCTAGCAATTTTGTGTTTTCTTCTTCCTGACCCACACTTCCAGAACCTCCATATCAAATCCATATTTGAGACTGGAAGTTTGTGCTTCTGCCCTACAGAGATTTTCAAAATTTTAAAGATGCATTTACTGAGCTTTGTTCACTGTCATTAGGTTATATCATGTTTTGCTGCCTTCAGAATGTTGATTTGTATAAGCAACAGCCCTGTTAAGATTTAGCAATCACTTCTTTAGCCTCCTTTCCTAGAGCCCAAGCCCCATTCCAGCCTCTGCTTTTAACCAGTGAACCTGACCAGGGAGTTTTAGTTCTATTTCTATGCAACACCAGTATTTCCCATTCACCCTCAGTCTCAACTCTGAATGACCTCTTCCTTCCTTTTGGAGTATCATGACAACATGCATTTCATTTTTGATCCTCAGATATATTTATTCGTTTTCCTTCTTTATTTTTTTATAGTACTGCATATTGAACCCAGCAGTGCTCTACCACTGAGCTATATCCCCCAGTCCTTTGATTTTTCATTTTGAGACATGGTCTAACTAAATTGTTTAGGTTGGCCTCAAGCTTGCAATCCTCCTGCCTCAGCCTCCTGAATTGCTGGGATTGCAGGAGTTTTCCACAGTGCCCAACAAGGCTATATATTTTTAGTTAATCTCATTTTATACTTATTCTCTTACTACTTTGTTTTGAAGCAGAGACTTTCTTTATGGGCCACTGGAATTTCCAATGATTTCTTGTTTTTTTCTTTGAGTGCTTGTTATCTTACTAACACACTCCACTGATCTTCAACAAATCTGAATTCCCTAGTGTTGAGATGGGAAGTGTTATTTTAAATACTTTCTCCAACAACATAGAGAAGCTCCAACTAATCAGTAAAGATCCTATTTTCTTTCCTTCATTTGCTAATTAAGCAAGAAAATAGAGTATAAGGAGGTAAGTAGTATATAGAATACTAGAGAAACCATCTCTGAATTCCTGTTTTATTAATAAATTTTTTCTGGGGTTTTATAGTTTAATTTTTTGGTTTTAAGTTTCTTTGTTCTAAAAAGTCCTACTGTCTCTAAAAATGTAGTAGTGGGGTCTTTTACACAAAAAGAAATGCTTCGTGTTCAAAGAATCCTTTACTTGCAAGTGGCTGAAACTTGACTCCCAAGTAGTACAAGTAAAATAGATTTGTTGCTGGGGACTGTGGCACACACCTGTAATTCCAGCAGCTTGGGAGGCCAAGGCAGGAGGATCACAAATTCAAAGCCAATCTTGGCAACTTAGCTTGGTCTGTCTTAAAATAAAAAATTAGAAAGGGCTAGGGATATAGCTTAGTGGTTAAGCACCCCTGGGCTCAATCCCTGGTACCTCCCAAGAAACAGGAAAGAAAAAAATTTTTAGCCTTCTCATGTAACGGAGAGTTATGTATTATCTCATTGAGTGCCAAATTATGTTGAAAGAGTTCATCCATTTCATCCATTTTCTTGATTTTTCTCTTTAAGGCTTCTTTTACCACATTGGTTCAGGAATGACTAAAGGAGTATGAGGACTCACTGCAGCAGCTCCATGTTTAAATCAGCAAATTAAAAAAAGAAGAACTCCCCCTCAGCTTTTGAACATAAAATCTTAAGAAAAAGAGCCCGATTGGCCTAAGTTATGCATAGATAGCCATGGCCATACCCATACAATTAGTTAGATTTGAAGCTACCATAATTTGTCTTCCCATTAAGAGTTAATTCATTAGAGGGTAATCCTCTAACCAGAGGAAGAGAAGAAAGGATATCACCAGACTAAAACATAATGTTTTACTTCATATATATAACCTGTATTTTAACTTTTTATTTTACAGACAGAAAGAATTTACTTTCAGGTTTTCTTGCCTAAGGGGAGCAAAGAAAAAAGCAAACCCATGTTCTTTTGCCACAGATGGAGCATTGGAAAGGTCATAGACTTTGCAGCTTCTCTAGCCAGTCTTAAAAATGACAATAACAAATTAACAGCTAAGGTAACATATGGTTATGATTAATTTTCTCTAAAAGTTTTAGGATAATCTATACAAGCGTATATTACAGCATGATTAATTTCTCTCTCAACAGAAATTAAGGCTATGTCATATTACTTCAGGAGAAGCCTTACCCTTGGATCATGCTTTGGAAACCTGGATTACTAAGGAGGATTGTCCTTTATATAATGGTGGAAATATTATTTTGGAATATCTTAGTGATGAAGAACAGTCTTTAAAAAATGTTGATTCTTATTTGGAATAGTCACTCAAGAATTCAAACCAGAAATCACAAGGAAAATTTTTATGTGCATGTTTAAGTTAATTTCTTTTACTATAGATACTTTTTTTTTCAATTTTTAAAAGATGCTTTTTAATTTATTTCCATTCTGTCATAATTTATATTATCAGTTTTCTACTTAATTGGGGTTTTTATGTTTTAAAGTTTATGTGCTGATACTCAATTGTTAGCAATTTTTAAAAATTAGATTTATTAGTTTATACTGTAGAAACATCAGTAGAAGTGTGTTTCCCATTTGGTTAATGTCAGCTATTGATTGGCTGTGACACTGTTCCATCCCATCTTCACTCCAGAATCCAAGCTGAAGTAATAACCCCCTTTTTGGGACTTTGCCATTCTTATGGCAGAAGGAGATGGTAGATATGAGGTCAGCTCTTAAAAGATTCTTGTGTTATTTTGGCTTTAAGAAGTCACATGCTTACGCCTGGTGTTATAGGGCCCAAAAGTACAGATTTACTGTTTGCCTACATCATGATGTATACATTGATGTGTATACATGAATTATGTGGATTTAGAGATCACCTCATTCAGTCTCAGTCTTCTAAATTTTTGGATGAGGAATCTCAGACCTAAGAAGAGAAACTTGTTGCCTTGGTATCACCTAACTGCATTAGGGTATGTTTCTGATAACCTCCCCCATTGTTTGTATGAATGTATTACAAATGAGAGGGATGATGGAATAGCCCAACTTTATTATAGTCTCTGTACCATGGCAAAACACCTGCCACAAATAACTACACTTTGCCAACAAATTGAATTTAATGTTTCTAACTAATGTTTTCTGTTACGCTTAACAAAGTACTATTATGCAGAAGGAATATAAATTATTTCTGTGTTCTTTGTTTTCTATGCTAATTATCATGGACCTATACACTGACTTTAAATTTAATTAAAACAATAAACAATGTTCATTTGGTCTACTGTGTTATTCATATTATTTTCATATGAAGGATGACAATAATTTTCAGCTTTTATCAGGAGCTTATGCATTTATCTATTAACATAATTATTTGAATACCTATTAAATATAAGGATTGGTTTCTAATTGTCACAGTAAATACAATGAAGATATTTATGCAATCTTTTAATGGTAATACAAAGTAGGATAGCAAGTTGCAGATTAGTAGGCAGTATAGCCATGTTCCAACAGCTCTTTTATCAGAAACCATAAACCAGAGGTAGAAATAATCCTTAAATTAAAGGATTAATAATAGAAAGATACCAGAAAGTTGTAATGCAAACCAGTACCTTAGTGTCTGTCATAATTACTTACACATAGTAGGTGGTCAGCCACTTAAGTGAACTAAAACTAAATATGCCCAAAAAAAACCCAACTATTGAGAAGAGGGAAATAAGGCTAGCAGGGATAGATACAAATCCAGGCAAAATAAGAAATGCTCCTATTAATGAATGAACAGAGAAAAAAAGACATCAGTAAGCATACTGGTGGCGAATTAGGTCAGGTCTCAGATGGTAGAACTATTGTGGAGGATGCATAGGTACCAGCATCCTCAGTACTAGGGACTGGTGGCTCCAGCACCATGTGAAGCCCTTTCCTGTTCTCTAAAGACAACCAGTGTGGGAAAGAAGGAATCTAGTTTCTCTAGCTCCCTATTTCCAATTTACTTGAGTTCAACTTTCTCAGACTTTTTGGTGAGAATTTTATACACCTAATATAATTTTAGTATTACACTGTTCACATCTCACCCTAGTTTCTCTTCACTTGCTTACAGATGACTGAAAATCCACAAAGAAAAAAAGTGTTTTAAAATTAGGTAAATAGGTAAAATAATTCTGCAATACAAATAAGCTTCAGTTTAATCAGACAGCATATACACGTAAATGGGAGATTATCAGATCTTTTCTAGCTTTATCAGATATTGTACTCCACAGTTTTCAAATAGGAAAACTTGGGAGAACCTGAAGAAGAAGGAAGAAGGTTGTATATAAAGGCATTGGAGTGGGAAAATTTACATACTACACATCTTGGACCTGGGCAATAAAAATTGTGAACTAAGATATTTGATCAGGAAACTATAAAGATAGTTTTGTTTTATGTTTGTTTTATTTTTGTCATTAAACTAAGTTCCTTGGCAATTTAGTTGAAGTGTCTGGAACAGATTTGTTCATTTCTCTATTCTCAACATTGAGAATTTTGTTTTTCTTAGTGTTCTACGTGGAAATAAAATTTATGACATCTAAAGTCTTGTGTTTGAAAGATTAACCTATATAAATGATAGACTTTTAAAAAAATTTATCAAAATTTTAAAAAATGGCTTTGGTGTTCTTTGAGGATCATAAATGATCTAAAATTATACATATTGTCTTCATTTAACAAATTGCATCATAATTACATTAAGCATCTTCTGAAATGGCCACAAGCAACTACTAGATCTGCAGGCTCAATAGTAGACAGTTGTAGTGTTTGGGGGTTTGTTTTTGTTTTGTTTCTTGCCTGCTTAGAATCAGAACTTCATCACCTTGTTTGGGAAATTACACAATTGTGTGTGTCTGTGGGTTGAAGTGTAAAAAGACTGATGCTTTTCCTTATCCCTGGCAACTGAGGGACAGACATGACCTAAGTTAGGTTAGTTAATGTCCATGGTCCCTAACTGTTGATAGGGATTAGTGTTAAAAAAGAAGGAATAAGACATTTAGAATTAGTGTCAGTGTTTTTCCATTGCCCTATGTATAAGGTTTCAAGTACCCAATAGCAGCAGCCCCTTAGGATATACCCTTTACCAATAATAGCAGCCACCTATTTTCCCTATGTTCCCAAGTTATCTGTTAACCCTCTAGGAAATTATTTTCGTATTTAAGGACATCAAAATAGTTTCCATTTTTTGCTTGACCCATACAGTCACTCTCAGGTGTCATAAAGCTATCAGTAGTATAAGGCCAGGCTATGGGCTCTGTAGTTCTTTCTCTAAGCCTAAATGAGCAGAAACTGCACTTGGCTTGATCACCATGGTGTAAACCAGGTCTTATTTCAGTGCTCCAGCAAGGTATTCAGTAAATGCTTGTTTGGTTTTCACTTGATACAGACCTTCAGGCCTCTTCAATATACATTTTAGATTTTTTTTTTTTTGTACCAGGGATCAAACTCAGGGGCACTTAACCACTGAACCACATGAAGCCCTTTCCTGTATTTTATTTATAGTAATTTAGCTTTATTGAGGCTGACTTTGAACTCTCGATCCTCCTGCCTTAGCCTCCCAAGCCTCTGGGATTACAGGCATGCACAACTGTGTCTGGCGAATTTTTCTTAGTATAGAAAAGAACTAAAAACTGATGATACCAAGATTTTTAACTTCAGATAAATAGGACTTGGTTTTTTGTTTTGAGCTCCCGCCCCCTCCTTTCCCTATTAGCAGAAACAAGGAGGTCAGGAAGAAGGAGATTAGGTTTCTATTTGTGGTAAATTGAACCTGGTAAATGCCATAAATTGTATTAACTACAAGTTAAACAGGTTGTGTCACTCAAGAGAGAGCTTTTATATCAGTTTGAAAAGTACAGCAGTCCCTCCTACTGGACTTTGATCCAGCAAAACAACTCACCCAACTGAACCTTATACCATCTCTGAACACCAGTGGGAAGAATGTTCTTTCATTTTTAAAAAGCGATTTGCTGTATGTGATTTACTTACGGCTTCAAAATGATTAGAAAAAATTTTATGATCCTACTTTCGCTGTTTGTGACTCTGGGAGAAGCAAGGAAGTCATTTCTCAGTTTTCAGAACACAGAAAAGACTGAAATACTATTTTTCACAAAGACTGAAGAAGTTGTTATTGTAAAGTCAAGTTACAAAGGTAAACGGCCTAACTCCAGCTACCTCTTTGTGCAATTAGAAGATCCTAAAATGTTGCATGTGGTGAATGTGACCAAGACCTCCTCGGATGCTACCAACTTTACCATAAACCTAAGAGCAGATGAAGAAGGAGAGACCAATTTGACCATTCAACTCTGGGATTCTGAAGGTAGGCAAGAAAGACTCATCGAAGAAATAAAGAATATCAAAGTCAAAGTTTGCACACAAACAAAAAAGAATCTTTTCCAGGCATCAATGCATGTCGATAAAAAGATCCTAATGCTTATTTTACCACTGATACTGCTAAATAAATGTGCCTTTGGTTGCAAGATTGAATTACAGGTGCTTCAAACAGTATGGAAGAGACCTTTGCCCGTAATTCTTGGGGCAGTTACACAGTTTTTTCTTATGCCCTTTTGCGGTTTTCTTCTGTCTCAGATTTTGGCCTTGCCTGAGGCACAAGCGTTTGGATTTATAATGACCTGCACATGCCCTGGAGGGGGTGGGGGTTATTTCTTTGCTCTGCTTCTGGAAGGAGATGTCACTTTGGCCATTCTGATGACTTGCACGTCAACATTACTGGCCCTGATAATGATGCCTATCAATTCTTATATATACAGTAAGATATTAGGGTTATCAGGTATATTTCATATTCCTGTTTTTAAAATTGTGTCCACACTCCTGTTCATCCTTATACCAATATCAGTTGGAATAATCATCAAGCGTAGAATACCTGAAAAAGCAAACCTCTTAGAGAAAATAATTCGACCTCTGAGTTTTATTTTAATGTTTGTAGGGATTTATTTGACTTTCAGAATGGGATTGATGTTTCTAAAAACAGCTAACTTAGAGGTGCTTCTTTTGGGTCTCTCAGTCCCCACTTTGGGTTTGTTGTTCGGGTACTCCTTTAGTAAAATTTGTATGCTGCCTCTTCCTGTTTGTAAAACTGTTGCTATCGAAAGTGGGATATTAAACAGTTTCTTAGCCCTTGCCATCATTCAGCTGTCTCTATCACAGTCCAAGGCCAACTTAGCTTCGCTAGCTCCCTTCACAGTAGCCATGTGTTCTGGATGTGAAATGTTACTGATCCTTCTGGTCTACAAGGCTAAAAAAAGATGTATCTCTATCAGAGAAGACAAAAAATCTTTTCTACTCTAAAAATTAAAGCGTTACTCAATTCCCACTCTGGCTTAGGTACTGTGGGAGATTAAAAAATACACAAAATAATGCCTACTCTTAAGCCACTTATGATCTGGTTAAAATTTGACCGGGGGATGTGGGGAGTTTGTATGTATCACATGCTTAGTGTGGTACAAACAGCAAAATATGCAGGAATTTAGAGGACAGAGACAAATTTTCCACTGTGTTAGTTTGGATAGAATACTTCACATTGAGAAAAAGCAAATTCCTTCACTAATAAATATAATCAAGACTAAATATTAAGGGAGGTATGTCCACATGGTACACATTTGGTAAATGCAAAGTTAATGGACACACATGTCTTAAACTAAATGTGACATCTCTGCTTGTTCATTTGTTTTTGTTTGTTTATTTGTTTTTTACCCCCAGTACTGGGGATTGAACCCAGGATCTTCTACCATTGAGTTACATCCCCAGACTTTTTATTTTATTTTGAGATGGTCTCCCTAAATTGCAAAAGCTGGCCTCCAACTTGTGATCCTCCTGATTCAGCCTCCCAAGCAGCTGATATTACTGTGTGTGCCCCTGCACCCTGCAACATATTTTTTTGTACATCTTTCTGTCCTGTGTACCTCCCACAGTAGCATTATCATTTGCCTTGAAACACAGGATCATTTCTTCTCCCTCTTATTCTGTCTTCCCTCTTTTTATTTATCTTTGTAGTTTTTTTAAAAAATAACCTATAAACCAGGTGAGGTGGCACACACCTATAATCCCAGCATCTTGAGAGGCTGAGACCGGAGGATTGCAAGTTCAAAGCCAGCCTCAGCAACTTAGTGAGACTGTAAGCAACTCAATGAGATGCTGTCTCTAAATAAAAATAAAAATAAAGGACTGGGGATATATCTCAGTGGTTTAAATGCTCATGGGTTCAATCCCAGGTACCAAATAATAATAATAACCTGTAAATAAATAATTACCTGTACCTTTTCATCAATCTCCTTTTTGCTCCCCATTCTATCCCTTTTGCCCTTTTCTTCTACCCTACAATTGCTCCTTCCCTAAACTTCACCAAACTGACTTTTGGTGTCTCTTCACCCTCCAGTCATTCTCATATTAATCTTCTAAATATCTAACATATCATGTAATTTTTCTTCAAGGAAGCCTTTTTTCCTTTTAAATAAACTCTATATTCCTTAATGAGACATTTATTACACTTTACTCTCTGACTTATCTTTCCAGTTTTTCTTCTTTTCCACTTCTTTACACACAAATTTTTGCTCCAATTGAGCAGAAGGACTTAATATCATAAAAATATGCCTTTCAATGAGCCAACTTGGCTTGTTTCACAGCTATTTCTGTTCCTATTTTATCCTTTTTATTTTGCTGTAAGTCCTTGAACGTAAGAATTATGTTTATTCATTTTGACATTCCCTGAAATGCCCAGCATAACATTTCCTATGAGTTATTTAAATAAAGTGTTGAATCATAGACTATGATCCTCTATCTACATCCAGTCTATGTTCTTCTCCAAACAAAGTATGAGCACCAAGAATAGGAAATATGACTCTTAAGAATCCTATATTTCCTATTTCCTAGCCTTCTGTTTGTAGGAAATTTATTTGATTCCCTACAGTCCAGTTGTCTTACCTGAAAATATAGATAATGGTGTCACCTCCATCAGATTGGTCTGGGAATTAAAAGAGGAATTAAATTAAATGTAATGTTCTTAAAAGAGCACCTGCCACATAGCAAGCACAATGTTAGCTGCTATTATTATATCAAAGCCTCAAATTTTGATCCTGATTTGTTGATTTGAAATTATTCATCCAATTTTGCCCATACTATTAGGAATTTTTATTTACTTACCAACTGAAAAGACAACTGTATTATTTTATGTCACCCAATCTAGTGTATGGATACCATGATTCATAACTGACCTGGTGGTGGATAAATGACATATCCCAGTCTCTAAAACAATATTTGGCTATGTGGACTATTTTCCTCCTCTAAACAAAAATCTTCATTTGCATGTTTACATTATAAGTAAATGTGCATGAATTTAATTTCTATATATTTTAATGAGCATATTTTACTAACTGAGAAACAAGAAGCCTGTCTTTCTAGTTTTATTTTATCATTGACCTTGTGACACTTCTCCACACTTTAGTTCTCAAATCTGTAAAATAGAGATGTAGTTGAGGTTTAAGATCTCACTCAACTCAAGTTAATGATTCTAGCAAAAAAAATAGCATCTGATTTTAAGGAATAAAACCTTGCATGATGGGTAGGATGATGGGGTAGAGTAGAAGGTTCAGGATGATGAGAATAGGTACACAATGCTGCTGCTTTCTGATTAAGGAACAACCAAAATATGAGCTTCCTGAGGGCAGGAACCACATACTACATTTTGAATTACCCACAGTGTTTACATGATGCATTAAACAAAGTAGGTATTCACTAAACATTTATTAAATCACTTATCAGTAGTATCTGTAAAGGTCAGAATCCCACACTCAAGAGCCAAATCTATGCCTATGTCAGCAATCCTAGCCCTTTCAATTTACTATTGGGTGACACTGGTTATGTTAATTTCTCTCTGTTTAAATTTATGTGGGAAATGGGGATTAAAAATGATAGTGCCATATCCTGGTTTTGTTGTGAAGATTAAGTAAGTTAATATGAACAAGATCCTCAGAACAGTGTCTAATACTTAGTAAATTTTACTATTATTAATGTTACTCTATGCTTATTTATATCAAATATTAACTTAAAAAGCCATTGGAAGTACATGGATAAAATTTTAAGTGTATTTTATTTATTTTATATATATGTCATGGAAGATAGATTTTGCATAATAAAACTTGCCTGAAATGTGAGATGGGGATGAAATCACCCATTATTTTATTATTATTATTTTTTTAAGAATGAGAGTTTGTTGGACTTATTTCTTAAAGTTTTTTTTCAGTCCTTTAGAGAGATGATGTTATGATAAACTATTCTAAGAATAACAATCATCTGATACATATTCTTATAACTGAGAAAGTGTTAGTATTATAGGAGAATGTTAGAAGTTTTAACCAAAGTTTGCAACTCCAACTTCTAACATGAAATCTTCTTAAGTAGCATGGAGACTGCTCCTGAGCAGCTGTATAGTGTGTACATAAGTTTGATTATTTTTTAATATCTTCTTGTTGTTGTTGTTGTTGTGTTGTTGAGATGGGGTCTTGCTATGTTTCCCAGGTTGGTTGCAAACTCCTGGGCTCAAGTGATTCTCCCCTCTTAGCTTCCTGAGTAGCTGGTACTACAGGAATGCACCACTGTGCTTGGTTCTAAGTTTGATCATTTTAAAATCAAAAACTACTACTAAGGAAATAACTGTTAGTTAACAAAGTCTTGGTGTGTTGAATCTGAGGTTTGTTTGTTTGTTTGTTTGTTTGTTTTTTGTTTTTAGTGAAAAAAGTTGCCATGTAAAGGAAATCAGTCCCAGAAACTAACTAGCAAGGTGCCCTCAATTTCTGGGGAAGGTATCCCAGGGGATGCCCCTCTTAATTATGCAAATATAGGGCAAATGGTCACCTATTGTCCATGGTGAAAGTTGACCAGACTACTGCCTGGCTTGACAATGGCCATCCTTTTCCAGAATTCCTTTGTGTAGAGTCAGGTATATTGGACCTCACTTCTCTTCCATTTTGAGGTTTGACATAATTAAAACCTCTCTAGATGGAAGTCAGCTGGCAGGAAAAGAATGTTAAAGGCCTCCAAGGGGGAACTTGTCCTTAGAGATCAAGAATAGAAACATGATGGTGTGGACAATACCAGGAAGCAGATTTTGCCCTGTCACAGTGCATAGCTGAGACTGGACCCTGTCTCCTCCTTGCCCCTCACCAACCACTCTCGCACAGCACACGTTCTTTGGTATTGGAAGCACGGACTGCAGATGTGACTGCAGCTTGAAAAACTGCCCTTTTGAGAACTTAAGAGTGAAGACTCATTATTAAATCAAAATTCTTGAGACCAAAAGATCTCTGAAAAAAAAAATTTATTGAGCCATTACATAGCTACTAGTCAGAAAGAAAAGATCAGTCTTAAGATTAAGTGCCTTGAGCTACTACCAACAAGGCTAGATAGCAGCCGGGAAAATGTCTACCAGATCTAAATAGTGGGAGTGTTGTATAATAAAAAATGGGGGCAAAGAAAGTATAAATTACTTACAATGAACCTACATTGATCATAGATAAGAGGATGGGACAAAGCAAAGCAGGCAAAGTTTTGGCATAGGAGGATAGTGTTTAAGGAGTTAGTGTTGCTCCCTGATTGGTTGGCACTATAGGCAGAATGTGATGGCACCTGGAAGTTAGACCTCAAGAGTTATCAGTCTTTGTTTAGAAGCGTGGAGCAATTTTTGTTTTCTTGTTTGTTTTTCTTTTTCTTTCTTCCTTTTTTTTTTTTTTTTAAACATCTCAGAATTTTCCTCCTGTTATGTACTGAGGTCTTGCTGCCACTTGAACTACATTCACAGTACCCAATAAAGATCTTTTGGCTGTGTGGGACCAGTTTGTAACAGGGCCACAAATGAATCTGAACGCTAGACTCCCTAGCCCTGGCACATTCATTACTTCAGTTTCAGAAAGCGTTTGGAAGCAGAATGGCCTTTCTAGAAAGAAAAAAACTGAGTTACCTGAGAACAACTCAATTGTGAAGTAGCAGCTGAGGCCTCTAGAAAAAAATTGGACTTTTGCTCATCTGGCTTAGGAAGCATGAAATGGTTTTAATTTGAAGGAGAAAGATATTGATCCTTCATCTTACTTTGAATTGCTTATACTGATTTTAGCAGCTTTGCCAAATTGGTGGGACCATGTTTGTTTAAAAAAGGTTTAAAGATGACTCTGATGATAGTTCTGCACATGCCTGGAAAATTTTATGTAGTTACAAATCAATACTTGTCATATATACTAGGCAAGATTTTAATTTTAACTTGACAATGGAGAACCAATTTTTTTCCCTAGTTTCTGAAGATGTTTTTAAAATCAAGAAGCCCAAAGTATCATTTCATATACAAATAGAGGTATTCAAATCAGGTTCCTAAGGTATCTTCTTCAGAAGAACAAAGACAAGTCTCTGGCTCTTCACAAGCTTTGAGAATTGAATCCACCATTCAAATCATTCTTTGAGAACTGTTTCACACTGGTGATAACATTCTTTTGATTAAACTAAGGGAAACAATCACTTCACAAGCAAGGAGCCAGACAATTCACTTCTCTGGTCCTGATGTAGTTAGGATGATTTCTATCTTTGCAACACTTTTTGCATCATAGTGATATACATATAAAATGGTACTAAATTTGTTATTTCAAGAAGAGGAAGCATTTCAAAGACCACAGATTAGCCCTGGACCTCATTGTGCTGTATATATTCCTGTATGGTGGACTTTGGAGTCAGTGTGTTCCTGTCTCTACTGTGTGACCAGAGGACAAATCACTTAACAACGCTAACCCTCATTTGTATGATGAAGCAAATTATGAAACTGCTTATGAAACTGTTTTAAAATTTATTAAACAACACATACAAAACCACAACTGCCCGAAGCATGGTAAGTCCTCAACAAATGGTATTTAAACGAATTATTGAGAACAGGAGCGCAGTTGGTTGTGGTAATCAGTTATTTAAAACAAACCAAAAGAAATCTGTAGGCTTACCAAGCACAGGTGTAGCAAATAAGAGTGGAGTCACAGCTCCTATTTATGTTTGGCCAAAGTAGTAAGAAATAAATGAGAGGAGCAATAAAGGGAAGTGGGAAAATGTGAACGAACAGAAGACGAAAAGAATGAGTGGGAAGCAAAGAAAAAAGGAGTTTTCAGGAAAAAAAAAAGGGGGGGGATGGGGCAAGCAGGATACAGTTAGAAGAGGCCAGATCCGTCGCTCCCAGGCTGGCCTCCCGGGGGCGTAGCTAGAGGCAGAGCTGCAGCGATGGGGCGGGGCATCAAGGAGACCACGCCCCACGGGCAGGCCTTATGAAGGCGGGACTTCCTGTCGTGGGCAGCCACTCCACATCCGGAAGACTTGAGCCGCGTCCAAGGTAGCCGGCTGCTGAGAGAGGAGATCGCCCTACCACCTTACGAGGTGAGACCGCTTTTGTTCCGGGTTGGGTGGGCGCTGAGGGCTGGGAGGACTCGGAGCGGCCTCTCTCTCCCGGCCTCCGGCGCGGGTTCAGCGCCCCAGGCGAAGGCCGCAGCTGAGGCCACCTCTTTGCTGCACCGTTATCCCGGGCCGCCTCTGAGTGAAAGCAGAAACAGCCACACCATTAGTGAAGTGGCTTCGTCTGCGCAATCTTACTTAATCCTTGAGGCACTTTATGTAGGGTAATTGCTCAGTTCGCATTTTCACGGACTTCAAAGGAGCTCCCAGACCTGGCACATTGCCAGAGTCGTATAGTCAAGAGCATAAGCGAGGGGGGCTTGGCCACAGCTCCTGTGCTGTCCAGGGTCGCGCTGCTGGGGACAGGTGGCAGTAAATTGGTGTGGTGAAACGTTTCAGGTATATAAAGCTTTGAGAAAGTGAAGGGTCATAAAATCCAGCCCTTGTGAAACCAGTATTCTTGAAACCCAGAGATCTCTAAAACAAAAGGATTTATTGAGCCATTTATAGTTGCTCACCGGAAAAAGGACCAGGACCTGGGAAAAGTTTCTTAAAATTACCAGCAACGAGGCTAGGTTGGAAAAAACTTCCCTGGGACCTAGAGTTAAGAGAATTTTTAGATTGTTGTTTTCACACACATCCCCAAACCGTTTACTAATTAACTGTGATTATCTCTTCTCCTTTCTGGCTCTTCTAATAAATTTTAGGTCATCTCAGAATTTCCCTTTGCACCAAGAAATGTACTCAAACTGGTTGAGAAGATACAGTATGCATACAAATGTAAGGAAGACATTGTTGAGTGCCCTAAAAATGATATACAAAGTTTTGTGGGTTCTTCCAGGCCAAGGCTCCAGGATTCTCATTAAGATTCAGAACCTCAGTTGCTGCTTACTCAAATGACTTACATTTATATCTTCAGGGCATATTCTCTGAGCTCAGGGTTTAACTAGCTAATTGTCATTGTCACTGGATTTCACAGAAGTGCTTCTGCCACACGAATTAAACTCTTAATCTTCTGGTCTCCTAACTCCTGAACTTGACTTCCCTTTTCAGTAGGTGTCCTCATTATCTATTCAGTTGCCAGAGTGAAAAGTGGACATTCTTCAGCTCTTCTGTCCTCACACTCCATGTCTGATCTGTTACCAAGTCTCCCTAGTTTTATTCCACAAAGCAGATCTCTTGATTCTCCAGTTTCTCTGCCTGTAAAACTTCTCTCCCTAGGTTTAAGCCAACCATTGGGTCTCCTCTGGACTCTTGCATCCTGAAACTAAAAGTCCTAACATGTTTGTACACATTCATTCTTTGCTTTTCCCTTTACCATCCAATTCATTCTGTTTAGTAGCCACATTGAAATGATTCTTCATGGCTGTCATATTAAGTAAGGAGTGATTCTACTGCCTCCCCTAGCCTTAGCTCTTATTTCCTTGGATCTCTGAGCTGTCATGTTTGGGTACATGTTTCATGCATCAAGAGACCTGAGTTGAGTTAGTTGATGCCTATTCACTTGTCTTTTATATCTTAGTTTAATCATATCCTCAGGGAAGCCTTATTGGATACCTAAGTTCAGTCAAAGCCCCCCTGTTATATGCTTCTCATTTTATTTCTTCTGCTTAGCTTGTATAATATTTATGATTTTTCATGTAGTCTGTGATTTTTTAAATTGACATTGACTCCCCATTAGAAAGTAAATGAATGGGACCTGGTTTTACTCACCATAGTGTGTATACAGCATATAATAGGTATTCATCAATTGTTTGTGGAATGATTAAACAACTTCTGGGTGGAGAATTCCTAAAAGAAAAGGTAGCTTTTTAAGTGAGCCTTGAGGAATTGAATAAGAATTAGATTTTACCAGAGTCCAAGGCCAGAGACTTATTTCTGGGGATTCAACCAATCAGATGTAACCAGTGTTTAGTCCTGTCTCCTAGGGGCTAACTTTGAGGTTTTATAGAAAGGGGAATGAGGGCAGGGGTTGGGGGTTTGCATAGCTGGAGCCTTTTCACAGCTGCTAAAGGGATTGTGGTCTAGTCCACCAACACATCAGGTTTGATCAGGGAGGGCTTTGTGGCTTCATCTTTTCACAAGGTGTTTATTGATCTGAACTTCTTCCTGGAATCCTAGGTGACTCATCCTAAAAGAAGGATACAAAATGGAGGCAGAGATTCCAACTCTTTAATCCTGTTTTTAGCAACCCATCCAGCATTTGCAGACAAAAGTGAAGAATCTGAGCTCTTGATACAATATTAGTGCAATCAGAAGGTGAAGTGGGAGACTTGAGCAAAGTAATGGGAGGAAGTAGACACACACAGCCCAAGGATTCTACTTCTGATGAGAAAAGAGAGTGGGAGGGGGAGTGGAATAAAGTTTGGATACTTTTCTTGACTTCTAAGCAGTTACTTATATAACTCAAAAAGTGACCTCCTTTTAAAAATTCTTTAAATGTTTATCTCAGGAAGAAAAAACAACCAGCAGAAGCCCTATATGTCCCTTGCCTTCCCCTGTTCTTGTTACACTTCTCCTGTAATGTAAACAATATAATATGGATTTCTGAGTAGTATTCAAGATGAAACTAAGTCTGTTCTCAATTTTAAAAGAGGAAAAATTTAAAATTGCTCATAATGAGTGCCAGATTTTCTGAGTATGTCAGCTTAAAATGCTTCTCTGTGCTAGGCAGACCACTTGACCACTTTGGAGTGTGGTCAAGCAGTAGTGAATCTTCAGAAGTCAGTGGAAAGTTGGACAGGTCACAATACAAAACTATGTGATTTTTTTTCCTCTCTGTAAAACTCAGGGAAATAAATTTAATTTTTTAAATTATATTTTTAGTCCTGGAATCTTCTCTCAGAATCCAAATAGAGAAGTCGACTTTAAAATCAGAATTGAAATCAATTTCTGTCTTTATCATCTTTCTATATAGTCTTAAGAATTATTTCTCACCTCTGAACCTTAAATTTTTTATCTTTACAAAAACCTTATTTTAAAAAATTGTTGTTTTAAGCACCTGTCTGGCTTTTGTTAATACGTGTGCCTTTTGTTCCTTATTTTCAAAGCTTCTTTTATTTAAGTATTTTCTTTTTTTTCTTATTTTTGTTCTCCACCCAACCATATACCTCTCTTTTTCATTCTCCAAACCAGTAGGTTTTTTAAGGTTTTTGTTTGTTTTTTTTTTTTTTAAATCTAATATGGTATGGACACCTAGGGAGATGGTATCATAGTCTGTTTTTTGTGATAAAAATGTTTCTATGATAGATGTGAAGTGTTAGATAAAAAATGATTTTTACTGGACCTACAAGTAAATTTTTGGCAAAAAATGAACTTTAAAATAGGGGAGGGGGTGAATCTTGGAATGAAAATCTTCTGCTAATTGAGATGCTTTTGTAAACTAACTGTTATATGATTAAAATTATCAGAGATTAGTAACTACTATGTCTTTCTATGTGTTAGATATAATCAGAAGATGGCTGATCCGTGGCAGGAATGCATGGATTATGCAGTAACCCTAGCAAGACAAGCTGGAGAGGTACAAATTAAAATTTTGTCTACCAAAATGAGATATAGTAGAGCATGATTGCCTTGTTAGATAAAACATGTATTTTGATTATTTTACATTTGCTTTCATTTTAATGAACTCTTTTAAATAGAGAGACTATTTCAGTTTATATCATTAAACATTCTGTGATGACAGTTATGAATCTAAAATAGGAGGTAAGGTTATATAAGTTTGTGCTGAGAAGGTCATAGCCATTAAAGAGTTATTTTATAACAATTTTTGTAAGTGAATGTTTTAAATCCTATTACAGTATTTTATCTTTTTGTTTGATTTAAAATTACTTATGACTTTTCTGTTTGCTTTCCAAAAAATCTTTTTAGGTGATCTGTGAAGCTCTAAAATGTGAAATGAATGTTATGATTAAAAGTTCTCCGGCTGATTTGGTAACTGCTACAGACCAAAAAGTTGAAAAAATGCTTATCTCTTCCATAAAGGAAAAGTATCCATCTCACAGGTATTTCTTATATCAATTTCCAATGATAATAAGAAGCCTAGGTTGGAGTTAATATATTAGACAAAAATTTTAATTCTAGACACAGAACCTGACTTTAGTTAATTTAATCTGAAAAGGAATTTATTTTGAGGGTTTTGGGCAGCTCAGGCCAGGACCGTGGAGAGGGAAGAAGGCATACTTACAGATAATACAGCAACCATTGTTTAGGGTATCTCTTGCCTTACCCTTGACTGATGGTTTTGAATACTTTCTACCCAGTCTTATGTCTTTACCTCATTGGTTTAAGATTACAAATTCTGGGCAGCAGCATGTGATTATTAAGCTTAGGTTGTTTGTGCTCTAAGTGCCAGAGATCAGGGAAAAGGGAAGAAATTTGGATTCTTTCATAATAAGAGGAACATTTGAATGTTAGGAGGCAAAAATCTGCTATAGGCATGATTTTAAAGCTCAGTTATGTTTTCTATATTGTAAACTTCTTTATATGTTACAGTAGTGGTAGCTTGTGGGAGCTTAAAAGAAAATCCTAAAATCAGGGCTCTCAGGTACAGAAATATAGTAGAGACATTTTCATCATTTTTAAGTTATAGCACTGTACTTACTTTAAAGTCCACTGTGCTTCTGTACTTTTTCCTAGTCATGCTATTGGCCTTTCCTGGTCTCTTAAACATTAAAGCTGTGGCTAAAGATAATGTCTCCAGTAAAAAGGTTTACAGTTAACAGAAAAAGATTAAAAAAGAAAACATGACAAGTGATTGTTAGGATAGTTCAGTATTGAAAAATGGAAAATAATAAAATAGGAATAAAGTATACCAATAAATTCAGACATCACTTGTGAAATTTACCGAAGATTTCTTGTATAGTTGTTTTAAGAAGGCATGTATACACAGCAATTTTTATGGGTGATTTACTTTCTCATTAATGTATTTAATATCCTCTGATATTTATTACTGCAGAGGAAATTACTCTAAAAACTTAAAGCTCTAGACATTTTTATCCTATTGTACTTAAGTTGTGGCCAAGGTCTCATGAAGCTACAGTCAAAAGTGTCAGTCAAAGCTGCGGTCATCGCAAGGCTGGACTAGGGCTGAAGGATCCATTCATTTCTGTGGTTGTTGGCAGACTTCAGCGCCTTGTGGTTTGTTGTCTAGCAGCTTCCCTCAGGTCCTCACTATGTGGGCCTCTTCTCTAAGCAGCTCATAACACAACAGGTTTGTCCTCAAAGATGGAAATCACAGGGCCATTTTGTGAGAAGTCTTCAAAGTTGTTCACTGTCACTTTTACTTTATTCTGTTAGTTAGAAACAAGTCACTGTGCCCAGCTCACACTCAAAAAAATGAGTAGAGAATTTATAGACTTAATTGTAAAATTATATTTCCTAATGATTTCTCATCTGCAATAAATGTCCTTTTTGGGGCTGGGATGTGGCTCAAGTGGTAGCGTGTTCGCCTGGCATGCGTGCAGCCTGGGTTCGATCCTCAGCACCACATACAAAGATGTTGTGTCTGCCGAAAACTAAAAAAAAAAATAAAATATTAAAATTCTCTCTCTCTGTCTCTCCCTCTCTCTTTTAATAAATAAATAAATAAATGTCCTTTTTAGGTGCTTATGTGTGTGTACAGGTGTGTGCCATTATATACCCTGCCATTTTATTTTAGAATTTTGAATATAACTTTTTTCTTTTTTAAAATTTGTTCTTTATAGATATACATGACAGTAGAGTATTGTTGGACATATTATACACACATGGTGTATATCTTCTCATGGTTGTAAATGATGTGGAGTTACAGTGGTTGTATATTCATATTTGAACATAGGAAAATTATGTCTGATTCATTCTACTGTCTTTCCTATTCCTATCCCCCCCTTTCTTCCCTTCATTCCCTTTTGTCTAATCCAATGAACTTCTATTGAATCTGTAACTTCATATGCCTTTGCTCTGGGAGAAATAAAGCTTTGTCACTTTTATTAGGTTTCACAGAAAGAACAAAGAAGCAACAGTGGAAAAATAATGTACAGTTTTGGTTATGTTTTATAGTCCATTCTTGTGCTAAAGAAATATTCTTGTTTGATAACTGTTGGAAACAATGTAGAGATTAGAAGTTTGTCTTTCTTACTTTTAGTTTCATTGGTGAGGAATCTGTGGCAGCTGGGGAAAAAAGTATCTTGACTGATAACCCCACATGGATCATTGACCCTATTGATGGAACAACTAACTTTGTACATAGGTATGTTTTTAATTTTTAATATAATTACTGTTTGTATATTAACTGGGTGGAACTTCAGAATATTCTGAGAAACATACATACTTTAGGGAGTTGTATAATTTGTTTATGCTTCTTTATTCTAAAGAAATGTATATGTTAATAGTAGAGCAAAACGTATTATGTGGACTTTTAATCATATATAGAGGAGATGAAGAAACAGTAAAAATTTTGTAGACTTGTAGAAAGTGCAATGTAGAAAACTAATGAAAGGTCATTAATGGAGTGTTGTCCGTATAGAATGAATTCAGTTCAAGAGGGAAAACAGTGTTAAAAGTGCACAAATTTTAGAATCAACAGACTTGGACTTGAATTCTGGTGCTTTTTAAATTCTTTTTATGACCATAGGCAAGATAGTTAATCTTTGTAGGCCTCAATTTTTAAAAGATTTCTTTTAAATCTTTCTTAATCTTTGTAAGCCTCAGTTTTTAAAGATTTCCTTTTTTATATTAATGGCACCTCTTTGTTGTTGGGATTCACTGAGTAGTTCGTTTATAAAAGAATTTAGTAAATATTTTGCAGCTTAGTGTATTATCATTAGAAGAAAGCCTGATGAAATTGGAGAGTTAAAGTTAGTACCTAGTTTGATGGGATTGCACATAAATAAATGTTGTATTTGAACTTGTCTTGTAGCTGCTGTGTCTGTACCACATACTGAATCTTGTTAAATATAAAGTTAAGGTCTAGAATCTAAATGTGATAGAATGTTGTATCTTTAAAATGTGGAAAGCAGCTCATAATATAATGTAACATAAGAAGATAATACAGTGCATACAATGGGATTCAAGTATTTAATACTTGAGAGTTTTTATTTTCAGTAGTTACATTGAACCTATTTTGTTATTAATTCTGATTCTCTTATGAGTAAGATATTAGAACCCCTCTGTTCAAACTGTTAGCAGCCATAAGTAATCACTGTGGCCAGCAGTTTATTTTTTAAACGTGAAGCTCTGAGCTTGGCATTGGATTACAGATAAGCAACAACTATTTATTCTGTAGAATTGGTTTTATCACAGGTTCAGGCTGTGAGGGAAATGAACAAAAAAAAGGGCTGAGCATACAGCCCCTTCTTTTAACCAGGATCAATTTAAACTTTTTTCCAATTTATTTTTATTTTATGAAAAGAATATTTTACATACTTACTATATTCATGGTATTTGACCTTCATCAAATGGAAAATGGCATGCAGTGCAAAGTGTACTTCACACTTTATTCCCTGATTTCTCAATATCTGTTTCTGCAAATGACAGTTATCATCAGTTTCTTGTGATTCCTTACAGATATGTTTCATGCCTGCAGAGGCTTTCTGTATGTATGAATATAAATATATGTGTATATATACTGCTTCTTCCCTTCCTCCTATTTACATACTCTATAAACTTAATTGGGGAAAGAGGGATGAGCCTTTGTATGAAAAACTTTGTAAGCACTTATGAAAAAGGTAGATTTTATTAAAATTAAATTCTGTCTTGGTAAATTTGTGGGTTTTGTCTCTTTTTTTAAGATTTCCTTTTGTAGCTGTTTCGATTGGCTTTGTTGTAAATAAAAAGGTATGTTGTTTTAAATGTACCATTCATAAAATGCCTTGCTATCATATTCTGAGGAAGAGTCAGTGTATCTCTTTAATAGTTCAGATTTGTCTCTAGATTCAGTTTATATAATTGTTTAACTTTGAATGTAAACTATAGAACTATTAAAATTTTCATAATCCATTTCCAGTGAAGAAAATTTAATGTTTTCTTAGAAGCAGGAATTGTAAGGAGAAAATGGACACAAGTAAATGAAATTCAATTTAGTATCTAATCACCATTATATGTGTGATAGAATCAGATAATGATAGCAGTTGATGTGATCTTAAATGCTGCCTGGAAGAGGTGAGGTTTGGGAGCTAGGAATACTTTAGTAGGTACTAGTGAATAGAGATATTCAAAGTCTAGAAAGGAGCAAGAGCCAAAGCATGGTTGGAAAATGTGGACCTAAACATCATTGAATACCTACATCCAGAACTCAATTGAGTAAAATCCATAGCTATAGCCTTTCTTTGCTGATTGACTCCTTGACTATCCAAATAGTAAAGGATATGTACTGACATCTATCTTCAAGGAGCTTGTATATTATATCAGCATGTATAAAACAGTTAAGAAATTTCTGAAAATAAAAACACAAATTAGTTGAAATCTTAGCTACAGGATTGTATTAAAAAGTGAGAACATCCCAAAGGAACTATTTGAGCATAGAGCATATAATTAGCTTTGGGGCTATATGCTGACCCTGCTATTGAACTCATACTTCAGGGCAGTGGGACACACAAGAAGATATGAACAATTCTGCATGTTGTGGGTTGGGGAAATATTTCTACCAGAAGGGGTCTTAGTAGTTAGTTATGTGAGTTGCTACTTAGAAAATTAAAAATTTGCCAAATAAAAAAGAAAAGGAAAGCATTTCAATCAGAAACAATAGTTTGGAGAGGTTGAAGAAGCGATTTTTAAGTGATTTTTTTGACCCCTGAGGTTTCTGTAAGACAAGGTGTGAAAGCATATGCTCTCAGTCTATAGTGATGGGTTGATGGGAACCAAAGTTTTTAGTGGTAGCTGAATTTGTCAATTGAAATGGACCAATCTGCAAGAATATGGAGAGCTAAAAGGGCAAAGGAAGTAATGGAAGTTGGGGAAATACCCTAGGTATGGAAACACCCCAGTTACACAGCTTTTAGGGAGAAGATTATAAAATCATGACACTGGGATGGATTTGTGAGTGAGGTACAAACAAGAGAGCCAGGAGCACACAGGTGTCAGACTAAGTATCGAAGTATTGATGATAGCTAGCAACCTCCAATTCTGTAGATAAGGCATTTGGTCAGTAAGAATAAGATTAGGGATCAGTTGATTGAGGAGTTTTTCAGAGAATGGACGAGAAAGTAGAAACACAGGAGAGCATTTTCACCCTAGCAAATTGGAAAGAGCTGTCTGCATTTAAAACTAAGGGAGAGAGGGAAAGTAGGGGCTCTGTCTAGACTTGGGTGGAAGGAAAGTTGAGGATTTCAGGCTTGATAACCTCTTTTTCTATCTAGACTGGAAATGAGCATTTTAAGTATTCCACAGTTTTGTCATTTGAATACATTGTTACACTATACTACAATTTTTCAGTTCCTTTTTTAGAAAAAAAATACTGATTTAATAAAGAAAAATACTCAGGTTGATAAAGAAAACTGTTTTTTCCTCCACAGATGGAATTTGGAGTTGTGTACAGTTGTGTAGAAGATAAGATGTATACTGGCAGGAAAGGAAAAGGTGCCTTTTGTAATGGCCAAAAACTGCAGGTTTCAAAACAAGAAGGTAGATTTGTCTTCTAATTTTTGGTGGAGTTGATTTTGTGTACTTATATTTTTTAAATGTTTATTTCAGACCCATACGTAAACCGGTTATATTCTATACATTTTAGGTAATAGTCTAAGAAATTAGAATCTTTGCTTATTAAAATCATCACTTGAAGATAAGTATATCAGTATTTTAACATTTAAGGCTTAGAAAGACATTTGATAAAGCTAGGAAGAGGTATTAAAATGTCCTATTATAGTTTGGATTGGAAATGTCACATTTTTGCTAGAATTCTAATATTAAAATCTAGTGATTATCTGAAACATTTCCTTTTCAGATATTACCAAATCACTCTTGGTGACTGAGTTGGGCTCTTCCAGAACACCAGAGACTGTACGAATTATTCTTTCTAACATGGAAAAGCTTTTTTCCATTCCCATTCATGGGTAAGCTCTTTTCATTTTCCAGACAATGTAGTATTTTTTTAAAATAGTGTTTTTCTTTAGAAATTAATAATTTTTATTAAAACACAGAATCAGTACCATAATTCTAATTTTGTAATGCAATTAAAAAATATTGTAGTTCTAGATGAACAGCATGTCTTTATTTTATTTATTTTCCTGTGGTGCTGAGTATCAAGCCCAGTGTCTTACACATGCTAAGCAAGTGCTCTGCCCCTGAGCTACCGCCTCAGCCCTTTGTAATACAATTTTGAAAACTTTTTGTAATATAATTTTGAAATTCTTTTGAATAATTTATACTTAACAAAAAGTAGAAGTAAGATGGTACAAAGAAAAATAGTATACTTTTTACCCAGATTCACCTGTTAACACTTTATCCCACTTGCCTTACATTTTATCCTGAGAGAGAGAGAGAGAGAGAGAGAGAGAGAGAGAGAGAGAGAGTGTGTGTGTGTGTGTGTGTGTGTGTGTGTTTCCTTGAACCATTTCAGAGTAAGTTACATACATTGTGGCTTTTTACTCCTAAATTTTTCAGTTTATTTCCTAGGAATAGGTATAGTTACTTTCTTTCTTTCTTTCTTTTTTAAAGAGAGTGAGAGAGAGAGAATTTTTAATATTTATTTTTTAGTTCTCGGCGGACACAACATCTTTGTTGGTATGTGGTGCTGAGGATCGAACCCAGGCCGCACGCATGCCAGGCGAGCGCGCTACCTCTTGAGCCACATCCCCAGCCCCTAGTTACTTTCTTAATAAATACATTTTTATCTAACTAGGGATCCAACCTAAGGCTGCTTAACCACATCCCCTCAGCCTTTTTCTCTTTTTCATTTTGAGGCAGGGTCTTGCTAAGTGACTGAGGCTGGTTTTGAACTTGTAATCCTCCTGCCTCAGGCTCCAGATGCTGGGTGTACCACCCACCTGGCATGGAGTTATATTGTTAAATGTCCATAAGGAGAAGGGTTTTTTTTTTATCATTTTTAATCAGTAGCTTTATTGAACTGTAGTAATTTTTCATTAAAGGACCCACTAGAGTTCTTTGTGCCCTAGTCTGTGATCAATTTTTGTGAAGATTCCATATATACTTTTAAAAAAAAGTATATTCTCTATTTTCAGGGTATAATATTTAATGCATAGCCAAAGGTCTATCTTAATCATATTATTTGTATTTTTGTCTATTGTCTTACATTGAGAGTGTTGTGTTAAAGCCTTCTGTTAGTGTGTGTCTGTATTTCTCATGACTCTTGTGGCTTTTATATAGTTGGAAGATGTCATTTGATGCCTGTTTGTAATGGTTATACCTTCATTTTATAATTTTAATATTGTAAAGTATTCTTTGTCTTATTTTATGCTTTTTAGCTTGAAGTCTACTTTGACATCAGAATTGCCATCCCTGCCTTTTTACTGTTCTCATTTGCCTTTTAAATCTTTGTATACCACCCCCATTTCTTTTTAGCCCTCTTAAATTCCTGCATTTTAAATGTATATCTTCTATACAACATAAGTGGAGCTTTTATTTATAAGTCAATTTTAAAATCTTTTGAATAGACAAGTGAGTACTATTGGTGAATTGATAGGACTATTTTGTTTGACCTCAATTCTGCTGTATTATCTAATGTTGTAATTACTGTGTATATTATTTATAGTTACAATGTTTATTTGGTAAGTTCTCTCTCCTTTTTTTTTTTAACTTTCTTTTTGTATTTGTATAAAATTAAATTTTATTCTAGTGAACTTCTTGGGCATTAAAACTTTTTATGGTGATTTTAATATTCTTTTTTTCACTTATCCACTAACTATCTGTATAGGTCCCAAGATTTTTTTACTTCCATTTGTTACATATATAACAGAAATTTACTTTCTTTTCCCATTTTCTCAGTTTCTTCCCATTTTTAAGTTGGAATTCTTTCTACTTTGTCAAAACATCAATTTTATGGATTCTTCAATTCACAGTTCCATAAAACTTGGTAAAGTTTTCCAGTCACCTTTTGATTAGATGAAGTGCATCCTGTAGTAGATTCCTTGGAGAGGGCATGTATGCAGAGTATTTCTTGAATTTTGACATTTTCCAAACACTTTTTCTGTGGCCTTGAAACATCAAAGGCAGCTTGGCTGGATATGAAAGTATGAACTACGTTATTTCTTGAAAATGCTATTTCACTGTTGCCTTGCTTTTTGTATTGTTTTTGAATAAGATGTCAATCTAATTTTCTTGGCTTTTAAGTTATTTCATCTCACTGGAGGCTCTGAGAATCACCCTTTCCAGCCCCCCCCCCCCAAAAAAAAAAACCCTTGAAGGCTAATATTTTTGCAAGGATTTATCTTAGAATAGCTCGTTCTGGATTAGTTTTCTGTTTCAGTGTGTAGATTTATGTCTATTGCTGGAACATTTTCTTGAGTTAGTTTTAAATGCCATTTCACTTCTGCTGTTCCCATTTTTTTTCTTCTAAGACACCAGTAGGAATGTTACATCCTTTGTGTCTTACATTTCACCATTTTCTCTCTGTCCTTTTTAAATTCTTTCTTATTTTACTCGCTAAGTTTTTCTTTGGGAACCTTGTAATTTATTATTTGATTCTTATATAAGTTTAATCATCTAGATTTTTTTAAAAAAAACTTTTTATTTATTTGGGTCCATTTCTGCTCTTGGTTTCTGTTTTTATGATTTAGCATTTCCTTTCATATTTATAAGTATTTGAGGATATTGATAGGATATTTAATTCAAATTGAATTGATGCTTTAGTTTTCTAAGATATTTATTTTTATATTTTTCCTTAATATTTTGGGCAGATCTGGAGGTTTGACGTTCTTTAACTTATTATAGGTTATGACTATATTAAGTAGCATTTCTCTGACATTTATTGTAGTTAGTTTGAATGAAAAATCATGTGTAAAAAGCTATGGAATAATAGTATGTTTTTATGATTTTATTTTACTGCCAACTGTTCCTACCTTTCTACCTTTTTTTCCCTGAAAATATTGTTACTAACTTTTAAAACTTTTGGCACTAGTCAAAAAGATCATTAAATAAGCCATTATTTTGTAGGTCTAGTTGACTGAGGCACAGTGAGATGAAGTGGTTTTCTGAGATCAGACAGCTAGATGGAGATAAGACTACAACCCTAGCCTCTAGATCTTTCTCTTTCTCCAGAATTCGACTTCTCTTTTAGGAGTCTAGACATTAAAAATATAGTTTGACCATGGTACAAACCGTCATTGTAGGCTGTAAATCTGTGGTCCATAATGGTAATGAGTAAGAGAATCACTGTCATGTGGCTGTAGAACCTCCCAGAATGTTTTCCTTCAGGCAGGAACACTGTGATTTTAAAAATCTATTGCCACAGCTCTTTTGAAGGAAGCACTTTAACATTGAACACTAAAATGTCTGTTAGCCATAAAAAAGCTGCAAGTGTTTACAACTTTGACCATTTATTTTGCCATTGTCTTAAGTAAAATACAATTTTTACTTTAGGATGTTTTCAATAGTTTAACCAGGGTATATATTGATTTACCAGGGATATAGATTGATTTCTTTATTTTTATTTTTATATTTTTAATGGTCTGTGGATTTAGCTGATTCTTGAATGTGACTTCAGAATTACTAATACAAAACAAAATGAGACCAAGAGAATCATAATCTGGTTGAATGTCTTAAACAAAAAGAATAGTCTAATAGGTTGCTAACTAGGGAATACTATTTATGAGAAATAAAGGTAATTGGCCCACAGTCATTTTACTTTATTTAATTTTGAGGAATTCATTTACTGTGTCTCTTTTAGATTGTGTTTGACAATGGTTTAGGGAAAGTTTCTTCATAAACATAACTATTTTTCACTAGACCTTTTCTGTGCTAGGCACTCTGTGAGTGCTTAACTTAGGGTATTTGTAGTCATTACAGTAGTCATCCAAGGTAAATTGGTATTGTTATTTTGATATCCAGAAAGCTAAAATCAGACTTTTTCACAATTTTAGTTTTTAAGCAGCTGGGCATGGGAGCAAACTCAAATCTTTGTGATACCATAGACAGTCCTTACTCTTTGCCAGACTAAGGATTCAGACACAAAATTAAGAATTGGGGTCATGGCCTTATTATTTGATAATCATGTAACCTTTTTGGTAATCCTTTGAAAATATTTGTCCATAGAAGAATATACTCTTCTTGACTCTTAAACTCCTTGCTTGAGAACTCAGATGTTCACTAGAAGAGGACCCAAGATTTAGCCATCATAGCTGTTCTTCTAACTTGGGGTCAGTCCCTTAATGGAATATCAAAGGATTATTTGTAAAAGATCTTGGTGTGTTCTTTTCAGAGCATGAGATAACAATACCTTTACTATGAATTATATCCCATGTGAGAAGGGGAAAAAAACACCTTTATGAATTTTTTTTAATTAATATTTATTTTTTTAGTTTTCTGCGGACACAACATCTTTATTTGTATGTGGCACTGAGGACTGAACCTGGGCCGCATGCATGCCAGGCGAGCATGCTACCGCTTGAGCCACATCCCCAGCCCTATGAATTTTTTTAAAGTTTTTTTGAAAGATTTTGGTGGATAGAACTCACTGCCTTATTTCCAGATGTTAAATGATTTAAAAAGAGTTTTCAGTAAAAAAATTTGAAAGTAACTTGCAGACATGATGAATCTTTTTCTAAATACACACAAACATATCCATTTCTTTAATAATAAAAGGAACATTCTGTAACATAAAAACGGTAAAAATTTTTATAAAAATCAGGGAATTTGGCTGGGTGTGGTGGTACACAACCTGTAATCCCAGTGGACTAGGAAGGTGAGGTAGGAGAGGATTACAAGTTCAAAACCAGCCTCAGCAACTTATGGAAGACCTAAGCAACTTAGCAGGACCCTGATTCAAAATAAAAAAAAAATAAAATGGGCTAGGGATGTGGCTTAGTGCTTAAGCATTCCAGGGTTCAACAGTACACCCCACCCCCGCAAAAAAATCAGTTAACTTTGATACATAACCTAATATAGAAGTCTTATTCAAAATTTGAAACAATTCTAAACCAAGGTCCATTTCAGGAGCATGCATTGCATTTAGTTGTCCTTTCTCCTCAGTTTTCTTTAGTGTAGAACATTTGCATAGTCTTTGTCTTTTTGATCTTGAATATTTTTAGAATTATAGGCCACATGTTTTGTAGTTTGTCTCCTTGCTTGGGTGGGTTTGATTTCCTCTTGTTTGTTTAGATTCTGCATTTTTTGGCAAGAATGCCACAGAAGTTTTATCTTCTTTTCTTCTTAAGGCATCTTATCAGGAGGTACATGGTCCTGTTTTCCATTGTGAATGTTAACATTGATACCTTGGGAACTGTAGAACATTATAAAAATGATATTTTTCCTGTTGCAATTATTATGTGTCTTGTGGGAAGATACTTTGATACTACATAAACATCAAACTTGCCCGTTAATTTTGGCATAGTTTTTCTTTTGTTTAAATTATTTATTTATTTTTTTTTGTACTGGGGGCTAAACCCAGTAGCACTCTACACTGAGCTATATCTCCAACCCTTTTTATTTTTTATTTTGAGACAGGGTTTCACTAAGTTACTCAGGCTGGGCTCAAACTTGTAATCCTCTTGCCTCAGTCTCCTAAGTCATTAGGATTATAGGTGTGCTCCACTGCTCCTGGCATTAATTTTAGCTTTTTTTTGATTCTGTCATGACTCAGTTAATACTATAGTGGCTATCAAGTAGTACCAGTACTTATATCTTAACTTGGTATATTTCTAAGGAAGAGTTACTGTGAGAAGACAAACCCAAAGTAATCTTCCATGACAGGCCGAGGTCTCTGCAGATTCCAGACAAGGCTAATATTATTCCTTCAGATACATGTGTGATGCACACCCAGTTGGGATGACCAATAGCATGATGTTTTATATCTCCTAAAGACTATTTACACTATAGAGCGAGTGTGTGTGTGTGTGTGTGTGTGTGTATGTATGTATGTATGTAAAATAAACTAGTGCCTAGGTTTACACATGTGAATACACATGAATGCTATCATAGTAGACTTTCAGTGTATTCTTCAGAATTTTTTTTTAAAAAATCCTTGTTTTTATCTTTATCTTATTAAATGATTGCTTTGTGAGGATTAGTTTTTTGATTTATATAGTACACCAAGATAATTAAATTTTATGTCTTCTATTTCAAAATCAGAGACCACTGTTTTTTACTTGCATCCTCTAGATGGTTCAGGTTGTCTGTCAACACTTAAAGTAAACTGAAAGTAAGGAGGAATACAGTATTTGAGAGGACGATTTTTCCAATCTTATTTTCAAATGTTAGAATCCGGAGCGTTGGAACGGCAGCTATTAATATGTGCCTTGTGGCAACTGGAGGAGCAGATGCATATTATGAAATGGGAATTCACTGCTGGGATATGGCAGGAGCTGGCATCATTGTTAGTGAAGCTGGTGGAGTGCTAATGGATGTAACAGGTAAAATTATGGGACAATAAAGCATTTTTCTGTGTACTTTCCTCTCCATATAGGGTTTTTAAAAAATGTTTGATACATGTTAAATTTTCAGCTTTTAAGGCAAAAACAAGCTATACAATTTGATGCAAAGTCTAAAAAATAGTAGATAGAAGCAAGGATTAGAACTAATGGTAATGTTCGACTAACAGTGACAAATGGCTACACCCCTTCAAGTGTATCAGGAACTCTTGAGAGGCTGTAGAGAAAGTCTAGGCAGTCATTGGATTTGAGGCTCTACCAAGAGCTTTCTGAATGGTGACCATGGTGATAGTTGACAGTAGACTTCCTTCATTATCATTTTCTACTTTGGGCCTAAAGAGGTTTAATAATACCTCCTTTTAGCTGAGAGCAAAATGTTTAAGGAATGAATTTGGGTTTAAGGAGTTCCCCAGTGACCTGGGGAAAAAAGCAGCAAAGAAATAGGAAATGAGAAAGGACAATAGTATGAAAATGTATTGAAGTCAGATTCTTTTTCATAGATCTCAAACAATGAAAAGGTAATAAGCATGCACAAAAGAGAAAGAAAAGAAGACATTTTTCAGATTGGTATGAATTGAGATCCACCTTTACCCTGGTATTTACTCAAAATGCTTAGAGATTCAGTCATATACTGTTAAGTTTAAACATTATAATTATCTGACAGTAATTTTTTTAAGAAAACTGAACATATTAAAATGTCAAGGTTGTTCATGATACATATAACTATACTTGTTTTTTCTGAATTATTTTTATACAGGATATAACTGTTTTCTCAATCTGATTTTAGGTGGACCATTTGATTTGATGTCACGAAGAATAATTGCTGCAAATAGTAAAGCATTAGCAGAAAGGATAGCCAAAGAAATTCAGATAATACCTTTACAAAGAGATGATGAAGATTGATTACAATAGCCTTGTATTCAGTCACAATTGCTTTCCCCAGATTTGCCGATGCACTGATGGATATGTTTCGGATATAGGAGGATATGATTGATTAAATTGTCTTTGATGTCCTGATTAAAAATGGAAACTTTTTCCATAGAATAAGTATGCAAAAATAGATGTAATATTTGTTTCATTGTTTTGAACAATTTTGCCTGTAAGAATATACTTTGGGAAAAATAAACAGGATTTTAGTTCATGAACTATCAATTAAAATTGTCGATTAGTAGTTTGTTTCCAACTATGATCCTCTTGTTACTTAGACTGACCTCAAACTTGCAATCCTCCTGCCTCACCTTCCTTAGTCACTGGGATTATAGGTGTGTGCCATCATGCCTAATTTGAATTACTATTTGTATATATAAATACTCAATTTAATTAAAAGTTACCTTTTTGGAAAAAATTCTATTTTTTTCAAAAGCCATACCTTAAGAATATAACAACTACTTAGATTAGGTTTTGTTTCTTTCTTGGCAGAAAACCTTGTTTGTTTTATCATCACTGTACCTGTAGTACTTAGCAAAGTACCGGTCAAATATTAGCATATCCAAAATAAACATTGTAAAACGTATATTTAACTTTTTTGGTTGGTACTGGGGATTTAATCCAGGGATGTTTTACCTCTGAGGTATATACCCTGTCCTTTTTACTTTTTATTTTGAGATGGGGTCTCATTAAGTTGGTGAGGGTCTTACTAAGATGCTGAGGCTGGCCTCAAATTTGTGATCATCCTGCCTTAGCCTCCCAAGTCACTGGAATTTACAGTAGTGCTCCACCATGCCCAGCAAGAATGAATGTTTTCAAGCAGCATTTCCTTTTTATAATAGATACATAAGTAATGAGCTCATTGTTTATTTTTGCTTCAAGTTGGAGTAAAAATTATTATCCTGTTTTATATTTCGTATTACTACATCATTTCATTTTGCTATACCATCAGATAGTGTTGCTTATTGTGGGCATTTCTGCAACTAATGTATTTTCCAAAGCACATGTTATATCATATGCTTGGATTCCCTGTATGTATTCTCTGTGAAAGAGACAAGAAACTTTAGAAAGCTCTCATCAGGTATCCAAGTAGATATAGTATAACATTTTACTATATTTAATATTCTTATAAAGATGTAGACACCGATTTGATTGTGCCAACAAATACACTGTTGATACTTAATTATTTGATTCCTTCCCAAACTCTCTATTTAATTTCATTGCTTCTAAATATTTAATAGCCTTTAGCCTATCAAACTCAACAAGAAAATTATATTGGTTCGTAGACATATTTAAAGGATTAATTTATTGTTTAGTCTTTTCCCTTGGCATTTAACAGATTGTTATGTTTTGTTACAGGTGCATATGAACCTTGTAATTGATAAAATGAAAAGTGCTTGTATACAATTTTCAAGATAGGGCCTAATCTCATTGTTGGGTACATATGATACATTAAATCTGTATGCTACTAACCTTTGGGTATTATAATTACTGTATTTATACTGTTACATGCACTTAAAACATCTCATACTATGTAATTCTGAGACAGGTTGTTTTTTCAATTAAGTTTATTTTAATTAAAATGACATGGATAAAACTTTAAAGATGTAGCTGATATTAACATTATTAAAGTTTATAGTTTAAACTAATTTTAGGAGTTCTGTGGTAAATTACAATTATTTGAAATTTGCCATTATGATTGAATGTATACTCTTAGTGACTAGAAGTTTTTAGATATTAAAAATGGATTGTTTGAAAGTGGATTATCCAATAATAATTGGAAGATGTTTTTGAGTAGCAGAACTTCTTTGATGGACCTGACATCTATGTTAAAAGCAGGGTATATTACCTATCTGTATTTTTATCTTCCAATGTATCCATTAACTTTTTTAGGTACTTTGTTCTTATTCATTGACTGAATATGTTATTCTTCATAGTATTTTTTTATAATATAAATATTTTGTCCTCTGCATTTTCCTTTTCAAATTACTCATTTTCAGATGTTTTTAATGTATGTTTCTTTTCTTTTGGGGGGTGGGGGAGGGATTCCACAATTGAACTCAGGGGCACTCGACCACTGAGCCATGTCCCAACTTTATTTTGTGTTTTGTTTAGAGACGGGGTCTCGCTGAGTTGCTTAGCACCTCTCTAAATTGCTGAGGCTGACTTTGAACTCACAATCCTCCTGCCTCAGCCTCCCAAGCTGCTGGGATTACCACACCTGGCAGTCTCTTACATTTTTGAGCATCTTCAACTTTCTGATGATGGTCCCTTGTCTTGAAATATATATTCAAATGAGTGGGATGCATGTAAGGTTTTATTGAGATCTATAGCCTTAAGTTCAAGGCAGGGAAACTAAGTAAAATTGACTGGTAGAAATAAAATGACTATATAGTCATTTTTAGTCTATGTAACTAGAAAATCCAAAAGAATCTCCAAGCAATCTCTTAGAATAAGTAATGTCAATATAGATAAGGTTACTACAACTGCATTTGTGTAACTGGCAAAACATAAGAGAATTTAATGTAGACACCATTTACAGTAATATAAAAAGAAGCCATCAGATACTTAGCAGTGGTGCACATTCCAGCTCTGCACAGAAAAACTAGCAAACATTACTGAGAAGAAAAATTTAAAGATCTTACTATTAGTAAAAATAATATGTTTATGGTTTGAAAAACTCTACATTGCTCAAATATCAATTATTGCTAAATGGATCTAAAGATTCAGTACATTCCCAGTCAAATTCTCAATAATGTTTGAGGGAGTTAGGTATGTTAGGCATCTTTCAGTCACTAAAACAAAATAATCTGAGATAATTAGCATCAAAAGAAAAGGTTAATTTTGGCTCACAGTTTTATACGTTCAATCTATGAATGGTTGTCCCCACTGCTTTGGGTCTGTGGCAAAGCAGCACATCAGGGAAAAGGATATGTTGGAGCAAAACTGCTCACCTCTGTGGCCAGGAAAAAAAGGAAAGGGGAGAGTCCAGGCTCCCAAAATCCCCTTTGAGAACACATCTCCAGTGGTAGAAAGACCTTCCACTAGGCCTCACCTCTTGAAGATTCCTCCACTTCCCAATAATGCCATCCTGAGGACCAAGTGTCTAACATGGGCCTTTGGGAGACAGTCAACATTCAAACTAGCAGGAGATAAAATGAGACAGTTAGGGCTCGGTTGTGGCTTAGAGGGAAAGCGCTTGTCTGGCATGCGTGGGGCACTGGGTTCGATCTTCAGCACCACGTAAAAATAAAATAAAGGTATTGTGTCTACCTACAACTAAAAAAAAATAGTAAATACTTTTTTAAAAAAATGAGAAGGTTAACAACTAATGGAAATGTGGAGAGCCAGAGCAGATATAACTGAAAGCAAAAGAGCAAAGTGAGAAGACTGTTGCATCTTATACAAAACACCATTTCATTCTAGTAATGTTATGACTGCTGTTTTTATGTTTGCTTTTCAAGACTCAGAACTCTAATAGTGACACTAGCACAAATCTAGATAAACATGTCAATAAAATACATACACAGCCACCTAGTTTATAAAAAGTGGCCGCACAGTGCAGTAAAGAAAAGGCTGGTATTTTCAATACATGGTGTGGATGTCCATATTAAAGGAGGAAAAATATTGATCCTACTGCACCATGTACGCACATCAATTCTAGATGGACCATAAAACCTAAATATCAAAGAGGGAAAAAGCCAGGTACAGTAGTGTGTGCCTGTAATCTCAGCTTTGCAAGTTTGAAGCCAGCCTGGACAACTTGGTGACACACTGTCTCAAGATATTAAAAAGGCTGGGGATGTAGCTTAGAGGTACAATGCTTGCATACTGTGCCCAAGGCCCAGGGTTCAATCCCCAGTGCCAGTTAAAGATAAAAACAATACTTCTAAAAATATTTTCATTTGCAAAATATTTATTTTTCCCAAAAGGACTCCTAAAGCTTCCTGAACTTGGTAGGCAAAGAATTGGTAAACAGTAAACACAAAAACATGAAAGGAGGATTAAGATGGGCATGGCGGTCCATACCTGTAAGCCCAGTGATTCAGGGCTTAGCAAGAGGATCTGAAGTTTGGGGCCAGCCTTGGCAATTTAGGGATACTGAAAAAAGGAGGGAGAGAAGGAGGGTTGATGATTTAAGCTACATTAATAATTCTGTCATCAAAATAACACCATTTAGAGAGAGATTCAGAAGCATAACCCACAGAGTTTGCAATATAGAGACAAACTACTGAATGTATGACCTCCACATATTAACAAAGATAATCCAATTCCAAAGCAAATATGTATTTGATACATATACATACATATAGAGTATGTATTCATACTCTATAAACAATATATTAAAATATTATCAGTCATAAAATCAAAATAATAAAGTTGTATGACTACATACACAAGAATGGCTAAACTAGACAAAATCCCAGCAGCAGCACATAACCCCCTGATGACATCAAAATCAATGATGCAGTATCTTCACTTCTTGGTACATACCTAACGTATGCATACTTTTGTCCACCAACTATACTCATGCAGCATTATTTGTAATGGCCCCAAACAGAAAACAATCCAAAAGTTCATCAACAACAAAATGGATTTAAAAGGGTGTGGAATAGTCACATAATGAATGCTATGCAGCATTGGAAGATGATGATAGCTACACAATAATGTGAATGAATTCCAATCCGGCTCAACCTCTTTTTCCAATGGTTCTACTCTTTTTGAAGTCACCAGTGATGTCTTTGTTTACAGAAGCCAAATCTTTTCTGCCTTTAATTTAATTGACCTGCAGTTTTTCCCATTTTCTTGTCTCTGTTTTTTATTCTTTTTTAAAAAAATGTATTCTAATTTGTTATATATGACGGCAGAATTCAATTCACTTCATATTACACAAATGAGCACATTTTTTTCATGTCTCTGTTGTACACAAAGTAGAGTCACACCATTCATGTTTTCATACACGTACTTAGGGTAATGATGTCCCTCTCATTACACTGTCTTTCCTACCCCATGACCTCTCTCTTCCCCTCCCTCCCCTTTTCCCTATCTAAAGTTCTTCTATTACTCCCATGCTCCCCACCCCCATCCCCATTATGAATCAGCATTCATATTATCAGAGAAAACATCAGCATTTGGTTTTTTTGGGATTGGCTTACTTCACTTAGCATAACATTCTCCAACTCCATCCATTTACCTGAAAATGTCATGATTTTATTCTCTTTTATTGCTGAGTATGTATGTGTGTGTGTGTGTGTGTGTGTGTGTGTGTGTGTATGTGTGTATATATATATATATATATATATACAAACATATATATATATATGTATGTATGTATGTATATATACATATATATATGTATATATATATATATATACATATAATATTTTCTTTGTCATTCATCTACTGAAGGGTATCTAGGTTGGTTCCACAATTTAGCTATTACGCATTGTGCTGCTATAAACATTGATATGGCTGTGTCCCTGTAGTATGCTGTTTTTAAATCTTTGGGGTATAAACCGAGGAGTAGGATAGCTGGGTCAAATGGTGGTTCCATTCCCAGTTTTCCAAGGAATCTCCATACTGCTTTCCAGATTGGTTGCACCAGTCTGCAGTTCCACCAGCAATGTAGGAGTGTTCCTTTTTCCCCACATCCTCACCAACACTTATTGTTGTTTGTATTCTTAATAGCTGCCATACTGACTGGAGTGAGATAAAATCTTAGAGTAGTTTTGATTTGCATTTCTCTAATTGCTGGCGATGATCAACATTTTTTCATATATTTGTTGATTATATATCATGTTCTGAGAAGTGTCTGTTCAGCTCTTTGGCTCATGTATTGATGAGGTTATTTGTTGTTTTTTTTTATGTTTTTACTTGTTTAAAAGGAATAAAAAGGGCTGGGGATGTGGCTCAGGCGGTAGCGCGCTCGCCTGGCATTCCTGCGGCCCGGGTTCGATCCTCAGCACCACGTACCAACGGGGATGTTATGTCCGCCGAGAACTAAAAGGAATAAAAATATGCCACAGAAAATGCCAGGTACTGTGTTCTAATTTCTAATCAGTCTGTGTAACAAGCTCATATCCTTTAAAGTTTATTTTTTTAGATAGCTCATAAAATATTTTCCTTAATGATAACTATTGTTATTCAATAATGTTTATCATTTATTGAGTACAATGTGCCACTTATGCTAAGCACTTGATATTCATTATCATATTTAATTCTCACATAAATCCCTAGAGAAGTTGTCTTCCTCATTTTACTGAGGCACACGAGTGTTATATAATTAGCCCCATTTCCCTGCATGAGGTAATGTGCTAAGTGATGAACTCCCGTAGAGATAAAGCTCAGTAGAGTCCACAGTCTGAATCCACTACTCAGTGGCCCTCACCCTGGCTGCACATTAGAATTGCCTGGGAGCTTTTAAAACATGCCATTGATGGGGTCCCATCTGAGCCAATCTGATTTCCTAGGTCTGGAGTATGGCCCAACTCTCTCTATATTTCTAAGTTTCTCAGAAGTTTTATCATTACTGTGATCAAAAGACCTGACAAAGACAATTTTAGAGGAGGAAAAGTTTATTTAGAGTTCACTGTTTTAGAGTCTCAGTCCGTAGATAGCCAACTCCATAGCTTTGGGTCCAAGATGAGGCAGACTATCATGGCAGAAGGGCATGGTGGAAGAAAGCAGCTCAGGGCATGGCAACAAAGAAGTAGGAGAGCTCTGCTCAGTAATGACAAAATATAACCCCAAAGACTGCCTCAGTGACTCAGTCCCTCCAGCCACTTCCCACCTGCCTACACTTGCTGCCCCATTTGTTCATATCAGTGGATCAATCCACTGATTAAAGTTCTCACAACTCAATTAGTTCACTTCTAAACTTTCTTGCATTATCTTACACATGAGTTTTTTTGAGGGACCTTATATCAAAACCATAACGCCAGGTAAAATGACCAGGTAGCCAGGATTGAGAAGCATTTTGTTTCCCAGAAATAACTCATTTCTTAAAAGTAGCCCACTTGCCCATTCACCCACTCATCCACATCCTCAGATCAGAGACTTTTGTGGTACAGTTTGATATCTTAAAATCGAATATTACTTTGAGTGGGCCCTTTGCCACTTGGTAATCCTGCTTGGGAAATTATTGTTATTAGTCTTTTTTAGTTCCCAAAATTAACACTAGATGGCAAACGGCACATAGGAAATAATTTTATGTTCAGCATTTTCATTTTCAAAACATTTTGTGTTCCTCTCAAATAACCTCATGACTAAATACTTAGTTTAATAATATTGAGTGCTGGGGGTATAGCTCAGTGATTGTATGTGCTTAGAATGGGCAGGACCCTAGGTTCAATCCTACTCACTGCAAAAAAAAAAAAAAATTAAAATCAAGGTAACTCTTTTAAAATTGTATTGTGGATTGACTCACATTCCCCTAAGCAGAGCTATATGTACCCTGCATGTGTTATGGCCTGGGTTTTGTCTCCTAGATTCAGTTAGTAAAAGTGGTTCATTAATCATAATGAAATGAAACATATATATAAAATGAAATATTTGTCTTTTTCTATTATACTTGAGGATATTTTTCCTCTAACATATTTCAACATTCCTGTTAAATAATTGATCCACTAAAAATAACATTAACCCAATATCTTGCTTACCTCTCAGGAAGTTTGTGGCATTTCTAGCAGTACAAGACAGGGGGCACCAAGACACTACCGTGTGTCTGGGTTTCCTTTTCCTTTTCCTTAGAAGCTTCTTGAATGATGGAGATGTAGAGGTGGGGTATGTGAGGAACAAAGTAAGTATACAACATACTACTCATGTTGAGGGAAAGTATACCAACATTATTAGATTTAGTCTCATAACCCACAAGGTGCCTTCATATTTCAGACCTCCAGGTGGCCACAGCTTGTCCAGCCACCCGCGTTGGCATGCTCTGGCAGGTAGGGCCAGGTGCACCTGTGCAGCTGCTTGGGCTTTTCCAGGCTGCAACAGCACTCTCTGTTCTACATGTCTTTTATGTCCTTAGGTTTTTGAGTATTAAATCCTTCATAGCACGTATTCAACTTTACACAAGATGACAGATAAGGTCTGAGAACACAGGTGCTCAAGGCATCTTTCTTCATGCAGACAAATATCACCGGTTTGCTAGCTGCTCCATTTTCTTAGAGTCCAGCCTCAATTTCTTCCTATGGATTACAAGGCCATTCAAGATTTGGTCTCCTCTCCAGCTCTGTCAGCACCCTCACCTAAATCTCACATATTCCATCCAGAATTCAGGCTTTCCTTGAGTTTCGGCAGTGCAACCTCTCCCACACCCACAATTCTTTATTGGTGCATTATAGTTGTACACAATGGTGGGATTTGTTGTTACATGTAAGCACATGCACACAATATAACAATATAATTTGGCCAATATCACTCTCCACCACTTGCCCCTCCTTCTCCTCCCAGCTCCTGATCCCTTTCCTCTATTCTACTGATCTGTCTTCTTTTTTCATGACATCCCCCAACTTTCTTTTCCATTTTCTTTTCTAGTTTCCACACATGAGAAAAAATATATATATGTGTGGCTTATTTAACAACTTAATGGTCTCAAGTTCCATCTGTTTTCCTGAAAAAATGACATAATTTCATTTTTTTCTTTATGGTTGAATAAAATCTCATGTGTGTACGTACCACATTTTCTTTATCCATTCACCCATTGATGGACACCTAGGCTGGTTCCGTAGTTTGACATTTGTGAATTGAGTGCATCTTCTTCTATAAACATTCATGGCAAGCAGTCTTTGGTTTGTTACTCTCTCCCACTTTCCATTGTGAACTCCATCCAAACTCAGGCTCAATCCACCTTCACATGTTTAACTTCTGCTTGTATATTTTCTACATATTTGGTTTTAGTTCATATGCAACTTCATCCAAATGAGCCTTTCTTCGACATTCAAGTGTGGGTTTATTTCCTCTCCTGAATGTTCTGTGGTTTCTTCACTCAGAATACAGTAGATGGCCCTGGATTCCATACACAGTCCGCGCACATGCGCGCTCGCGCGCGCACACACACACACACACACACACACACACACACACACGGGCTCCAACACTTGGCATGCTGTGTCATGTCTGGAAGGATATGACCATAAACTCATGATGGCGGTTGTTACTACCCTCATCTGGCACAATGCTTGGCAAATACAAAATCTTCTGTGTTTGTTAAATAAGTGAATGAGAGCTCAATATCCAATAGCACCTTAAGCAATTTTGTACTCGAGTTTGAGAGCAGTAACTACATATACCTGCACATAACAGATTGTCTAGAACATTGCAAACTGTTCCTTTCTCAGAAAAGCAAAGGGCCAGCCATCTAGTAATTGATTTGCTAAAAAACAAAATGAGCAAACCCTAGGGAACACCCCAAAATCTGATGGATTTAATTCAAAGGGGAAAGATAGATGGAAAAAGAAAACATGTTGAAATTTAAGTCTCTTCTGCCACAAAAGTGAAATGAATGAAACTTATGTGATCATGCAAAGTTTGTGTATATTGAGAAAGTACTTCACCACACTGAGAACTTCAGGTAATTTGAGCCCACTAAAAACAGACTTAGACCTTCCCAGAGAGCAATTTCCAGGGTGAGGATGAGTCTCCTTCCATTCCTGCTCCCTGTGCCTTCTCCCTCCATCACAAGTGAAGCCTGGGAGAAGAATAAACTTTACAGATAAGATTAACTAGATTACATTTCCTCAAAACCACATTAGAGTTGTAGATAAACCTCGGTACTGATGAGACCCTGAAGCTTGTATACTCTGCTCATCTATTTACTATGGGGCTCTTACTTTTTTCTTGGTTTAAAAATATTGAAAGACTTAAAAGTATAGCTCAGTGGTAGAGGGCTTGCCTAGCATGTGTGAAACCCTGAGCTTGATTCCCCACCATTGGAAAAAAGAAAGAAAAATCGAAAACCCAAAACAAAACAATAAACATGGAATTGAATAGAATTCTTTTTAATTCCTACCCTAGATCAAGCCAAATTGGCAAAAATGAATTCTTGAAGAATATTATTATTATATTATTATTGTCAGTTTTTTTACCTTTCCCCAATTTTTACTGAATCTCATAACAACATAACATATAAGTCTGTAAAAAACCCATTTTGAAGTTAATAAAAGCAACAGCCTGCAGACCTCTGAAACATCTTACATCTCTGTGAGAATGTTTATTGTATAAGGTTTTAGTTGTCACTTCCTAGAATGTCTGATTTTAATATCAAAGTTAACTGTTCTTGCAGGGCATGGTGGCACACACTTGTAATTCCAGATGCTCCAGAGGCTCAGGCAGGAGGATCACAGGTTCAAAGCTAGTCTTAGCAATTTAGCGAGGCCCTAAACAACTTAGTGAGACCCTGTCTCAAAATAAAGAATAAAATGGGCTGGGGATGTGGCTCAGTAGTTAAGCATCCTTGGATTCAATGCCTGGAACCACACACACACACACACACACACACACACACCCCACACACACCCCACACACAATAATTGTTCTTAACCTGAATATTTCCTTAGATTTTGAGTGAGGGAATCAGTGGGAACAGGAACGTGTTAACATGATCTCACCTTATATTTATATAAGGAACCTCATTTTTACATTTTACAAAATTTGAAATTCTGTAGGTGGGCCCCAGTAATTCTAGTTTCATAAACTCTTCAGATGATTCAGATGCACACAAAAGTTTGGGAATCCCTCCTATTGACAGTAATTAAGTAATTGACAAGTTTTCTCACCAAACTTGGCCACTTACAAAGCTTAGAGGCAAATCTGTGGTTCAAGGAAGCAGTCATGTAGACTATTATGTTTTTAGTTCTTTTACTATCTCCTGTGTTTTTAATCTTTGGTTTGTTTTGGCTTCTTTGACCTCACTTCCAATTTAAATTCTTGTCATATTACATAGCCACATAAGCCATCTTAAGTCTTTTTTGCAACATAGCAAGGAGGAAGTAGATAACCACACAAATATGTAAGTAATTATTACACACACACATTCTGAAGAGAAAAAAATTCTTGGCAATTGATACAGAGTAAACACATTTGGCTGACCAGGAGAAGGCTGTGTGTGTGTATGTGTGTAGAGAGAGAGAGAAAGAAAATGCACAGGTGCACTCACTCTTGCTGGGAGTAAGGGAGGAAGAAGTCATGCATGTGGATTAGAGAACCATTGCACTTATTTCTCAGTGAGTGACTTTTTATATCAAACAGTAATGGAACCAAACTGGGAGTGAAGCACACACCTGTAACCCAGATACTTAGGAGGCCGAGGGAGGAAGATCTCAACTTTGTGGCTAGCATGGGCAACTTAGCAAGGGACTTTTTCAAAATAAAAAATAAAAAGGGCTGGGGATGTAGTTCATGGATAAAGTCCCCCCTGGGCTCAATCCCCAGAACCACCACCACCAAAAAAAATAAAACAAGTAATGCTACTTCTTTATTTCTCTTTATTGTACTCAGGGTACATGTACCAGGTGTAAAAGTCTCATCTAGATAGTGACGTGGATGCTTCAATGGGCTGTTATGGTTTGAATCTGGAATGTTTCCCAAAGGCTCATGTGTTGAAGGCTTGGTCCCAGGTGCAGCAATGTTCAGATGTGGGGCTTTGGGAAGTGAGTGGGTCATGAGACCTCTGACATCATCAATGGATTAACCCATTGAAGGAGTCATAGCTAAATGAACTGTTTGGAGGTGCTAGAAGCTGTAGGAGGTAGAATCTAGTTAGAGGGGGGGATTCTTATTGGCATGCCCTGGAGGATATTTTGTCCCCAGACACTCCCTCCTTCATCCCCCTCTCTACTTCCAGGTGACCATGAAGTGAGCAACTTGGCTCAACCACACCATCTCGGCCATGATGCTCTGCCCCACTACAGGCCCATAGCAATGAAGCCAGATGACCAGGAACTGAAATCTCTGAAACCATGAACAAAAATAAAATTTTTCTCCCTTAAATTGTTTTTCTCAGTTATTTTGTCATAATGATGTTAAGCTGACTAACACAATTGGATGCCACTTTTCTTCTTTTGTGTCCTCTCTTGCTTGGTTCCAACATTTCCTCTTACTCCCTTTTTGGTTGACCATTGCTTACTGGCCAAGTCCCACAAAGTCATTCATTTTTAAGAGCTTTAGAACATGATCGTGTGAATTACTGGGAGTCAAGAGGACCTAGAGTTTCTTTTGAATGCTTCCCTAAAAGGAAATTCATTCTCTGTCCTCTATCCATATTACAACCACTCTGCCTGTGAAAAATCCCTCCAAATGGAGTTAAGGCTGAGAATACACCACAAAGGGACTATTTGTTTTCTTTATCTGATGACTGTCATGTGTTATGCTGAGAATACCAGATTTTTCTGGCTTGTTTTACCCTATGTTGGGTTTTGACTCTGTGGATACTTACTTGTTACATAACTGTTCTTCTCCTGAAACATAAGCAATGTTTGGACTTCATCCTGCCAGAGGAAACTTTAGTAATTATATAAGAATCAGGCCAACCTGCACCTCAGAGCATTAATCTCCAGGATATATAAAGAACTCAAAAAATTTAACACCAAAAAATATTAAATAACCCAATCAATAAATGGGCAAAAGAACTGAACAGACACTGCACAGAAGAAATACAATCTGCCAAGAAATATATGAAAAAAATGTTCAACATCTCTAGCAGTTAGAGAAACATAAGTTAAAACTACACTGAGATTTGATCTCACTCCAGTCAAATGGCAATTATCAAGATTATTGGTAACAATAAATATTGGTGAGGTGTGGGGGGAAAGGTACATCCATACATTGCTGGTGGGACTGCAAATTGGTGCAACCACTCTGGAAAGCAGTATGGAGATTACTCATAAAACTTGGAATGGAAGCACCATTTGACCCAGTTATCCCACTCCTCAGTATATACCCAAAGGACTTAAAATAAGCATATTACAGTGACACGTGCACATCAATGTTTATAGCTGCTCAATTCACAATAGCTAAACTATGGACCCAACCTAGGTACCCTTCAACAGATGAATGGATGAAGAAAATGTGGTATAAAAATACACAATGAAATATTACTTAACCATAAAGAATAATGAAATTATTGCATTTTCCAATAAGTGGATGGTACAGAGTACTATCATGCTAAGTGAAATAAGCCAATCCCCCCAAAAAACAAAGGTCCAATGTTCTTTCTGATATGCAGATGCTAACACACAATAAGGGGGCAGGTAGGGAACAACAGAAGTACTTTAGATTAGACAAAGGTGAATGAAGGGAAGGGAGGGGGAATAAAAATAAGAAAGACAGTAGAATGAATCAGACATTACTTTCCTATGTTTATATATGAATACCTGAGCAGTGTAACCCCATATCATGTACAATCACAAGAACAGGAAGTTATATTCCATGTATGTATGATATGTCAAAATACATTCTACTTCATGTATAACTAAAAAGAACAAATAAAATTTTTCTTTAAAAAGAAATCAGGCCATTTTGATCCAGCTGAGAACCCAGGTGCCTGATAAATCCAGCTGGGAGATATTCTTCAGTGCTTTGTAACTGAACACAGTGTCCAATCATTACTCAATTTTGAGGTATTAATAGGAGGGATACACCTATAGACAAGGGAGGTCCTCAGTTTATCTGTAAGTATGGACAGTTCATTACTAGAATTTGGGGATGGGAACACTGAGTGCTTGTCCTCCTGATAATTATAGCAAAGAGGAGCTAGCATTTAGTGAGTACCTGGTAGTTAATGTCCATCATTTAATTTAATTTGAAAAGGTTGTGTATTACTCCCTTCTTACAAATAAGGGTTCTAAATCAAGAGTGGATAAGGACACAAGTGGCTGTACCCATTCAAAGCAAATGCTTTCTCCTAACTACTGTGCCATCTTCTAGCATGGATTGGAATATGTGTATGTGTGTGTGTGTGTGTGTGTGTGTGTGTGTGTGTGTGTTTGAAGGGAAAATAAGAAATGTATATCAACATCTATATGCCAGGAATATGAAGATAAGGAAAGTATATTGGAAGTATGACCAATAATATGCTATGGAGATTTGGAGGGAAAACTCTCTGGAGGAATTGGAAAGCCATTGTTTAACTCCAATACTTGAGATCAAGTGTTGGGCTATGATTCAGACCCTGGGAAACAGATTGGGAATCCCAGTGAGCGAAGAAAGATGAGAGCACAGTTGGGATAGTAGACATGCTTTATTCAGACGTGGCAGCAGCCCCCCATCCAGTACCCACTCCCCAGTCCTTCCATAGGCTGATTTTATATGCAGGTCACACACAAAAAAGACACACTGCCAACAGATCACATAAGTGAACTCATGCTCATAGGCAAAGGTTTCTGACCTTGAGTACATAAGCTGAATCGGGGTGTTCATGACCTGGACTGCATACTGAAAACATAGCCCGCTGGAAGTCTGGGCAAGGGAGCCTAACTCTAGCTATCTTGGGTCTGCCCTACACCAAGGGGTCTCTGAAATAAAAGAGTTTAGTACAGATGCATTAAAAGAGAAAGCCGGAAAGAAAGAACTGGTCTTGGGATAAGTTTACACAAACTATCAGCAATCAGGTAGCGGTTAGAAAAAATGTCTACCAGACATGAAGCTAAGAGTATTTTTATGAACTTTGGGGATGGAAAGCATAAGTTGTTTACGTTGAACCTACACTGTGTATGGGTGGGGGCAGGATAACAGTAAAAAGGAGGGGAACTTTGGGACAGTCCACGAGGGGTAGTTGTTGCTCCTGACTGGCTGGGGTCAACTGTCCATCCAGAAAGGGCTCAGTGGCCCTGGGGGAGGATATGCTCCTGGCAGGATCTTTTAAAAGTGGTTCCTCTTCTCTAAGACAAGTTTATCAAGGAAGTTGCTATGCATAAAATAAAATAAAATAGTAACAAAGCATTTTACCCCTATCGGAAACTGATATCTTGACCTCTCAAAATAGGCCGCTGGTTATCAGTTATAAGTAAGTACAACTGGTGGAGAAAAAAATATTTGCAGTGCAGAACTGCTTAGAATAAATTGGCAAACATCTTATGGAACCCATCACACACAAAAGACTTAAGGAGGGAGAACCACCCTGGGATTTTAACAAAAATTGGATAAACACAGGTTAGGCTTCTCAATTTGTGATCATCAGGATTCCCCTGTTATATAATTCCCCTTTAAAATGAGTTAATTAAACAACAACTGAAGCTAATGACCAATCCCATGTATTTGAGTGTTATATTATAACAGGGGAATCCTGATGATCACAAATTGAGAAGTCTAACCTGTGTTTATCCAATTTTTGTTAAAATATATATGGAAGGTGGAAGGTGACCCCACCTCATTACCTAGTAATTACCTGGGCAGTGCTACAACCCGAACAAACATTTATTCCAGCCAGAAGCAGTTCAAATGGCAAGATGACTCTTTCAATATTTACTATTCGGCAATTGGCAGCTTAGGCCAGAACACTGCTAATGACTTTCAAACACACAAAGAAACGTTAATAGATGTGAATGATGGCTAGCACACTCCTGAGTCACTTGGTTAGTGGCAAATAACAGTAGAGAGAATACAATGATTGAAGAAATAGGTACTATAAAAATAAATAACAAAATAATACTGTGGAACTTGATTCCTTTATACTGCCATTAGATTCTACTCAGCAGGTTCTGCCACACAAAGCGCAGCTCACCTAGGTCCATCCCCATCCTTCACTCCCAAAGTACAAATGGCCCCTTGAGAGGAATCTGCAGTCAGTGGAGGCTGCTTTGACGTCTCCCTGTATCCTCCAGTAGTGAAATTCAGGAGAGATGGCAAATAAGAAAATTTGAAAGATTTTGAATCTTCTAACAAATCAGATTTCATTAATTTCAGGTTTGTTTTTTCACCTGTGCGTTAAGAAAACCAAGAAGACCAGTGGCTCCAAAGTAATTCAATTAAGCCCACCAGTGCGGAGTTGCTTCTTATTTTCTGGACCCTCATGGGGGCGGTAGAGTACACCAGTGAGGACTTTGGTGTCAAATGGTCCTGTGTACAATTCTCTGCTTACTTACTTCATTTGGCCAAGTGTTTCTGGAGCCCCAACATCAGGTGCTGGCTGCTGAGGTTATGGAGGTGAACAAGCAAATCCAGTCCCAGTTCTCATGAAATAAACACTTGGGTTTCAGGGGACAATTGAAAAAAAAATGTCACAATGAAAATCGAAACAGGCCATGAGGTTCAGGGTCATTGCAGGGTCTGACTGACTGTGTGGTCAGGCTCAGTGAAGGGTTCTCTCGTCTCTCACTACCTATGATCCTGGGCAAGTTTCTTCGTTTCCACAGAGTTGTTGGGACAATCCAGTTAAATAATAATTGCCTATCACTGAACTTGTAGTCTGGCATGTAGGAGGCACACAAAGAATGGTGACTGGTAATGTTTCAAGTTTCCCAATGACAGGAATTTGTTTTGTTCACTCACTGCTGTATTCCTGGTGCCTAGAGCCATGCCTGCCACATGGCAGACTCTCAATACATATTTGTTGGATGGAAGATTTTAATGATAAAAAGAGTCTTGTTAGGAAAAACATTTTGTAAAAAGACAACAGCCAAAATAAAACTATACTTCAGGCGGGTGCAATAGCACATGCCTATAATTCCAGTTACTCAGGAGGCTGAGGCAGGAGGATCACAAGGCTGAGGCCAGCCTCATCAACTTAGGGAGATGCTGTCTCACATTTAAAAAATATATATATAAAAACAGGTTATGAATGTAGATCACTGGTAAAGTACCACTAAGTTCAATCCCCAATACCAGAAAAAAAAAGAAAAAGAAAAAAATTAAACTATAAAGAAAACTTATACACTGTTTGATAGCACCTTTGTAAATTAAATATATGGAAATGTAACATTGCGGAGGAAGCCAAGCCAAAGACTGAGTCAGTTAATGCTCAGAAATTGTACTCAACTCATCTTCAAATAGAGTCAAGTACTTCTGTCTTTATCCACTAGAGGGAGTATAGTACTGAACATGTCAGACTTTGCCAAGCACATGTGACTCTCACTCAGCCCCTTTAAAATGAATTAATTGAACAACAACTGGAGCTAATGACCAATCCCATGTATTTGAGTGGGTTAAAAAAAATGGTCTCAGATCAAAATAGGTGGTGGGCAAAAGAAGTGAATCAAAATGTGATTCCTACAAGTCTTTCAAACTTTGTACCAGAAGAATAAAAATCAAAGAAACAAAATCATTTTTATTTCATTTAACAGCAAAAAGAACAAAATTTAGTACAAACAAGGCAAAATATCTGCTTGTTTTTGAAATCTTTCTGCACTCACACTATGGAAACGTTATCACTTAATTGTTTCAAAATCAAAGTGTGCCAATTTGCATTTTTTTGGCAATGTTTTCTTGCATGCTTGATTGAGACAGTTGGAAGATCACAATATTTTGCTTTTCATTAAAGCCCATTTTTTTCTGTCTTATATTCTTGGACATATTTTGTAAAATATAAATGGTCACAATAAACCCTGGGTGGAACATATGCTGAAAACAAGGAGACAAGAGATATAAATAGATCAGTAATCTTCTCATAGAGCCTGAAAATCCTTTAACCTCAGGGGATTCTTGGTAAGTACTGCCTCTGCATAATGTGCGGGTAAAAATCTGGGATGCTTTCCTCAGATGACTTTAATGTGACTTCCTGGAATTCTCAGGTAGGATACACTATTGCTTAAATGCAGGTGGTTTTTATCATAATTAGACCAATTTTAGAAATGCCTTTGGAATTTATTTTATGGGAATAACATCACGTTGCATGGAACTGTTCATGTTTGGAGTTTCAGAGGCTCTCCATGCTATGCACAAAAGTCATGCTATGGTTCAAATAGTAAATTTGAGGAGGCACCTGTGTTTCAAGCCATCTGCCTCCCAAAAGACTAATTAGAGGAGACCAGTGAGAGCTAGCCCTCTCCTGGGGCACATGACTGTCTGCAGAGAGGAGAGAAGGCAGCCCGTCTTAGAAAGTACAGTTTGCAGAGAGAGAAGGGATGCTTTGCTCCCAAGCAACCCAAAGAACCAGAGGGGCCAAGAAATCTTCCTAAGGCCTGGTGCTGCCCCAAGGAGAGGGAAACAAGGTCCCTTTTCCCTTAGATGTCTGCTTGGTCAGGGGCTTCTTGATTGTCCCACTCTCCGTAGCAGGGGAAAGCTAACTGGACAACCGGGCATCTCAGAGACTGCCAGGGAAGGAGGGTCAGGGCTGTTTGTGGTTTCTGGAAGACCAAGGGCAACAAATTCCTTGTGTCCTTGTCAGCCCAAGAGCTCTCTGCAAAGGAGAGGTGAGATTGAGAGCTATGAGCTTGCTGGGAATACCACAGCAAAGGGAGTATAGGGGTCCAGGCAACAGATGAAGGTCACATGAGTGTGCCAGCCGGGGAATGGTAGTGGAGGTGACCTTAGTTCACCTAGGAAGATGCAGCCCAAATGTAAAATGGAAAGGAGAGGCCAAATTCCTCATCCATAGACTAAATAAGGCTGGGTCTCAGGTAAGGAAAGGGTGCATAGGAGAGAGGTGGGTATGGGGCCCAAAGGAGAACCTTCCACAGGGAGAACTAGAAGCAGAGCAAAAGAAATGTGGAGAGTGAATTGTCCTTAAATCTAAATCCCATTGCTCTGGACAAGCAGTTGAAGAGTTTTGTAAGCCCTCTCTCCCCAGAGAGACAGTGTGGGTCTAACACACCCTGGGTGAGGACGGAGGCATGAAAGAAGTAATGATCCCTGGACAAGGGAGAACTGAACAGCCCCTCTTGGGAATTTACATCTGAGCTGGGACAGAGGTGGACATTTTTCATAATCACATAAATAAATGTAAACATACTTCTGAGCTATGTGCCTAAAAGAGGCACAAAAGATAAAACAGGCTTCACATGGGGTAAATTACTAGATAACAAGAATGCTAATAAAGCAACAGTGATACTTCTCGGTACCCCTGCACCCAGCTCCTCTGTGGAGCACACTCTGATCAGCCCACAAATGATCTCTCCTCTCTGGATTTCTCTTGCCAACATGTGTTCGTACCACATACCACATCATTTTTCTCTCTAACACCTTCATGTACATTGTTTATGATGTCACTCAGGGCAAAGGCTTCAACTTATGTGCCTTTTTCTTTTTTAATTTCCCATTGTTTGGGGGGAAGATACTAGTTTGTGCTAGTATCTTACTGTGCTTAATAAATCCTTATTATTGATTATACTTGTCACCTGATTTCCACTGGTAACTTCTCTATAGACACCATTTTGATAGGGGAAGTAGAATCTGATTCCTATTGTGAATTCTTGGTTCCTTCAGTTCAGGGCTTGGCACCAAGTAAATACTTACGTTGAGGGGCCTGGAAAGGTTCTTACTGCTCCATAAACATCTACTTCATTCTTTGAGAATGACTAAGGCGTGTGAGGAGAAGAGTGAACTAGGTGGTCCTGATAGTTAACAGCAGTTTCTAATCACGCTGGACAAACATCACTGTTCACTGATGGAGTGGTGGCTCTGGTCAAGGGCACTAGGGAAGGCTTCATGGAGGATTTAAAAAAAAAAAAACAGTAACAACTGGAGGTATAAAGAAAAGGTAGATAGAGACAAAGAGCAGAACTCTTGGTGTGGGAATCAAGCCGGTCTGGAGATTTGATGAATGACAGGTGATAGTAAAGAGAAAGGAAGGAAGGTGAGCAGGTAATAGATGGATAAGGACTTCACAATCCGAGATTTTATACTTATATTTAAACATGATTCCTTTGGAATCTGAGAAGAGAAAACACACAAGGGAGCTTGGGAGACTTAGTCCAAAGACTAAGTCTAACTAAGATTACTCCCTTCTAGCAATGTGTACCTCATACGAAACAGTTTACTAACTTGGGAAACTAAGTAAATAAGGTAAAATGAGTGTGTGTGTAGGGGGGGGGGGGCACACAGGAATTCACTTAATTTGATAAAACTAGCATTGTAGTAGGTGATTCAAGTGGAGAGGACCTCCTGAAAACATTCTAATCATGATATAAGCAACTATAGATCAATAGAGATTGTTCTGTGGATCAGTATAGTCTGAGGAATTATAAACCATTCTAATATGGCCCTCACACTGTTGTTGGAGGAAACAAAGCAACTAGAGGTAAAAGCCTAGAGAGGGGGTCAGAGACCAGGTTTAAGGGCAGCTCTTGGAAATGTGATCCACATGTTCAATGAAAAGGATGTAAGAACGGATATGCAAACTTGGCAAAACTCTCAGATTTCCTCCCATCTGGTAAAACCCTTAGTGATCTTAATTACATTAATACATACTATTATCTTAAACAAATATATTTATCTACACACATATGTTACTCTCATACACTCAGAATTTAGGAAAAAACTGGTCCAAAAAACCACATCTGGGACTGTTCTTGTGCTGACCAAGTTTGTTTGAGAGCAGTTCTTTAAAAAACACCTTCCCCATCGTCTGTAATCCCAGCAAATTGGAAGGCTGAGGCAGGAGGTTCTTAAATTCAAGGCCAGCCTCAGCAACTTTGTGAGACTCTCAGTAACATGATAAGACCCTGTCTCAAAATAAAATAACCAAAAGGGCTGGGAATGTAGCTCAGTAGCAAAGCTCCCCTGGGTTCAATCCCCAGTATCAAAATATGGACGTTTTAAGGCTTGAGTTATAGCTCAGTGGTAGAGCACTTGCCTTGCATATTTGAGGCCCTGGGTTTGATCCTCAGAACCACATAAAAATAAATAAATAAAGATATTGTGTCCATCTACAACTAAAAAAATTTTTTAAATGGACATTTTAAAGGAGCAAAGGTAAGTTAGCTGTGCCATATAAATTCTATTAAAATAACCCTCTTCAAAGGCATAAAGCCACTTTCATCTGGTATTTTCTTACTATTTTTGCCCTCTCCATCCTCTGGTAAAATATTTTTGTATGTGTGTTTGTGTGTGTATATATATATACACACACAAACACACATACATATATGTATATATACATACATACACACACAAATACACATACATATATGTATATATACATACATACACACACATATACATACACACATATATATATATTTGCAATACTAGGGATTGAACCCCAGAGCACTTTTCCACTAATTATATCCCCAGACCTTTTTATTTTTTAATTTTAAGAGAGGGTCTCACTAAGTTTCTCAAGCTGACCTTGATCTTGAAATCCTCCTGCCTCAGCCTTCTAAGTAATGGGGAATTGCAGGCTTGATCCAACATGCTTCATTTCCTATTAATAACTTTTAAATAATGAATACCTTCCCCTAGCACAGCACTTTAGTTTGTGTGTAAAACTGTCCATTTTAAAGTACTCCTTCTCGTCATCTGTACTAATTACAGCACAAGAAGGTATTTTTTAAAGAACTGCTCTCAAACAAACTTGGTCAGCACAAGAAGAGTCCCCGATGTGGTTTTTTGGACCAGTTTTTTCCTAAATTCTGAGTGTATGGGAGTAACATATGTGTGTGTAGACAAATATATTTGTTTAAGATAATAGCATGTATTAATGTCATCCGGTCTTCTCTGTGATATGAAAATCTCCCTCTGCCTTTCTCTTATGAAGAGTCATATGATGGCCTTCCGCATCCACACAGATCAACCAGGAACATCCCCTCACCTCAAGATCCTTCATTTAATCACACCTGCAAAGACCCTTTCTTATGAACCATGGTGTGTGTGTGTGTGTGTGTGTGTGTAAGTAATCTTTTGCCATTCAGTTACTATTTAGTTGACCAAGTCTCCTTGAAGAGATCCACTTCCTAGAAGTAGAAAAGAGCAACCCTCAGCTGTGATACCGTCTGGTGACTGCTGACCGTCTGGGTGCCTCAGTCCATCACCTTGGGCTTGACCCTCATCCCTCTTGCTGTGCTGCCAGCATCTGTTTGGTGACCTGAAGCCATAACTCTCATTGCTAACTCTTAAATCAGCAGCCAAACCAGAAAACATCAGCTTGCAAATTTCAAACTCCACAGCAGCCCAGAGCCCCGCCCCAATGGTCCTTTAATGTTATGAGTGGATTTCTGTGGGTGCTGGACTCTTGACCTCTGAGACTTTCTACTGCCGGAAAGTCTGCAGAGACAGAATTTCAGGAGCCTTCCCCAAGGAGCAGCCAGCTCTCCTTCTTTGGTAAACAATTGTTCTTCTGCCGTGGATGGCTATTTACCAAGCAGGATTTTCACTAACCTCAATCAGAGGAAACAAGAGTTCATCTGCCAGAACCTATGAAAATGAACTTTGTCAATATTGCAAAATTCAATACGTGAACTCCGTAGCTTGGCCTTGGGATTATTATGATGATGATAGACTCAGCCTCCATTGAAGTCAGTTGTGGAGTGAGTTCCATCATAAACATGCTCAGTCCAAAGTAAAGTTCAGGTAATAGAAGGGCTGGGCTGCATTTGACATATCTATCTATGGAGAGCCCAGATGCACCCAGCTTCTGAAGCTCCAAAGACTAAGTCTAACTAAGATTACTCCCTTCTAGCAATGTATATCTCATACGAATGGCCTGAAATGATGCTATATCAACATACAACTGTGGCACTGAAAGTTTATATATTGAAAAATATCTATACAGTGGGTATTTTGCACATGAATGATTTTAACAAGATGATGGATTTCTTAGGCTACTTTTTTTTTTTATCAGAGTACACAGATTTTATTTTGGCTTGCTTACATAGTCTCCAGTTTAGTTCATCATTTCAAACTCAACCCCATTTACTTTGCTATTTGGCAAAATATGGTAGCGTGTGCTCTGGATTGAAAGTAAAGTCACTTGTTTTATTGTCTCACCTTTAGAGAGTAATTCCCAACTCCAGAAAATTCACAAGCTTTCGTTCTTTTTTTTTTTTTTCTGCAAATGGGAAAAATCATGGCTACATGAAGTGCATAGAGTTATTTGAAAGAAAAGAGCAAGGATTTGATTCAAGATATTACTATTTTTTAAACTACAGTATTCTAAATAAAAGATAATGAAATAACATATTTTCACTATATGGATAAGGAAATGTCCACCTATGGGAGAAAACATACAGAAAATTTTATAGTCTTCAAAATAATTTAACAATACTTTTTCCAAGAACTTCTAACTTTATATTAGGAAAAATTAATAAGCAAAAGGAGTTTATTTGCTTTTGAAAATAAAACACTTTTAGTTGGTCCATTTTTTTCCTCCTAATCCCATGTTAAGTAAAAGGATCAAGAGTCTTTATTGCTCCCTAGTCTCTGCTCCCTCCCCTCCACATTCAATTTCATCTCTTTCCCCTTCATTCTACACTGACAAGTTATTTGTATTTCAGAGGAGAGTTTAAGAACTTGATTCTGGGGTAGGTGTCTGTGTTCAACTTCTGAACCTACCCTTCTTAATTAGAGGCCCTCAGGACATTTCCTAATCTCCCTTTATTTCTGTGTTCTGCTCTGTAGAGAGAAACAGTAGTGAATACCCTATAGGATTGTAGTGTGGATTAGTGTTTGATTCATTGAAAGCTCTCAATAAATCTTAGCTGGTAATATTATTTTCTTTTAATATATGACAGATTTTCTTGCATTAGACCAATTTGTATTTGTCTCCTTCTTCCTATTAAATTATGAGCTCCTGAAGACGGATTCTTTTTTATATCTCTTTTTTTAATATTCTCTTTTATATCTCTCCCAAGTATCTAGCACAGTGCATTGTGCATGGTAGATACCTAATAAGAACTTAAGGAATCAAATGATCTCAGGCTTTTGAAATATCTGTGAACATAATCCTGTGAGGTGTTAAATAAATATTATATGAGGCCATTGTTTTAGACTCTGCTCCTGGACTGGGCCCCAGGCTAAAAGTCAAAATGGAGTCACTCACTCATGCTAAGTTGTCACCAGCCTGAAACTAAGGTATTGATCTGAGTTTTGAGAAAACAAGATTAGATGGGCTGGGGATGTGGCTCAAGTGGTAGCGCGCTCGCCTGGCATGCGTGCGGCCCGGGTTCGATCCTCAGCACCACATACCAACAAAGATGTTGTGTCCGTCAAAAAAACCAAAAAATAAATAAATAAATAGATTAGAGGAATAACAGCCAAATTTCCCAGACAGGACAGTTTCAATTGGCATGATAATAACAGTCCCTCTGCTTTCATCCTCACTCAGAAGTAACTGTAATGTTAACCAGTCAGTTATTTTTCAATGGTTCTGTCTCCTTTGAAACCAATCTGTCTTTTGTTCTATTTTGTTCTATTTTGTGGAATGGAATGTTGCCTGATTCTCCAATTGAAAATAAAGCCCATTAAGATTTTTAAATGGTTGTGATTTTGTCCTTCACCAGAGATTTCAAAGTACAAATTAGACATGTGGTATACTGCAAAAAGCTGTTTCATTATCTTACAGATCACACTTGAATAATTTCTTCCCTCTTGTTTGCAGGCTCAACCCTGATCCTGGCTCAACCTTAATCACTTCTCTGGTATTTAGGTTCTGGTTTCCAGACACAGCCCTTGAGCTCAGCAATCTTGCCCATCCCACTGATAACAGAGCTCATCTCCCCTTGGGGCTTACGCTGGGCCCTGTCTTCCTATGTTCTTCACACATTTATGAAATCCTCCAAACCAGCCTTCTGCTTTGATTCATATAGATGAACAATTATAACCTCTCAACTTTCTGAGAACCTTGTTTCTGCCCAAAGTTCAGGGGAAAGTACAAAGTTTAAATCTGATGAGTCCCATTCTATGTCTCAACATAAGCAAGGAATAATAATGCTGTTAAACAAGATTAAAAGTTCTCTTAGCTTCCCATTTTAAATAGTAACCTTTGCTTAAAAACTTTATTTTTTAAATGTTCTCCTCTGGAAGCATCTAACTGAAAACTTGGAACAGCTGGAGCAGTTGCCTGTCATGTGTTATAACAATGGATTTTCTGAGAGACCCTTGGGTCTAAGAAGTATCAATTCCCTTATTTAAGATCAAGCTAAGTCTGGTTCTGAGTTTCATTTCCTCAGGGTACTAAGAAATTCACACTCAGTCAAATTGTAGGAAATTCCTTCCCCTTCATGTGGCTTACATTAGACTCTTGAAAGCGGGAGGGTGTTTCCATAATTAAGGATGTTAGGAGATAGGCATTTGTGATCATGGTCAAAGTCCTTCCTGTCTCAGTCTTGTGGGTGGCCCACGTTGGCCTCTGTGCACTAAGCAAAGGCTTCTGAGCCTTTCAGAGTTGGCTCCACTTCCTGCCTGAATTCAGCCTTCATTGCTTTCCTGTGGACTCTTTGAGTTCAGCATTTCTATCTGTCAAGACTCCAGTCCTTTCTCATTCTTGAAAACCCCTTCTCCCACCTGTTCCCTTTCCCAAATTCGTCCTCTTGCCTTGGTCCTAGAGGTTTGCTCTAAGATATCTGCCACCACCCCCCCACCCCCCCGCCAATCCTGCTCTTTCCCCAGGAAGTAAGAGAAGGCTCCATTACAAAACTACTTGGATCAAAATATTACAGAGAACAACAAACAATGTTTCCAGTCTGTGCTGAGCCTTACACAGTGGGGAGAATAAGATAGGATGTAACGTCTTTATCAGTTATCCTGTAGCGCAAATTCATGAACGTCCCTAACCTCAGCACACCTTCTCTTACTGGACAAACTGAGAAATATGGACAGGAATGCTGTCTCAAGGGGACAGCTGGAAAACATGGGCAGAAGCCAGGCTTATGCTGGTGTGCTGCTGAAAAGCTGATAGCATTTTGCTTTTGGGAGGACAATGGAAACTTCTGAGAGGCTGTGGCCAATATCTGAATTCTCAACAGAAAGTATGTGCTTCCTTCATTCAGGGTGTCTAAAATCATTCAGGGAGACTAGATGCTGGTCTCTCTTTACTTTTTTGTGTATGTATGTAATTATGTGTAATGTATGTAATTTAACTGACACATTGAATTATTTGTCTACTTTGTATTGCTGAGAACCAAAAAAATCCCATAAATAGATAAGCGGCCTTTTCAATGAAAAGAACAGTTCCCCTTCCCCTTAATGGACTGACTTTGTTGACAGTGTTTTCAGAGCAAAGATTTTATATGCAATATAACTTCACTATTTTGTCTAGTGTACAGGAATTTCTATACATTTCATATAAATGAAACCAGAGATTTTCTAAACATACATAATTAAATCTGTTTTTTTAATTTTATTTTTTTAATTTATTCTAATGAGTTGTTCATGACAGTAGAATGCATTTTGACACATTGAACATCGGTTTTAATTTGGATTAGCAGTAATGCATTGGAAAAAGGAGCACCAAACTTCAAATTCTTAAATTTTTTTCTTTAAAAAAGAAAGCATATATAATGACAGATATTAAGCATATTTGTCATTAGAACCTGAAAATTTGCCAACGTATTAAATGTCTCAGCCTAATGTAAATATCACTGGTGATTTGGGTTAATTCAGTTAATTAATGGAAATAAAATAGAGGCTTCTAGATTTTTCATTAGGAATGGAAACCCATTTTTAGGCCCTTGCTGGTGGAAATATGTTAAAAGCTTTGACTTCACATCATCAAAGAAATTTTCTAAGAAATTCCTCTTCCAAACTTTTGTTTGTCAAAGTCATTTTGATTATATTAAACTAAAGATAATTCAACCAAAATGTACTTATGAATACTACCATTAATAATATTAATAACATGCTTAAATTCATTATAGTAGTAACATGAGAATAAGAATTCAATTTTGCATATGAAAGAAGCTTAGCATGTGCCAAAGTGGAATCAAGGAATTATTGGATCCAAATGACATTTGCTTCTTAAAATTTAATTGTCCCTAATATTTGAACATATTTATGCTTTTAGAGAATTTTTATTTTGTGATTTAGATTTTTCAATCTAACTATTCTGTATCATGGCTGAAAAACTTAGGAAATTTTAAAAGTCAAAAATACTCACATACTTTTCATTGGAAACTTTTCCCTAGAGATTTTCCCCCTCTTCTCTGTTTAGTAAAGAGTCTTCAGTTGTGTGAACCATAGAATACAATCTATTTACAACTTATTTTACTCATTGCTAAAAGAGGAATCTAGAAACAGTAAAATAAGCCTATGAATCTGCTGAGATAACATTTGTTTTCTTAGAGTTTCACTGAAGAGCAATTTAGACTGAAAAAAGGTATTCTTTATGCTAAATATTGTATTTTGTTAAAAATAAAATGGTGATTGGACACCAAAACAGAAACTTGAACGGAGTAAGAGTGTCAGACCCTAAATTGAAAATCAGACAAATCTTTTGTCTTAGTGATAGGGGACAGACAATGAGAGTGGTGGGAACATGAAGTTAAGGGAATAATTTTATTAAATGGGCCCATTGTGCTGACCCCCACATGCTTTCTTTTCCAAGAAGCAATTTACCTGCAGCCCTGCCTGGCTTAAGTGGACAGAATATGTCACATTGCTCAGCCAACAACCTGTTATCTGCAGGAGAAATGCAGGCCCCAAATAATGTTGGTAAGAGGAACCCAAGTTACCCTGAAGGGGAAGACTTTTGTGTGAACCTTTTCACAGACCAGATCCCAGAATCCAGGGAGAAAAAGATAACTATAAAATCTACACAAACAGGTTCTAATTAGAACCAGTCAGCATGGGCCAAAGTAACCTGGAATGGTCATGGCCCTGGGGACTTGAAAATCTGATGTCATCTGCTGTCAGTAAAGTCAAGGGGTGGATCTGGGTGGGACTCTCTGGAAAATTCCCTGGGACACCAATAAAACTGGAGTGCAGGAGAGGTACGCTGTCCCTCTTCTCTCTGAGAGGACCCACTCTTTCCCCTGAGAGTGTCTCTTTCCCCTTTTCCTATCTATTCAATGAACTCCAAGAGACAAGTCTGAAATCTTTCTGACTTGAAGACAAGAATTGGAGCTTCATGTTACCTCAGTTTCTTAGAAAGTTCCAGCTCTGTAACATTAGAAAAATGTTTATTTATATTCTGTGTAAATTGCTTATTTATTTTCTATGTAAATTTCTTTTTTCCCCTTCTATTATTTCCTAAAAGTCTGCAGACTCCTTGAAATGAGGACTTTAGCTCACTTTATGTAATCACAAAATAATTAACATGGAGCAAGCAAGTAATTCATGCTTAATAATTATTGTTGATTCATGTTTTTAATGCTGTAAGCCTATATTTCCCTATCTTCTATTGATAATTAGGCTTTCTATAAGGAATCTCACAAGGCAATAGCTCATAAACAAATACCTTTGAAAATTTATCTAGTATATTCTTTTATTGGGAAATTATAGTTTCTTCGACTATATTAAATTAGGGCTGAAAAGTCCCATGTTTAAAAAGTTAGCTTTGTTTAACCTGATGTTTCCCAAACTAATTTTTATTATAAAACCATGATTTTGTATAACAATTCAACCTGCCATGGGGCTATTGGGAAATCTAGTAAAATAAATAACTAAGGGCTTCCAGCTTCTAAACCAAGTCTGCAGTGCAACACCCCAGACTGTGATTCTGACTTGATCAAAATTTTAAAGTAATTCATGCAAATGCTGAGAATTAAAACAGAATTTTGTAGTTATTCCTATTTACTGTTCTAGCTCAAAGAATGTAATTAAGACCTATAGTACACTTGAAAAATTTCTAAAAGAAAATAGGTATAGTAACTAAATCTACTAATGTACCTAAAGGCCAAGATGTATTTCTTTAACTAATGCATTTAGTCAAAATTATACAACCTATTTTTGGGATATTTGTGGGAATACCTCCATTGAAATATCTCTTTGCTTTCACCTCCCAGTCCAAAAATAAAATCGTAGTTCTCTGCTCATCAATATCATACAGTTCCCAGATGATTCCATTCCTTTTGGACCATGTCAGGCCATAGCTGGTCAGTTTGTCTATCATTCCTTATCCAACATTCCCTATTCCTTTTTCTATTTGTTTGGCATGGAAATTTTTGAGTGTGTGCATTTTTTTACCTTCTTCTCAGATGTAATTAAATTTGCCTAGAATAGGTAATTCTATGATGTAATTAGGGTCACCTAATGTTTTACAAACATTATCCCAAGCATATTGCGTTTAGAGAAAGGTATAATTTGAGTTATTAGTCAACACTTAGACACATCTGGGATCAAGGGCTCCTACAAGCACTCCAGTGCTCTCTGACACACATGAGCTAACTGGACCAGCCCTCAGCCCAGTGTCCTCACCTACCTCCCCACCAGGTGTCCCTGAATAGCCCTATGCTTATAAAACTTATGTTTCCAGTCAAGAGATAGCACATATACCAGTAACTAATTTTTGAAATTTAATAAACAACATTGGTCATACAGAATTTTTTTTTAAATCACTGTAGTGAGCAGACTTTTGAAAATATGACAGGTTTAAGAATTTTTACAGGAAAATAGGAGGTGAGATTTCAAATTGAGGTGATCTTATCAAATCTAGAATAAATGCTTTCTGTAAACTAACCATGTTGCCTTGTATTTGTTAGCTGTTTCATTGAATCCGAAGCAGTGACTCTAAATAACCACAGCATTTTGCCAAAGATATTTACAAGGACCGAAAATAGAAAAACACATGATACTTTGAAAAAGGTTTAGATTCAAGTTTAACCTCTGCCAGTTACTAATTATGGACTTTTGTCTCTCCAAAAGTAAGTTTCTTCATCTCAAAAAAGGAAATAACCCTTTCTCTCTCTCTCTCTCTCTCTCTCTCTCTCTCTCACACACACACACACACACAAAACCACAAGATAGATATTTAAGAACCCTTTGTAATACTAAAAAGAAACTGGTGATTACCTGGATGGAATGTTTCTTAGGCTAACAGGCATTGCTAGGTTTTTGTTTCACTTTTTAAGTCAAGGGTCAAAAAAGCCATTTTATTTTATTATTTATTTATTTATTTATTTATTTTAAAGAGAGAGTGACAGAGGAGAGAGGGAGGGAAGGAGAGAGAGAGAGAGAGAGAGAGAGAGAGAGAGAGAGAGAGAGAGAGGAGAGAGAGAATTTTTAATATTTATTTTTTAGTTCTCGATGGACACAACATCTTTGTTGGTATGTGGTGCTGAGGATCGAACCCGGGCCGCACGCATGCCAGGCGAGCGCGCTACTGCTTGAGCCACATCCCCAGCCCCCCAAAAAGCCATTTTAATTCCACAAACTCCTGGAAATAAATTGAGGCCTCTGTATGAGCCTCGTCTAGAACTGCCTATTCAGTCTGGGGCAGGCATGGGCTGTATTTCGGCCCCTTGGTGGGGGAAATAGAGTCTGAGGGAGGTGTAACCATCGATCTTCATTCTTTTTTTACACCAAAGAGAAAATGAACTACTCAGCAGAACTACTAGGTCACCTACTTTCTCCAGAACCCTGCATGACACTCCTCTTCTGGATGCCAGCTCCTGTGGCCCCAGGGTTTATGGCTGAGCATCTCTCTTTGACTTCATCATTGCTTAATCTGGCTACACCAGAGACTCACCATAAACCACAAAAACCTGTTTGACAACTATCTTGGTTTTTACCCAAAACCTCTTTTGTTAAATCAGTATTTTATACGGATTTTGTGTACAGTACATACCAACAGGGGAACAAAGTCCTTCCTGCAACCACAATTTTTGCCCATGGCTTCAGGGTGACTAATACCGATTTAACTTCTGGAACTTAAACTTGGGTCAGTATAGCCCTTAGATTATTGTCCCAGTTATGAAATATTTTCATATCCACTATCATCCCTTGATTTTTCTCAGGAAGAGTGGGAAGCAATCACTCTACTTGAAAGACCTGGAACAGAGAACAGCTAAGACTTGCTTAAGATTTCACAACGACTGAAAGAAGACTCGGATAGGGAAGAAAAAAAATTCTGGAAATTTCCACCAAACTTCATTACTTGGGAAGGAGAATGAAATATTCTTAGAAAAGACATAGGATCCAAACATGGAGCAAGATGAGGAAACTTATGTATTGGGAAGGCAACCAAGGCTCTGTTCCTGCCTCAGCTCAGTGACACCCACATCAATGTGGCTCTTCCAAACCACAATGACACCCTGTGTGGGTTCATCAAGGAGAGCTGCTATTGTTTCTCTCCTTAAGGCCTTGAAGCAGCACAGCACAAGGATTAGGAGTACTGACTTTAATGTCACAGTGTCCTGTCCTAGCTTTGCCCCCTCTTGGCAAACTCACCTAAGTCTATTTCCACAAAATCGAGACAATGATATCTCAATTCTTTTATTACATTATTATTTGTTATTAGATTGCTGAAGAGAATAAATGAAATGATGACCTTAAAAATGGACACAGGATTTCATGAGGAACAAGGAAAAAATGGAAGATAGGACAAAGGAATTTACAAGGTACTACATGGATGGTTTGGACTTGAAAGGCCACGTCCTCTAGTTGAATACAGTTCACAGAGGTGTTTTGCTTGGCTGATGGGGAAGGCACGTCCAGTATCTAGGATGTAAAAACCACTTATCTGAGGCATATGAAGCAGGGCTAGAAGTGCCCTGAATATGGTTTAAAGGTGGACTTGTTTTTGTTGGGGTTTCATTCTTTCTCATGAGCTTGGAGGTAGAGTGGGTCTCTCTAAATCCTGTCCCCTCAACACAGGTGAGGTACCAGGACTGTGGAGAAGAGGAGTGAGTGAGTGCTGGGTGGGGAGAGAGTGGGGAACTGATGTCCAATTGGTTATTTTGTTCATTTGGTTGAGTTGACATTCCTTATTGCCTTTGTTTCATAGGACCAGGAAACACTGCTAAAGTCAGACATAAATACAGCTGAGGGTATGATGAGAAACAGTGTGACTGGGAAAATGTTTTTTTTTATGAATATTTTTTCCTCAAAGTGAATTCAAGAAAAAAAAGTCTTGGCTGGGGAGGGAGGGAAGAGGAAAGGGGAGAAAAACAAAGATTTGCTATTTTCCCATATAGTGATGCCTGAACCTTACATTCCATCCAAGAATTGTTTGAACCCTGTGGGAGTCCTCTCGCTTGTGAATTAAGGTTTGGTAGTTCAGAAATTAAGTGCTTCCTCCTGGACTAGACTGCAGAGCTTAATCACTTCTCCTGCATACATTTTCGAGTACTCGGGGGCTTAAGCCTCTCCAAAGTTCAGGGAGCCATAATGTTGCAATGTCCACCCAGGCCCTTCTAGAACTCCCAAGAACAGAGCAACAGGCACTGAAATGTCTGCAAAGTACAGCCTCTGGTACCAGGGAAGACTTGCCTTGTAAGTCTCAGAAAAGGGGGAAGGGGTCAAGGGCCCCCTATACTACATTTATTATAGTTGCAGAAAGCGAGGCACATGGCAAGGGAATAGGGCTACATGGCAAGAGCACTCCATAGCCAGGCACGGTCCTGCACACCTAAAATCCCAGACATTCCGTAGGCTGAAACAGGAGGATCGCAAGTTTGAGGACAGATTGGCAATTTAGCAAGAACTCGTCTGAAAAAAAAGAAAAAGAAATTAAAGGCTGATAATGTAGCTCAGTGGCAATGTGTTCCTGGGTTCAAACTCCAGTAATGATGGGGTGGCGTGGGGAGAGCTCCATTTCATTATCTCACTTTTGACTTCATTTGAACCAGACCCCTTATTATTGCCTAGGAAAGGAAGTGAGGTCTAGATTCACATGAAAAGAACCTAGAGGCTACGGTTTATGGATCCCATATTTGGTCAGCAGCCAGCAGGACATTTCCCAGAACACTAGTTTCCAAGGTCACTGAGAGTGCGACAGGATGGAGAGAATTCCTTTGGGGGCGGGGAGTACTCAGTACTAAAAGGAATATTTTGATAAACTGCTTTAATAGATGGAATTTGGGGGTAAGACTCCAAAAGGGAATGCTCAAAGAAAAAGATAAGGTGGCTAACCTGGTGGTTTCCAAGGAGAAAGGCCTTTGCAAGCCAAGTTTGTGTTTGGTTGTGAAAAGTCTGCAAGTTTGCAGTCAGAGCAACTTGGTCAAGGCTTTAGAGAGCCGCCCCTTCCACTACAGGCCAGAAGTACCTTGGCACGTGATTGCTGAGGGCATCTGAGGCTTGGCCAACACTGCCTTCATCTGGAGCAGGCTCAAGGCACAGCTGACCTGAAGGGAGAGAGGGCAGGCCCCAGCCATGTGGTACACAAAAGGTAGAGGAGTTGGGTCCTGCAGATGTAGACCACTTCCTGATATCTGCTGTTATCTTCCTAGAGCTGCAAATAGCACCAATGCATGTTACTAAAGGACAAATTGGCAGAATTCTTATTCTAATCACTGTGCTGGCTCTCAGGTAGGCACAGGAGAGGCCTCGCTCTGTGTATCCCATCCAGCCTCAGTGGTGTGTGAGGAGGGCAGGGAGAGATGTGCCTTTATATGATTTTATGGCTATTTATTCTCTTTCCCCCTTCTGGGGAAGAATTCTAGCATTCTCCCTCCTTTCAGAGCCCAAGATAGAATAGAAAGGACACACCATAGGAACTGGTTCTCTATTTGCCAATAATAATGCTCATGCAATCTCTTATCCATTTGGCGATTTCATTCCACTGTGCTCCAGTGGCCTCTTACCTAGCTGGCTTCTCAGACTCCCCTCACCAAGTGCCTTGTGCTGACCTGGAGCCTCCCCAAGCCTCCTGCCCAGGGGGGCCCAAGGCCACGAGCACCAGGGTATGCTTACAGGGCTCAGCCCCACCACAGAGAATAATGAGTGTTTATCTGACGAGGCCTGTGTAGGATTTCAAAACCAAATTAAATAGCTTCAAAAAAAAACTTTGCTCTTATAATAAATGCTTCATTTTTTAATCCTTTGGCTAATAAAAAAAAAAAAGACAAGGTGCTCAATTAGTTCTGGTTTTTGCCCCAGCAAACTCAAGAGAAGGTAGGTAGCCACAGTAATGAGTTTTTAGTCACTGCAGCTAGACAGGTCAGCTAATCAAATTATTTTTAATCTAAGCTTTCTTTTCATACTCATTACCTTTCACTTCACTTTGGTTTATCTGTACATTTAAGAACATCCCTTCCATATCTTCATTCAAATCAGTGGAGGAACTGTTAAGGAGAATAGGAATCCGTGCCAGGATTTCCTGCTGGCTTTCCATCCAACCGTTAATCAGTTACTGTGGAAACTTTCTAATGGTAGCGATACACATGAAATTTAAAATCGTGTACATGGATATTATGAAAGATTTTAGGAATTTACTTTCAAATATCAAGGAACTATGTTTGTAGCATGCTTTGTTTTGCACATTGAAAAAGTATTATTTATTATTAAGGCACCCATTTGCATTTCCTACATTCTCATAAACTGTACTGAAGAATTCATTCTAGCGTTTTTTCACAACCCAAACTAACTTTTAAGAACTTAGCACATCTTCTAGAGTCCTTAGTCATTTATTTTATTTTATTTTATTTTTATGGCACTGGGATTTGAACCCAGGAGTGCTTTACCACTGAGTTACATCCCCAGCCCTTTTTTTATTTTTTTGAGATAGGATCTTACTAAGTTGCCCAAGTTGCCCTTGAACTTGCTATCCTCCTACCTCAGCTTCTGATATTGTTGGGATTACAGGCATGCACCATCATGCCTGGCTTGAATTCATTTCACTTTAGAAATTAATTTTCATTTTCAAAGGATATTGTTAATTTAAAAAGAAAAGAAAAAAATAAAATCAGAGCCACTTATCTGGCATTAAGGTTTGGATTTTTAAAATTTCCAAAAATTATTAAAATCAGGTTTTGTGAACTCTAGGATAAATGTTCAACATTTATGTTTATTTCCTCTTGTCCCACACACATGGGAATGCCACCTTTCTGAGGGGATGGGACTTCATCTTTCCCTCCTGTGTCCAAATGAGACCTAAAAGAACATCTGATACAGAATTGAGGACAATATTTTGCCTAAATGACTCAAAATTTTATTCTCTGACTACTTAAAAGTTAAGTCAGAATTGAACTTGAAATAGCAGTTTTGCTCTTTACTTTTTAAATATTTCTTTTTTAAAAAAATTTTAAACCTTTATTTTATTTATTAATTTTAAATATGTGCTGAGGATTGAACCCAGGGCCTCGAACGTACTAGGCAAGCACGCTACTGCTGAGCCACAACCCCAGCCCCTACTTTTTAAATATTTTGAGAGAGAAACTTGTCACCCAAGCAAGTCATAGAAAGAAAACACGAACAGTGTTTGCCTTGACCTTGTTCCAACTCAAACTCCTGGGAGAGAAAGTTAGACTATGGGTCAAAGTTGGTATAATGAGACAGAGGTGGGTGGTTATCTTATCATCCCCTGAACAAGTAGAAAGTGGGTTCCTTGGAAAATATAATGTTTTACATCCTATTACTGAGAGATCAGCATGAAATTCAATGTCAGTTATTTCAATTTATCATCTTGAGAAGAGAGCTGGTTTTGAAATCAGACAGATTTGAGTTCAAGTCTTGACTCTGCCATTTGTGGACTATACATTCTTAGGAAGACGACCCCTAATCTCTGATTCATGGGTTCTCCACCTCACAGTCTTTGTGAGGATTGAAATAAGGTTGGAGGTTAAGCCAAGAGGATCACAAGTTCAAGGTCAGCCTTGGCAATTTAGTGAGATTCTGTCTCAAAATAAAATTTAAAGAAAAGGTTGAGGATGTAGCTCAGTGATACAGCACCCCTGGGTTCAATCCCCAGTACCACACCCTAAATCCCTCCCCACAAAAACACATCTAGTACCAAAGAAATTTGACCACCTGCAGCTTTGACACCAAAGCTATACACTTGAAGAAAATGTACAGTTGTAAGGGAGTTATCCATTTTGAACAATTACCTGGGGCCTTCAGAACATTGGCCCCAGGGCTCCTTGTCTTCCCTACATCCCAAGTACAGGGGGATCAGGAAAAAATACAACAGAAATATGATCTCTGCCTTTGAGAGATTTTAATCTAAATATGCACACAACTGAAAAATGTAAAAGTAAGTCACAAAATTCCTTTGTCAAATAATAGACGTTTTCAGAGGGTTCCTCCCTTTCTAAATTTTATAATTATGCTCTATAGAAAAAGTAATAACAATTAAACTGAATAATTATGAAAATCTGTAGTGTGAAATATCATTACCCTGTCAGATGACAATATAGCATAAATTGGTTAATTAGAACTGTGCCTTACAGCAAAACTTTTGTTGGGTGTACTGAACTAAGTTAGAGTTTTAGAAACTATAGAGGTCCTTTCTCTCCCTTCTTATGTTAAGGTCAGTCACACAAGAGTTCCCAGAAGGGACAAGTTTGGTGGCATGTTATGAAGAAGGAAGGAAATAGGTTTTGAGAGAGAGAAAGAGAGAGAGAGAGAGAGAGAGAGAGAGAGAGAGAGAGAGAGAGAGAGAGAGATCCCTGAGATCCCTTTTTCTCTAGGTCACTGACATCTTAGTGTACTCAGGTGTACTTTAGACACTCCCTGTGGTCACTGTACATTCCTCACATGATCATCTCAGCCATGCTCATACTAAGTATTATATTGATCATTCTAAATCCCTGAAATTCATGTTAAAGACTCACAGATCCCCACTCCAGAATTCTCCTGAGTTTTCACTATCTACCTTGCATTTCTACTTGGATGTCTCAAAAGTATACAGAACGAAACTTATAGAACATGACCAATCTCCTCACTCCTCCTCAGCTTGCTCACCATGGCTTATCTCTGTAAACAGCACCAGTACTTTCTAAGTTTCTCAAAATAAAATTGGGGCAATATTTTTCACTCATTCAAAGCTGGGCCTCCTGATCCATGGGCTTCACATCCACAGATTCAGCAAACCACAGATAAAATATTTGAAAAAAAATTAGCCTTTATATTGATCACAGGACTTTTTTCCTTGTCATCATTCTCTGAACACCACCACGGTTTACAACTATTTACACAGCACTTACATTGTATTATATTGTAAGAAATCTAGAGAAGATTTAAAGTATACGGGAGGATAGGCTTTAGTAATATGCAAATATTACATTTATTTATTTACAGTACAGGGATTGAAGTAAGTAGAGAAGCTAGGCAAACACTCTTTATCACAGAGATACATTCCCAGATCTTTTTTTTTTTTTCTTTGAATTTTTGAGATAGGTTCTTACTAAGTTGCCCAGGCTGGCCTTGAACTTGTGATCCTCCTACCTGAGTTTCTCCAGTAGCTGGGCTTATAGATGTGTACCACTGCCCTTGGCAAATATTACCTCTTATATAAGAAACCTGAGCTTATGAGGATTTGGGTATCTGCAGAGAGTCCTGAAATCAACCCCCCATGGATATTAAGGGACAAATATCCAATCAATTCACACATGGGTCTTCTTCTGTGTGCCAGGCACTATTGAAAGCATTTGATATGCACCAGTAAACAAAATAGACCCAAAATTTCCCCTGTCCTTTGTGGAACTTCGAAGCATTAGTTTCCTCAATTCTTTAGTTTCTCACAAACCCATCCAGTTTTCATTACCTCACTATTACTACCTTATTTCCAAATTTTATCCACTCAAAATTCCTCCAACAAGCTAACAAGCATCTTTTCATCCATCTTCCAACTCACTCTTCACTCAGAAGCGAACGTCTTGAAGTTCAAGTCTGATCAAATCACTCTCCAGTTTAATCTCTTCAACAACTTCCCATGCCTGAGGGTACCACCTAATCTCTTTCAAACCACACCTGTGGGCTGACCCTCCTCATTTCTGGTCTGTTGTAACACTCCCGCCTTGGCACTGCCTGTCCCTATTACACTGAACTTCTTCCAACTGCCCTAAAGGACCTGGCTCTCTTTCTCACACCCAGAGATGTAATTGTTCTCTCTGCCTGGAATACACTTGCCCACTCCCCCCTTTTCTCTTGCCATTTTCCGGGTTACTGCTTAAATGTCATTTTCTCAGGGAAGACTTTTTTCTGAATCCCACAGATTGTTTCAGAGGCTGTGTTGTTCCTGGCACCCCACTTCAGATCTGACCTTGCCTTTATCTCAGATTATATTATTTGCTTGTCTGTGCTCCAAACTGGATTACAAAAGTTGTATCACAGGGCACTTTTTTAACCTATTCTCTACTGCATCTTAAGACATTTCACAGTGCAGGGTCCAGAGTACTGCATGAATATGTCCATATATATACAAAATAATTGAATGTAATGGATATTTGGAGGGTCAGTGCCCAGACACCAACATGGCAAGTAGGAAAATTTATGGACATTAAAATGATTTATTGAGATGAAAAATGTGGTTTTTTTTCCATCCTCCATTCAAAATAATTAGAATAATTATAGGAATAAAAAGTAATTTAGTTGCATAATGTATTTATTCATCTCATGTAATTCCTGGGGCACAAACAGATTCATTTCCTCTACCTTTTTGGAAGGGGAAGAAAATGTCCTTATCGTGGAACACACCTCTCAGAAATATTTCAACTTAACTTTTTGGTTCTAAATATTGGATGTCTCCAAAAGAGTAATCATTAGAGAGTACACTGAAGGAAGTAAGTTATGAAGTAAATCGTGTCCCCTAAAATTCATATGTTGAATTCCTATGCTTGGTTCCTCAGAATGTGACTGTATTTAGAGACATGACTTTTAAAGAGGTAATTAAGGTTCAGTAAGGTCACAAGGGTGGGCTTTAATGCAATATGACAGGCATCCTATGAAAGGAGGAGAGACTCCATAGATGCTCAGGCACAGAGGAAAAACCACATCAGGACACAGAAGGAAGATGTCACCTTGCAAGGCAAGGAAAGAGGTCTCAGGGGAACTTTGATCTTGGGCCTCCAACTTATGAACAGTGCAGAAATAAATTTTGGTTGTGTAAGCCACCCAGACTGTGATATTTTCTTATGGAGCCCTAGCAAACAAATACGATGACCTCTTCATTTATATCAGAGACAAATTCCTCCACAATTTGTCATTCTCCTAATTGAGGTATGGTAGGGGGATAGCACTACATTCTTGTCATGACATATTTTGCCTGAAAAAAAAAATTGCAGTGTTAGTTCTAAGGAAGTGTAGAAACACTCACTCTTGAGTTTTATGAAATATTTAGAAGAGTGTGTTAAGATCTTTCTCCAGGGACAACTATAAGAATTGATTATTTATTATCTTCATATTATAGAACAGGCTCTCCACAAAATTTTCAATGTTTCACGTTGTCTAAATATCTCAGGCTTAAAACCTGCGAGTAATTTTGACTCATCTCTCTTTTCTTTACCACCTACATATATAAGTCACTAACAAATTCTTATTGATTCTTATTGCAAAATGCTTCTTTCATACATCCTTATCATTATTTTTCTTTGTCCAGTCATCAGGAAAGCTTGTCATAAACTTACAGGTAAGTTATGGCCAAATCTTGCTACATAGTCCTCCTTCCTCCAGTCTTTCCCTTCCATTCTGCAACTACCAGCAAGTTAATACTCACAAAGCCACCTTACTGATGTTCTGCTTGGGACTTTGGAGCCTTCTTACAGTTTAGGAATTTGAGTATTAAAAGCACATCTTAACAAGGACTATAGTAGATTATCTTCTCTTTGTGTGCGTTGACATCCAGCTTGAATATGGCTTCACCATATGGCAATAGATGCCATTGTATTAACCTCGCTTGCTCAGGGTTCCACACCATCTCATCTAAATTTCAGCTGGCTAGCTTCCTCCCTGTTTCTTGAACCCCAGTGCTCACTCCTCACTCTGCAACATTTCATTGTGCTCTTCTCTTTTTGTCACAGTGCCCACCTTTCCTGGCCCTTTCTCTCTATTGCACCACACCGTGCTTACCTATTAGGGCCAGTGTAACCTCCTCGGTCATCCTAATGACAAGCATGTAGTGATGTTCCCATACCATACCTCAGTTTGGAGAATTACAAGTTCAGGAATAGTTTTCAACAGTATAAATGAAGAGGTCACCATATTAGCTTGCTAGGGCTCCTCTTAGATCAATTCCCGTGGCTTATGTAATTTACATTGCTCATTTGTGTATTTTCACACTGGATAATTATATGTGTGTGTTTGTGTGTGCAGTTGTAAGATAAAAACACTTCTTTTTATTTCTTTAAACCTTAATGGTTTTTGAAGTTTCTTGAGTTTTAGTATACCTAAAGAACTTCATACACAATTCTTATACTTAAGAATTACATACCTTTAACGATCATAACCATGGTTTAGATATAGTTGACTAGAAATTTAAATTCTCATTATTCTAGTCTAAATTTATAGTCACTTTAATTACAAATTTTGTTTTACTCTAAGTGTCTATTGATCTAAATGTGCTTTGCCTATATAATTCACCCCCAGACTGTGTCAGAGAGCCCCACCTTTAGGTACATTTAAAATTCAAGCAGTATTTCATTGTATATGTGTAAATATTCTCTCAAAACGTTTCATAAAACAAGTTTTTAATCTCTGAAACTAGTTTTTAATCATGATCAATCACATGTAATTGGCATCAAAGACTTTGGATTCTGAGGAAAACTGAGACCTCCCTGATAAACCCTAAAAAAGTGCAAAGTGAACTCTAGAAGTGCAAAGTGAAGTCCAACACTTGCAGATTGCAAAACCCTTGAGAATAACCAGCAAGACCACTCCAAACACCTTAAAATATGGACAGATTTGGAATAACAGTGACATTAGCATTGAGCACTGTTCCTCAGTGGTTGTTAAGTCATAGATTCATATCAGGATCATTGGAGATCTTTTTAAATCCCAATTAAGTCAGATCCTCTAGGGTGTTCCCTGGGTGATCCCAATGAGAGCCACTTCTGTAAGCCATAAGATGAACATGAAATGGCTCAGCAGCAGCAGCTTGGACTTCCTCACCAGAGGGACACTTAATATTATAGTAGAGAGTGTCTTCATTTTCAACTCAAATACTACTTATCCACTCAAAGGGAAGAACATCCATCCTTATAATCATGCAATTGAGTTGCCAGGTCATGTAAATAAGAATGGGACCTCTTCTGGCATTTTTAGTAGTAGACATTTGGTAAAGCACCATTTTAGAGAAAGGAATCACATTATTCCTAATATTGATTGAGACTAAGTGCACAAAGCAAATACTTGAATAGAAACTCTCTAATTTCTGTAAATGCAAAAAAGGTACTTACATTTGTTGACTTCTATGGATGTCCGAGACTAAATGAGCTTACTCTGTCATCTCTAAGTTACTTTCAATCATTGTCATTGCACCTATTATAATTAGAATTTACATGGGTTTGTGTGTGTGTGTGTGTGTGTGTGTGTACACATATTTATTCCTGTCTTATTTCTGCTTATGTGGTAAACTCTAGGAGTGCAAAGACTGTGTTTTCACTCTCATACCTTGGCCAAACCTTGTCCACAGTAGAGATTCAAACATACTTATAAATGAAAGAAAGGAGAGAAGGAAGAAGTAGGAAAAAGGTTTTAACTAGTTCACATTAAAGTCTCCTGGCTAAGTATTTTACTTCTGTAAGCATCTTCATTTGTGAAAATTCTCTAGGAGGTTTGTAGAAATCAAGCACCAAGAATGTCATTGGGATTTTAATAGGAATTACATTAAATATGTATAACAGTTTTGGTAGTTTGGCCATTTTTACTATCTTAATTCTGCCTATCCAAGAGTATCTTTCCATCTTCTGAGGTCTTCTTCAATTTCTTTCTTTAGCGGTCCATAGTTTTCATTGTAGAAGTCTTTCATCTTTTACCTATTTTGTTAGATTGATTTCCTTCCAAGTATTTTTTTTAGGTCATTGTGAATAGGGTGGTTTTCCTAAATTCTCTTGCAGTGGATTAATCACTTATGTATAGAAATGCATTTGATTTATGGGTATTGATTTTATATCCTGCTACTTTCCTCCTTCAAAGGAAAAAAAAAAAGAAATCAAGCACCAACAAAGAACACATGTTTGTATAGCCAACACAATCTATCAGATGTCTGAGTCAGTATCTTTCAAAATGTTTTTTCTGATTTATCTATTTCATTTTGAAGCTTCGTTCATTTCAATACATCATGAAATTATAATAAGAACAAAATCGTTCTTTTTGTCTTGGCCACCATTGTTTTCCCAGTACCCAACACAGGGGGGTTTGGAAATGTACTCAGTACATATTTACTTAATACATGTTGAATGGGAGGAATGAGTGGATGAAAGAATGAAGGGATATTTCACCAAGACTAAGGTAGAATACTGGAAAAAGAACTGTCAGGTTTTAGAAAAATTAAGAAGAAAAAACCTAGGCTGGTCTAGAAGAGAAAGTTTGCTATATAACTACAGAACAGTATAATATGCATAAGTGATTGCTAAACACTTTTTAAACAAATCCATGTTCAGTGTCTTTTCCCATCCTTCTCCTAACATTAGGGATACAAGATGTATGTGATCAGACATCTTTGAAAATCAAGTTAGGACTGTAGATTATGAAATTACTACTATTCTTTGTTTAAACCCTGAAATCTAGCTTGGTTTGTTTTCTAAAACTCCAGGATAGTTTGTCATGGTTATTACTTCAAAAGAGTACAGATTAAACATCTCACAAAATGACAAAGAAACATGAGATTGGTACCTGTGCCAAGGATTGGCAATCCACGGCCTCATCATTCAATATCTCATGGTGTGGCCACTCTTGCTCCCACTGATGAATTGGGCTGTTTGGTGTAACAATGAAGAAAACTCTCAGTTTAGCAATCTTTTCAATCCTGTTCTAACAAGTTCCATGGTTTCAAATAGCTCCTTCCCTTTCTGTGGCGCCAGTTTGAAGAGAAGTACAGTAGAGATTGACTCACACTGTTTACTGGTGTTCGCTGTTTTCTGTGAATGTCAGAGACAAAACCTACCCTCTGAAGACTCTCCTGGTGTATCTGAAAACATCTTCAGTCCTGGTCAGATAAAGACAGGTCTTAGACTTGTCCATCAGGCCTTCACATATTCTGTCTTTTTTCTAACTTCTCTTTCTGTATTAGTCAGGGTTCTCTAGAGAAAAAGAATCTACAGGGGCAGAGTGTGTGTGTGTGTGTGTGTGTGTGTGTGTGTGTGTGCGCGCGCGTGCGTAGATGCATGTACTAGAAAAGGGGTGGTGAGTTGGCTCACACAACCGTGGAGCTAAAAGTCTGCAGGGTTTGGCCTGCAGGCCAGAAGCCCATGGATGAGCTGCAGTCAGAGTCCCCAAGCAGTTTGCTGACAGAGTTCCTTCTTGGGAGAGGTCAGTGTTTATTTTGAGGCCCACCACATTATGGAGGGTGATCCAATTAACTCAAAGTCCCCACAATTTTAAATATTAATCTAATTCAAATAAAATTCTTCCATTCTAACATGTATAGAGGATGTGTGGAAGATTGTGACTATACATCGCATAATTTAATAAACGAACATTTCCTCAATCCTACATAAACTTTCGGATGATTTTGTGAACTTAGTCCTTATGCTTGGTTTTCACTTTCAGAGATTCTGATTTAATTGGCAGAGGTGGACACTGGCCACTGGTATGCTTTAGAAATTATCTGGGTGATTCTGGTGATTTCTCTATCAGGACTGAGAACCATGGTTACATTTGAAAGACAGGAGAGGTAAGGATCATTGTCTCTTTTGGTATCATGGTGTATCCCAGATATCCAGGCCAGTGCTAGACATAAAGAGGTGATCAATAAATATTTGAATGAATGGATCATATCTTACCATTTTTAGCTCTATGAATTCTGTGGAAGTGGTTTTACCTTTATAAATCTCAATTTTCCATGTTTCTAAAATTGTGGTAACAATACGTATGGACAGTTTGGAAGACCACATGAGATGACAAAATAAATGATCTTCCAAAGTGAACTCCTGAGTTGCATGTAGTGGCACAAGCCTATAATCCCAGCTACTCAGGAGGCTAAGGCAGGACAAGAGCAAGTCTGAGGTCAGTCTGGGCAGCTTAGCAAGACCTTGTCTCAAAATGAAAAATAAAAATGGCTGGGGACGTACTTCAGTGGTAGAGTGCTTCCTTAGCATGAGTGAGGGCTTGGATTCAGTTCCCAGTAACATACATTCACACACACACACACACACACATGCACACACATATACAAATTGAGTTCCTTCCCCATCAAAACAGTTCTAATCCTACTACTGACACTGATTAGAATACTATGAGCACAGAACTCAAAGTATGTATGAAATGTATAATGAATGAGTGAATGAAGGAGTTATGGAAATTGAAAGCCACTGTTTCAGTACTGAGTGATTTAAACTGGGACTAAAAGCTGATATTATCAGATTTTAACTGTTGGATTTTGGGGACCCACTGTCCCACTCTGGGTCAGGGATAAGACAGTAAATGTTAATTGCAGGATATGTTGCAATTACTTTTGCTAAAATATTTCAGCCAGCACCTGCCAAATGAAGAAGCAAAGCAGTTATAACTTAAGTGCAATCTCTCTTATTAAAATGAACACATAGTAATTAAGAAACTGGAATATGATCAAATGCACTCATTTGGTCTCAAAACTTACTTGTAATAGCACGTTTGGTTTTCATTGACTCCCAGAGACCTTAAAAGTTGTAGTGCAGTGCTTGTACTAAATGAGGAAGGAGCGAGAAACACATTATTAAATTGTCCCTTCCTTTGTCCGTGGTGTGCAGCTATTCATACACACGTGTGCTTTGGCAATATGCTTTTGAACCTTTATGATGTTAAAGTAAACCTGGTCCACGTGTCAGGACTCTTTTAACTGGTAAAGGCTACTTCTGTTTCTAAATTATTGCTAACTGTTCAGTTTCTCCTTTTCTTCTCTCATGCTACAAATCCTGGGAAATTTTGATCCCCCCACCCTCTCTTCCTTACATTATTCAGGAAAAAAAAAAACATAAATGGAGCAAGTGAGTTTTTGCAAAGAACTCTTGACTCCGTCTGCTTGCTCTGTTTGAGCACGTAATCCTAGCCTGAGGACAACGCTACTCCAAGACTCTATTTTCAAAGCAAACCTGGGTGTTCTGATTTGAGGAGGGCTGTGGTAACAGCTGTCCTTGTTGGATTGATTTGATTCAGCAATAGCTAAGAACTGGAAACATAAATCACAGATCACAAAATATGTAAGGTTGACATTTTCTCACAGAAGACAGCTTGAGTGAAAAATGAAGCCAGAAAACCAGTATGCAGAGCTGCTGTATGTTGCACCCTAGATGTTAGCTTTCCTGTAGACATTGTTTAAACCCGTTAAAGTTAGCTGAGAACACTTCCTGTGAGGAGAATCTTTTTCTGGATCATTTTAACATTTCATTTAAATGACCAACCTAGAGAAATCATTCTAGCTCACCAAAAAAAAAATGTCTTTTCCACACTTACACACTGTACACACTGTTCCCAGCAGGACTTTTTCATTTTCAATACCTCAGATGCAACTATCAGACTGGACTTTTTGCAGATGCAAAATTTCCCCAACCCTTAGGTGTGAAATCAGAAATATCAGCTTTTAGACATTTTTTCATGTCTGAAAAATGTAACACGAGGCAGCTACCATGGATCATGGGGGCACCTTGTAATCAGACAGTATTTCCTCAGTAAAATGTGACTTGACTCTCAAGAGGGTGAGGAAAGATTATGAATGACCTCCTTTCATTCAGATTAGGTTTGCCATCAAGGGGGCTGTGCCAAGTTACTTCTTAAATGTTAGCTTCCCAGGACTGTTTAGATCTAAAATTGTGGTCAGGGAATTGTAAAATTGACGTCTTTTATTCCGTCTCAGGGGTCACTATCTCTGACAAGCCCCAAGGTCATCTTTGTTTCTTGTCTCTCCTAGAGCCTCTTTCCTGTGTCCAACATGTTGACATTTCTGCTCTCTGCTATTTCCTCTCTAAGCCACCGCATCAGCCATCCCTTCTGACAGTTCCTCCTGTTTCTGGTCTCCACCTTTCCAAACTGTTCTTCTTTCAGAAATATTTCCAAAGCCCGTGTTCACACTATATCAGTCCCAACTCTTAGAGCCCCAAACCATTCTTTAAATTTTACAGCAGTGAATGGTATTATTTGTTTCCTATGTTCTTTTCTTTTCTTTTTTTTTTTTGAACATGTAGTCATGTTTTGGGCTTTTTCTTACATGGTTTCTGGTACCAGAAATGCTGTCTCTTCATTGGCAGCCCATCCAAAGAATAATCCTCACTTTCCACAGTGAAATCAGTTTCCATTTATCCCAGGAATATGGGTTTTTTCTAGCCCATGCTACTAACCTCTCTCACTCTCTCTCTCTCTTTCTTTCTCACCCCACCCCAACTACCAAAGCAATTATGGTGAGCACTTTATAGCTTAGCATTAATTATGTTAGCATAATATCTTAGCATTAATTATTCTGTTACTTAATGTGGATAATTTTTTTTTCTTAAATAGAGTAGAAGCTCTTTAGGGTTAGAATTCATTTCTTTATCTTTTTTGTGTGTATCCAAAATCCACAGAATAGATCAAAGTAAATAATGTTAAATGAGTTTGATTTTACATGAAGTCTGAAATAATGAATAACTTAATATCCTTATAATGCTGGACCACATTTAAGAAATACAACAATAAACATATGAGTTTCTCTATTGTGGGGACCTAATCATATTCATCTTTATTTCCCCCTAGCTCAGTACCAATACCCTATATCTATTAAATAAATATTATTGAACTGCATAAGTTCTGGACTTATGAAAACTGTCTTTTAAAACTCCAAAGGGACATCAAGTGAAGATTGATTAGACTTCTGTGTGTGTGTGTGTGTGTGTGTGTGTGTGTGTGTGTGTTTTATATCAGTGATTGAACCCATGCTAATTAACTCTCACACTAATCAAATGCTCTATCACTGAACTATATTCCTACCCTTTTTATTTTTTATTTTGTAACAGGGTCTCACAGAATTGGCCAGGCCAGCCTCAAACTTGGGATCCTCTTGTCTTAGCCTCTCAAGTAGCTTGGATTACAGGTGTGTACCTCTGTGCCTAGCTTGGTTAGACTTTGAATCTGACCTTTTATAACACTACAGACAAAAACCAAGATGAGAAAGTTCAGGAAGACAAATTTCATGTTTTATAAGAAAGAGTTATTTAACAATGAAAACTGGCCTGAGGTGCACTTCCCATTGAGGCAAGTAGGAAATTGAAACTAGATTTTGACCACATAGAGAAATTTATTAAAAAAAAAATATTTCTTGGGCAGCTATGATGTGCCAGCTATGAATCTGGATTCCTGCCATATGTAGTAGACAACCAAGTTCATCCTTTCACAGAGTTGATTTTCTATTGCAGCGAGGGGGGTTGAGGATAAGCAAGTTAATGAACAATAAAAGAACATTACTGGTGAGTACCAAAAAGATAGTAAAACCATGTAACACTTTAGAAAGTGACTGGGGTAAGGATTGCTTCAGACAGGTGGCCAGATGGCTTCTACAAACATGCAACAACTGAGCTAGCATCTAAGTGATAAGGAACTAGCCCCCTGATGATCCAGGGGAAGAGGGCTCTAGGAAGAATGACATGTGATTGTAAAGGCTTGATGCTTAGGAAAGCCAGAATATAGTGAAAAATGGGGGTGAAGGTGGTGTGTGGCTGAACAGCGATCTCACACAATGCAAACAGGTAAGGCTCTGTGACCTCCAAGGTTTTTATCAAGAGGTTTTAATTTTTAAGCTTTCTGAAATATTAGTTGAATATATATATGGAAAATTAAATAGGAAATTATTTTAGAATTTGTAACACTATAGTTGGAACTATTGTTACAGCATTAGTTAATATTCCTATAACATCATTGTAGAAACTAAACTAATGCTGTATAATTCTATTAAGTTTAAGAGTAAAAAAAAAATCAGTTGTTAATAACAACACACTCAGCTGGGTTTGGTGGCTCGCACCTGTAATCCCAGTGACTCGGGAGGAGAAAGCTAGAGGATCACAAATTCGAGGCCAGCCTTGGCAACTTAGCAAGACGCTGTTTCAGATCAAAGCAACAAAAAAACAGCTTACAATAGGGCTGGTGCTATAGTTCAGTGGTAGACTACTTCGTGTATATTTTCAAGGCCCTGGGTTCAATCCCCAATATTGCAATAAAGAAAAAAAAAAGTTTTGTTTTGGTTTTCATCTTTTGTTTTGATAAATTGGTAAAAATCAAATCTTGGTGTGATTTTGACTGAACAAAAATATTCTAAGAAACATAAGCAAAAGCATGAACACTTGCTAATGAGAACCAATGTTGTTCCAATAAATCATCAATAATACTTGTTTTGGGTGTGAGGAGTTATGATCAAGTCATCAATTGATGGGGCCGTAAAACACTGATGATGTTTCGTCTTGTGCTGAATTATAAGATCTTGGAGCCTAACTAATTGTTCGTGGAAATTAAAGGAATAAAGCCAAGGCTGAGAGTGAGTGTCATTCAGTTAGAGAGTCAACCTACAACTTTCTTTCTAGAGGTTTCCAATGGTATAGATTTTGCCTGTGGACTTTAAGGGAATTTTATGGGAAGAATGAGTGACCTGAATGACAATCTCTCTCTCTCTCTCTCTCTCTCTCTCTCTCTCTCTCTCTCTCTCTCTCTTCTCTCTAAGTAGCATGGATTGAACCCAGGGGTGCTTAACCACTGAGCCACATCCTCAGCCCTTTTTTATTTTTTATTTTGAGATATGGTCTCAAAATAAGTTGCCTAGGGCCTCACTAATTTGCAGAGGCTGACTTTGAACTTGAGATCCTCCTATTTCAGCCTCTGAGCCACTGGGATTGATTATAGACGTGCACCACTGGGCCCAGCTGAATGAATCTCTTGATTAACAAAATCCCTATTATAGTCTTTTCTTTCGTTTAAGTCGCAAATACTCTTAAAACATAAATTGGAATCTTGGGAAATAAAAAGCCAGTTTCCAAATTAACTAGGAACAATTTTATAGCATTTAAAAAGACAAGGGAAATAATTGAGGGTTGTCCTGTTACACTGTGAAGGGTGAGTGCCACATGCATTTGCAGAAAATTATATTATATAAACTCAAGCAGTCCCTTATTAGAAAAAAAGTAGGACTGCCTATAGCCTTTATCAATTTTCTATTTATTTGAACAGAGATCTTTTCATAAAGCATTACGTTAATTCATTTTGAAAACTGCTACATTACATTTCTTTACACTGATTGGTCCCTCAGACCCTAGTTGTTATTTTAGTCAATACTTCCCATAAAGAAATTTTTCTACACCAGAAATCCAATCATATTCTTCTCTGAAAAGAACATCCCCTTGGTCCCCAAGGATGACATAATGTCCAGATCTGGATTAGAGTGGGACACAGGGCACTTTGTCCACTTTGTTCACTTCTCCCTGAGACTTTCCTTACCCACAGGTTACCCAGACTCTTGCTCTTCCTAAGTACTTCATGAGCATTTCCTGGCCTCTAAGCTATTGCTCACAAAACCTCTTCCTGGAATTATTCTTCCCCTAACCTTCCTTTTTTTCTAAACTAGAGTATACTCCATAAACTCTTCTTTGAGCCCACAAAATATGCCTTTTTAACTCTCTCCATGCTTCCAAAATACTTAAGACATTTTCTGGTTTAGCACTTAAGCAATGCTTTGTGATTATTTTCTCTTTCTCACTAGACTCCCTGAGGGCCAGACTAGCTCATCTTTGTATTTACACTGAGAGAAGAGAGTGCCAAATGCATTTGCAGAAATATGTGTTATACAAAATTAAGCAGTTCTTCTCTTTCTCTTTCAAACTGCAGGAATTCTCATTGTCTGATCCATAAAAAAGGCCCTGCTCTCCCCCCACAGTTCTCACAATATTTTGGCCACCTGGCCCTACCTTAGATTGAATGGTCGTACCCTAAAACATAGGCCTATATTCTAATTGGTGGAACCTGATAGTATTTGGAAAAAAGGTTCTTTGAAAATGTGGTTAAGGATCTCAAGACAAAATCACCTTACATTAAGCAGAGGGGCCCTAAGTCCAATGATGAGGTTTCCTATAAGGGTCAGATGAGAAGACACAAACAGAGGAGAAGGCTCTGTAGAGACAGGAAGAGACTGGAGTGACCGGGCTACAAGTCAAGGAGCATCTAGAGCCACAAAGAAGCGTTCTCACTCAGAGCCTTCGGAAATGTCCCTGATGATATCTAGTTTTCAGACTTTGGGTCTCTGGGATGATTTTCTGATGTTGTGAGCCACCAATTTGTGGTCGTTTGTTACAGCAGCCCTAGGAACCTTCATTTCTCAGTCACTTCCACTAGTTCTTGTTCTGATGCCTCCATTGATGTTAATTTTGTCCATAGCTCTGTACCTGTTCCTGTTATTTTATATTCTAGTGACCTCAGCTCTTCCAGATCACCAGATGTTTTTTGGTTCTGACTAGATCTTTACTTTCTGTATTCCAGATTTGCCTATCCAACTTTCTATTAGACATTTTATTTTGTTTATTATTGTTTTGGTTCTATTTATTTATTTATTCTTTCTAGGTATACATGACAGTAGAGTGTATTTTGACATGTTGTACAGACATAGAATAAGTACAACGTGTTCCAATTTAAATCCCTTTCTTGTGGTTGGACATGATGTGGAGTCCCACTGATGGTGTATTCATATATAAGGACAGGAAAGTTATATCTGATTCATTCTGCTCTATTTCCCACTCTCACCCCTCTCTCTTCCCTTCATTCCTCTTTGTCTAATCCAATGAACATCTGTTCTTCCCCTACCTTATTGTGGCTTAGCATCCACATATCAGGGATAACATTTGGCCTTTGGTTTTTTGGGGGGACTGGTTTATCTCTTAGACATTTTAAACGACCATCTTATTGGCTATTCAAATTGCATTCCTATTTCCTTTTTTTTTCTTTTTCCATTGCTTTTCTATGCTCTATTTTTGGCCTGGTAATGTCATCAGGAGGGCACGTTACAATAATTTCTGATCTGAACTCCTACATCCTATCAGTTTCACAAGATCTCATCGAATATACCTTTTTTTAAAAAAAAGTGATAGAATTTATTCTTCTAACTAATAAACAATTTTAGGTAAATTGAAATTACTGTAGCAGGAAGAAACAAAAGGAAGAAAGCAAGAAAAAAGTTTCATTCTTTAAGACAATCATCATTAACAATTTGGTGCATTTAAATTTCTGGTCATTTTTTATTATGCATATTTTAGTATGTGTGATTAGAGTGTATATAATTTTGAATACTCAGAGATGAATGCAAGAGTAAATCTCTGTTGCTTTTCAAAATTAATTAGTGTTTGCTTTTAGGAAGACCTGGCGCATAATTTCTCATCTGCTAACAACAGTTTCCTAAATTAATTTCAAAATAGTACTTGCTTATCATCTTCCCTTTGACTTGAACCAGAGCCCAGACATTACTTTTCTTCCTTGTGTTCTTTCAAAGCAGAACCATCATCATTAAAATAGCGTGAGCTGAGGTATTTTCTTGTGACAGCTATTCCCCATTGCCCAAACCTGCTGAAGAATTATCATGTGCAATTGTTCCTGGAATGTCATCACGTACTTGAGATTTCACGGTCAATGTTAACATGGGAGGAATATATGACTCATGCACTGCCTAGCCTGAAGCTAATTCATTTCATAAAGCACATGGGTGATCCCAAAGCCAAAGATGGAAATGTTCTGCCTTCTATGAGACTCTCTGTTATTGGATATTTCACTGTAAATTTAAGTGTCAAAAATTTTATCTTCAGTTGGAAATGATGTCAAAACATTCCACCAAACTATTGATAGAGTCGTGTGGACTTCCTTCCTATGGTTGACACTGAATTCTGCCCTGTTTACCTGCAGGTGCAGATTGCAGCAGCCAGGGACCAATGTCCTTAGTAGACTTTGCTCCCTTCCTCCTAAGCTTTCCTGTCTCACCAGGTTTTGCAACTGTTTTAGTCACTGACGCTGTGAAAGATGTTAATCTCTGTCTATCCTGTTCGAAATGTGGGAAAATCTTTTCTCTTGTTCCATTGGCAATAAGGTTAGAGTTTTTCAAGAGGAGATTAAAAAAGACACATACAGGTTAGAAATGGGTACATTGGTGGGCTGGAGCTGTTGCTAGGTGGTAGAGCACTTGCCTCGCATGTGTGAGGCGCTGGGTTTGATCCTTAGCACCACATAAAAATAAATAAATAAAGATATTGTGTCCATCTACAACTAAAAAAATATCTAAAAAAAAAAAAAAAGAAAAGAAATGGGTACATTGGTGTCATATGGATTGTGGCCCCAATGTATGTCTCTAGCTTGTTGCAACTTGAGCATGCTCAGCCTGTCAAGAGAGTTACATATAGATTATCCCTGACCTACCAACCATTTGTGGGAGTATTTGACCCCATCCAAGGCTCTTTCATGACGAAGTATGGTATGGAATCTCATAAACTTCTCCTTTTGCCCTCATCATGTTAATTCTAACTTTCAGATCATTGTAGGATTGCCTTGGCTGCTCCCAAGTCTTTTGGGTGCTGGTACTCCTATCCCCTGAAACATCCATGTGCCATTGTATAATTCAGGTATTTCTGAAGATGATATTTGCCAAGGTGCCTCAAGGTGATTGCCCATGATTACCCTGCCAAGAGCAAGAAACCCCAGTCTCCTATATGACAGACAGCCAGGAATATTTTCAAGGCACATCTCCTGACTTTTAATCATCACTTCATTCCCCTTTCCCCCAAAGAAGAAGGTCAATGCCAATAGCTGTGGGGGACTTCCATTTTTTTTTCCATTCTCATTGGATTATATAACATGCCATCATCAAACTGTCATTACAGAAATCAGAAGGTTTTTTTTTTTTTTTCTGGGGCTTCAGTAACACAAAAGTGAAAAAGGTCTGGCTACAAAAGAAGCTGTTTACCTTTCTCATTTTATTGCCTGGTGTCTGGTGCCTGTTAGCTATTACCACTGATCTCAGATCCTGTTGAGCTCTTTTTTTTAAGCACTGGGGGCCCTGAAAGTCCTGTCCTTGTTGTTACACTATTAATGGGAAAGCAAGTTCTCTACATGTTGTGTTATCTCCGGATACTTCTAGGCATATTTGAATCTGGCAAGTAAATTACAACATTTGAGATTATACTGACAATAGGTGGAAATCCTTGTGCTAATCAGCATAGGAGATGCATGGAACAATGTGATAGGAGACTTCTAGGAAGCAGCACTTAAAACTACCAGGAAGGTTGGCCATCAGAAAGAGGGAAGTCTTTGGCAGGTAGCAGAGCCCCACTAGAGAGGGATCAAAGATAAGACTGCATCCTGTTAAGGAAGAAAACTTCCAACAGATATGGTTTGAAATTTATTGAGTTGTTAACATACAAGGCTCAAGGGCAAAGAAGTGGTGCAGAAAATTTGAGGTCCAGAATGTTTGCAAACTCACGGGGCCCTTAAAAGTAAACAAGTGTCCAATAATCAAAACTTTTGCATATTGCAGGCCTAGAAAAGGTTGGATAATTCCAGGCTTATAGTTAAGAGCAGAGCTTCTCACATTATCTATCTAAATTACTTACCTGGGGGCCTTATGAAAAGTATGTATTCGGAAAATCTGGTGTTAGTTCTGCTAATCCACTTGGTAACAAGCTTCTCATGATATAGATGCTGTTAATATATAAACAATTCTATTCTTATTTTTTATTTTTGTTGTGTGTGTGTGATTTTAGATTATGGATAAGTTGCAGATATAATATAATTAGTTCCCATATACACTTCGCCCAGCTTTCCCTAATATTAACATATTATGGTGCACATTTGTCAAAGCTAAGGAATGAACATTGCTTTCATACCAGTGAATAAACTATAAACTTTATTCAGATTTATCCAGTTGTTCCACTAACATCCTTTCCTGTTCCAGGTTCCAATTCAGGATCCCACATTGCATTTAGTCACTGAGTCCCGAGAGAAAATTCCAACAAAACCTCTCAGTTTACTTGCTTTAGGAGGGGGCATGGGGTAATTAATGATGGTTGAATGTGATATTATTATTATCCAAAGTACATGTATGAAGACATGAATTGGTGTGAATATACTATGTATACAACCAGAAATATGAAAAACTGTGCTCTATATATGTAATAAGAATTGTAATGCATTCCACTGTTATATATAAATAAAAAACAAATGTGTGGTCAGACACAATATGCTAAAAATGTAAAAATAAAAAATTTGTTTTAATTATATATACATGACAGTAGAATGCATTTATACACTTTTATATATCATACATAGATGGGGTATAATTTCCCATTTTTCTGATTATGCATGTTGCAGAATTACATTGGTCATACAGTCATATATATATATATATATATATACATACATAAAATAATAATGTATGTTTTATTCTGCTACCCTTCTTATCCCCACATCCCCTCCCCTCCCCTCTCTTTGCTCCCCTCTACCTAATAAAAGGTAACTCTATTCTTCCTTAGTTACCCCACTCACACATACACACCTTCACCTATTGTGAATTAGCATCCACATATTGGAGAAAACATTTGGCCTTTGGTTTGGGGGGATTGGCTTATTTCGCTTAACATGATATTCTCCAACTCCATCCATTTAGCGGCAAATGCCATAAATTTATTCTTCTTTAAAGCTGAGTACTATTCCACTATTCCACAGTAATATATATATATATATATATATATATATATATATATATATATATATATATCACATTTTCTTTATCCATTCATCTATTGAAGGACACCTAGGTAGGTTCCATAGTTTAGCTATTGTGAATTGAGCTGCTATAAACATTGACGTGGCATGTCACTGTAGTATTCTAAGTCCTTTGGGTATAAACCAAAGAGTGGGATAGCTGGGTCAAATGGTGGTTCCATTCTGAGTTTTCTGAGGAATCTCCTTACTACTTTCCATAGTGGTTGTACAATCTGCAGTTCCACGAGCAATGTATGAGTGTACCTTTTCCCCCACACCCATTTATTGTTGCTTATATTCTTGATGATTGCCATTCTGACTGGAGTGAGATGAAATCTTAGTGTAGTTTTGATTTGCATTTCTCTAATTGCTGGAAATATTGAACATTTTTAATATATTTATTGATTGAATTAATAATAAGATGGATTCAAACTAAAAAGCTTTATCTCAGCAAAGAAAACAATCAATTAATGTGAGGAGAGAGCATACAGAATGGGAGAAAATCTTAACCATATGAACCTCAGATAAAGCATTAATATCTAGGATATATAAAGAACTCAAAAAACTTAACACCAAAAAAAAAAACACACATAAAAAAAAAACACTAAATAACCCGATCAATAAATGGGCTAAGGAACTGAACAGACACTTAACAGAAGAAGAAATACAATTGACCAACAAATATTTGAAAAAATGTTCAACATCTCTAGCTTTTAGTTATTTTATCACACTTTTCAGAGACTGACTAAGCAGTATGTTTCCATTATTAGCTTTGCTACAGATTACCTCTGGTATATTGATCATAATAGTGATGGTTGCTTAAGTTGGCTTTCAGGAACTTGGAGGCAGTTCAGACTGGTTGAAACCACCAACCTTTGACCTAGGCCTATGCAAGTGTTCAGGGAGTGACCATTTGACATCAGAGGGCCAAAATTCCACCCTCAGAGCACATGAGTACCGCCATTTATTGAACACGCACTGTACGAAAAGTCATGAAATTAGATTACGCATATTGAGACCACTGATTGCTTCACTTTTCCTTATCCAATCACCTTTCCCCACATCTCAGATCATCCTGCTTCTTTACCCCATAAATATTCCTAAGTCCTATCCTTGGGCAGGCAGATTGGTGATTTGGGGTTCCCTCTTCCTCATACTTGACTGTCTCCTGAATAAACTCTTTTACAAAACTCATTTCCGTGATTTCCATACTGTGATGAGGGCAAAAGGGGCCTCCTTTGGTAACATCCTCATGTTTTTTTAGTTTACTGTAATCGGTGACAGTTTCTCAGACTTTCTTATTCGTTTTGAAGAGTATTTTGTAGAATGGTCCTCTTTTTGTCTCTATCTATTATATTACATCATCATCAGGCTGGAGTTATGGTGTTTAGGAAGAGGATCACAGAGGGGAAGTGCTTCTCATTATATTGTTATCAGGCTACATGATGGTCTGACTGAACACTGGTGAAGTTAAACTTGATCACTTGGTTAAGGTGATGTCTGCCAGGTTTCTATCATGACTATATTTCCCCTTCCATATTCTGTTTCTTTGGAAATGAGTCAAGTGTGGGGATTGGTTCTCAAACATAAGCATGCATCAGAATCACCTGAAGAACTCGTCCAAACACACATTTGTATATCCCTTTCCCAGAGTTTATGATTCAGCAGGTCTGGGGTGGGCCCAGCCCAAGAATTTACATTTCTAACAAGTTCTCAGATGATGGCAACATTGACGAGACTTTGAGAAACACTGGTCTAGGAAATTTGTCCTTAATTGCTAAGCCTTAGATTTGAGTCAAATGACCTTTGAGAAATTTAAAAAATACATATTTTCAGGACAATTCTGATTAAGAAGACTTAGCATGGTTCACAGGAATTAGCTTTGTTTTTCCAATCAATTTTTGCAGTGCTGGGGGTTGAACCTAGGACCTTTTGCACGGTAGGCAAGTGCTTTACCACTGAGTTATATCCTAACCCTTTTTAAAATTTTTATTTCGAGACACAGTCTCATTAAGTTGCCCAGGCTGACCTCAAAATTGTGATCTTCCTGCCTCAGTCTCCTGTGTAGTTAGGATTACCATAACAGGGGTTGGGCATTTTTGTTAATACAAATCATTCTTGGGAACCACTAGGGTTAAGGCTACTCTACAATAATCTGATAAAAGTGTAATCGCAGAGAGCCTGGGGAAATCAGGCTTCAGGCAAGGTCCCCACAGCTCCAGCTGTAGGAAGCAAGGGCCAGAGAGCGTGGGAACCCCATAGGTCTGAATCAGAGGCCTCCTAGCCTCCAGGCTCTGACTTTGCAGTCTGCATTCATCCCTCCAGGAAGTCTCTCTATTATTTTGATTTGCCTGAAATCACATGATTTCTTAGAAGCAGACAGCACTGGCCAGTCAGCACCCAACTCTGACACCAGCCTGCAAGGAGCCATCTGCTGAAACTCTGAGACAGAAGAAAGAACAGCATAGTACTGTTTACTGGCAGATTTATTTTACTGTGTAAATCAAGTCTTTCAAAGTCCCCCCCAAAGGAGGTTGCATGATTCCAAACATTGCAAAAGAAAACAGCAGGGGAGGGGAGAATGAAAAATTTAGATCTAAGGAGATGATTTTTTTTATATGAACGTAAAAAAATAAATTTTTAGTAATTTACATCATAAGGTTTGCTATTACTACTCAGTTTTTATTCTATTTTCATAATTACTTATTTATAAAAGTTACCTCTATTTTTGGTGAAATGATGACCAGTATTATTACTTGTCACTGAAAAAAAAAGTTGAAATAAAACAATTTCAAAAAAGTTTAAATGGCATTTTACATAATTACATAAATTTTAATTTAAAAAGAGATCTAAAAGTTTTAAGAACTAATTTCTTCCTGTGGTTTTTTCCTAGGGCCACCACAACAAATTGGCACAAGTTTTGTGACTTAGAACAGAAAGGGCTGGGGGTAGGGGTTAGGGTAGCTCAGAGGTAAAATGTGTGCTTAGTGAAACAAGACCCTGGGTTTGATCTCTAGCACTAGGGGAAAAAATAAAACCCAGAAATGGATTTTCTTATAGTTTTGAAGGCCAGAGGTTTAAAATGAGGCAGCCTGCAGGAGGCTGAGGAGAAAAATCCACTCCTGTCCCCTCTTCCCTGCTGGGGGCTACTTGGCAGTTCTTGTGTGTTCCTTGGCTGGTGGCTGTTCTCCAGTCTCCGTGTCAGTTTTTATGTGACCTTTTCCTCCATCTCTGGGTATTTCGAATATTTTTTCTCTTATTAGGACATATGTTATTGGGTTTAAGGTGTGCCTAAGTCCAGTAGAATCTCAAATTGAGATACTACCTCTGCAAAGACCCTGTTTTTAAAAACAAGGTCACTTGTTTACAAGTCCTTGGGGTTAGGACTTACACATGCCTTTTGGGGTGACATAATTCATCCTACAGAAATTTCCATCCCGACTAGGAAATGTTGAACAAGAGTGGAAAGAAAATCTGCGTGAAGCAGTGCCATGTTATGCTGATCTGGACGCCTATGTGACTTGGGGCAGTTATTCAGTTTCAGCTTCTGGTCTGCTGCTCACCTCTAGCTGCCTTTTTGGACAGAGTGGTCAATGAGAACCACCCTGAGCCACCTGGATGGGGCCACACGGCCACCACTTTCTTCTCCTCCTTAACAAATGTGCACTTGGGGATGACAGGCAAGGCTGCACTCTCCCCAAGTTCTATGAACACTCTTCCTACAAAGCCAACCAGTATAAGCAGAGAGCTCTACAGATACTTAGATTGCTATTTTTTGTTTGTTTTTGTTTACATAGAACCTAGTTTTGTAAAAGGATTTCTTACTTTTTTTTTTTTGGTACTAAGGATTGAACCACAGGTGCTTTACCATCCTTTTTATTTTTCATTTGACACAGGGCCTCACTAAGTTTCTAAGGGCCTGGATAAGTTGCTGAAGCTGGCCTTGAACTTGAGATCCTTTTGCTTCAGCTTCCCAACTTCCCTACTTTCAGTGTATTTTTTTAAAGTTACTATGAAGATTTTTTTTTAACACCTGAGTCTTAATCTAAGCCAAGTAGAACTACAGGAATAACTTGAGGTAACATCCCTAAGGGGACTAAAAAAGTGGGGAGAATTTTACAGAGACCCAGGGCTATTTCTGAGGAGAACTTTATAATTTAACAGGCTCATTGGCTGCTGGGAATGGATTCAGGAAGAGGCAGACAGGAGGACAACATCTTTACCCTGTTTCTTTCCTTATGTCTGTCTGCCTCACGACACTCAGAGCAATTTTTAAAATATCCCACCTATGTTTGACTGATAACCATCTCTCATGTGATGTTTCTAAATGTCATACTTCGACTCCTTATAATAAATTTGTTATCCTTATTCATGACATAATTATAAAAATGTTCTTTCTTGATGAAAAAAGCTATATGATGAAAAATGTCCTCTACCACTCTTCTAGGTAAAGAAAACCTACAAACACAGCCGTGGTTAGGTTATACTCCACAGTTTAAATAATCAGACATAAGATTCTGAAATAGGGATTGAGAAACTTTTTTTCCCCCAACAATCCAGATAATAAATATGTTGGGCTTTGTGAGTCAAGGGGTGTTTGTTGCAACTATCTGATTTTGCTGTTGTAGCATGAGAGCAGCCATAGATAATATGTAAAGGAACATGTGTGGCTATCTACACGCAACACCTAGATTTTGTATATGGATCATAGTTTGCCAATCCCTCCTCTAAAATATCAATTTCTTCTCCAGCTACCTATTACATTGCTAGGTATCCATCTGGAATCATTAGGGAATATATCATAGTTCCAGATCCTCTCTCCTAATGTTGAAAACATTTTGGTTGTCTTTTTCAATCCCCACTCCATAGTGGGGAACTGTTCAGTAGGCATTCCGGTGATTATTGAATGAATAGCAAATGAGTAAGGCCTGCGTTTCTCTTGCCAATATCTTCAGAGGGTTCACTGTGACTTGTCCAGCTCAATTATACTTCAAATTGTTTAGATGAAATAATTCAAGTTTTCATATGCCAAAAGGCTGGAAACTCTTATATGGTGGGGCTTTCCTTTTCTTCTTTATAAGAAAGTTATGAGATCTGTACCTCTGTCATTGGTCAATAGAGTCAAAATATCTTTCAGGAGAGGGAGGGGATGGAGAATGGTACAATCAGAGGATTATGTTCCAGAAGAGAATCCCAAAGATGCACCATTCATCAGATCATCAGAATGCATGGTGAGAAGGGCAACAGTAAACACCAAAAGTCTCAGTGCTTGCTCTTTCCAGGTGGCCATCGAGTTTGGCTTATTGATAGCAATGGGCACAAAGAGGAGTCTAAAACAGTGTGGGCCAGATAGCAGCATTTCCCTGCCACAGGTCAGGGTACTATAGTTACTATGATATGGGGCAAGATTGAAGGCACAGTTAAGGGGGTTGACCTGGAGGGGGCTTTGTAGATGATTAAAAGGACATTGAATCCATGGAAACAAAATAGATGGTAATGTTTAATATATTCAACCACAAGTAGGCAATATAAGCAGTAAGCTGGGGGTGGTTGTCCCAATAGAAAAAATCATCCTTTGCTTAGATGTCATACAGAAGCCAATTTCAGACTCAGAAACTGGTGACTAAAGAGGCAATAAGTCAACAGGGAAAAGAACACTGAGATACCATGACAATACTACACTGTTAGTTCTTCCCATTCTCCTCAAAAGAGACCTGTGATAATTTACTTGAGAAAACATGCAAAGGGGGAAAGAAGAAGATACTTTCGGGGTATTGGGTCTAAATTAACAGAGTCATGATATTCCAAAGCATTATGCTAAAGTAAAGTCATACAGGGACAGGTAATAAAACAGAATCCTGACCAAAGTCTCGCTCTCAATAAGTCCCACAGGTCAGTGAGATCATCAAGCGGTCACTCCCTCAGTCACTGAGTGTAACTGGGATTGACAAACGTAGCCATTGAAGTTACTTACCCTTGAATTCTTCTACATGGGAGCTTCCATAATGGGGAAAATAAATGGGAAGCTCCTGAAACTGTACTCCCTACATCCCCACGCCCTAAAACCCTCACCCTCCTCCATCCCTGGCTAAATGGTGAATCAAAAAATATTGCCTTTGGTAGTGGTGGTGGTGGTGGGAGGAATGGCAGAAATCAGTGCTATCCTGCAGAATCTGAAGAATATAGAGTGGCGGGCCATATGCTGTAAGGGACCGGTGAAACGTCGGAGGAAGAGACCACCAAAAGACTGTCTCATGCAACAGCAAAGGGTTTATTTGGGGACCAGCATGCTGGGGCTCAGAGCTCAGTTGAATAGAACAAAGAGGTAGAGCCCTGAGAACAGCTTAAGCAGAGCTTATATACTTTCCTTGGAGAGGGCAGGGAGAGAAGTTACATTTTGTAGTTTGGCAGTTGGGGACAGCTCATCCTGGGAACAAGATTAGCAAACAGTTCTTAAGATTTCAACAGTGTTTTGTTAAGCATATAGAAAAACGGAGTGACAAGTACCTATTTTATTAACCTTTCAATGCTAGTGCATTTAATTCACCAGAGTGACTACTGCAGAAACCAAGTGAATCCTGGAGAATGACTGCTGGCCTCTGCAGACACAATAACTCCGATTGCGGCTAACTGCTAGATGTGTTATCCTTGGTATTGGAGCCTGGAGAGTCCTCAGGTACACGGTATGCAGACCTTGGTTTGGAATTCTCTTCTGTCTTAGGAAAGATCAGAAACGGTTAGTATTTACATGAAACAGACACCAATATATATTTGCACTTTTGTCCCAGACTGTGTGATCTCGTGCTTTCTGTCATCATCTACTCAGATGAGGTCCTGCCTGAATATGTGACACAGCATTGTGTTCATAAGGCAGAAGGAGTGAGAAGTGGCTAACGTTCTAGAGGCCTTGATTGATAAGGATGACCGTGTCATACAGAGCTCAGGAGTAAAAAGTTGTGATGATTGAGGGGCCTTTGACTCTTATCCAATTTTTAGGGGTCCAGTGAGTGAAGTCAAGCCATATATGGTATTCTTCTCCAAAAACACATTTATTTTGCCTCTTCTACCAAAATGTTCCTAGGACCCTCTGACTTACAGTGCTGCCAGGTTGCTCATACAGGAGTGTGCTCCAGCCAATATACTTACTGGATGCAATGAAGGCTACCTGCCTTCAGTGAGGCCTGAAGCAGGAAAGGCATCTCCATGCAGAGAGGCTACAGTACTAGCAGCCTTACTGCTTGGGTCATATAACTGGTAAACCCTGTGTTGCTGGAGGTGTTAGTGGTAGGAAAAAATGCGGTAGGACATCTATATACAAAGCCCCTTGGGAGTACCATAGC